>NC_040878.1:62465522-63089664 GCF_003676215.2 Rhopalosiphum maidis | reverse complement strand
AGTCTCGCTCCTGTCATATATTTGGAGTGTATGTGATGGTTGTACCTTGTAAAAATAAAGCGATTGTAACACAGACAAGTATATTATTTTATTTTCGTTTTAAATTCAAAAATAAAATTGCTTACGACTAAAAATTATGTTACGTTGTATTGTAATTATTTGACATTCTTATTATTTAAACTGAACATTGCTGGAATATACGTACTTCAAGTCAATAAAGTTTTTCTTTAACTGAACGTTGCACTACAATATATTATGTAATTTTGTGTAACTCTCACTTTGATGTGACAAACGTACAACAGACAGACGTATGCTATCGTACCGGACTAAAGCTAAAACAGTACTGATCTAATTAATTTTGGAGAGAATCATTGTCTTTGGGTGTGTAAGACGATAGTAGGTTTAGTGCGTATCACTAATAAAACTGATACGACAGCATACAGTGAATAAGACATGCACGTTCAGTTGCGTGTTCTGTATATTTACGGAGATGCTCGCGTGTTTTGATTGAAATTAGTAGAAAATATAGCCCTTTCTGGCTTTTGAATTATTATATATGTATATTTTTTATTATTATTATTGTTAAATAAAATATTAAAGATATTTCATTTTTATTCATTTATTTATCTTTATTATTTTATTTATTAATTTAATACTGATTTAATCCATAGTATAGTATATGATTTGATTTTTTTTTAATAATTACTAGTTTAAATATTTTGGTATAGATTTTAATTAATCTGATGATTGCATATAATTTTAATCATTTATGGTTTGGTTTAAATTTTTAATTATAGGCACAACTAAGATTATTTAACATAATCGTACATAAACCATTAATTTTTTTTTCAAAATAATTTTAATAAAAATGAAAATGATTATAAAAAATGACGGCTTTTTTAAATTTAAAATTCAATTTTGAAGTGTTTATAAAATAATATTTGGTTACTCAACTAGATATTTACGCAACATGATATATCTATATTATAATTATTGTTGACTTAGATTCCTTCTAAATTTTGTTCTTGAAAGCACTTGGTCGAGAGATAATAATTCTTATTAATTTATAGGCATACATTTTATAAAAAAAATAATTTATATTGAAATATTTATAATAGTATGTTATATTCCTTTATTGAATATAATGATAAATTATAAAAATTATAATTGATATAATCTAAATAATTATTTATGTTTATACTCGTATATTTTAGTGTAATATTTCATTTTACAAATTTATTTTTATTTTTTCTTATTTAAATACCGTTCATCATTTTATTTTTATTTCACTGTCAATCGACCGTGGCGCAGACTCCCGGGTGGCAACCGTACAACACGCGCCCTCAGCAGCACGTGTACATTATATTAAATTATTAGTGCATCCCCAGACCTTACGTAGATCGGTCATACGTTGTGTTAGCGTTTCCTGATCGGATAAATATTTTTTCATTTGGATTTATAATCGAGTCGTATACTTTTGGGTGAGTTAGTATATTAATATTATTCTAATAATAAAATGTTTATAACAGTTTTTACCTAATTTTAGTAAATACAAAATTATGTATATATTTCTAATAGTTCTTTGGTTTTTAAGTATAAAATTGAATTAATTTTAAATTCTACATTTTCGAATTCATATAACATTGTATGACTGTTTTTTATACTATTGGGTGTTTTAAACATGCATCAGTTATTAATTATTCTTTTAAAAATAATTATTCAATTATTAAATAGTAAGATGTTGGTAAAGGCTTAAAATTTATATTTTTAGTAGTATTATGTTTTTTTTTTATTAGTAATGAAAATAGAATTTTATTTTGTTTAAATTTATTTAACGTACTTATAATTTATCGTATTCATTAAAATAAAATTGTTTTAATTTACAAGATAATAATGTTTATTCTAAGTATAAAATAATATTGACATTTTATAAAATAGTAATATTTTAGTTTGAACTTTAATACCAATTTTTATTTTTAAAAACATAAATAAAATTATTATTAAAAATTCCTTTTTTGTTATACATGATAATTAATATTTATCATTTAACAAGTATGAATGTAGCTAAGAAGTTAAATATTACTAAAAATTATTATATTCTATGGGTAATTAAATTCCAAGAATATTAAATACCACTATTTAATTTTCACGATTTTAAAATTTTTACATTTTATTATATTTATTATTATAGTGTCATATACCTACTTTTGAATTTTATTTCACAAGATATCTCATTAAATTATGCGTTTTTGGCTAATATCCTAAAACCTGAAATCTCTTTAAAATACACATTTTCTTTATATTGTATTCCTGCAGAGACACTTATATAAAAGTAAATAAATTGAGGTGATTTATAGATATTAGGTTCTTTTTTGTCCTCGTTTAAGTCTTAATCTTTTGAAATGTTCTGGCACGAAAATTGCATTGTAGATTTGTCTTAAGCGGTTTTTCCTCACAATACATCCATAGAATATAATTTCCCCGAGCATCCAATGTCTCGCTATTACCTAATGTATTTCTATTGTATGCAATATAATCCAAGCATTTGTCCGATGAGTAACGAAGACAATCTCAGCGAACTACATAAAGTATGGTCCTATTAGATTTTTGATACTATCAATTGTGTAGATTAATAAGTTTTTTAAAATAGGTAGATTCGTCTAGACTCTAAGTGTAATTTCGTTGACCTCGTCAGAATAAAGTGCCAATAAATATTTTAGACAATATATTCTTTAGTGTTTCGGTGAACCGTGATTTAAATTATATTACAATTAGCTGACACTAATTGGATAACAAATTTTGTAATATTTTGAATTCGGATAAATGACATTTAAATTAATAATTTATATTGATAGTAATACAACGAGTAGATATGATTATATTATTATTATTTAGCAACATTTTGAACACATTAAGTTTATTGAATCCACTTTGTGTTATTTTAAATAATTTATTATACATATTTGTGATTGTTTATAGTTAAAATATATTTTGAAATTAATTGATATGATGAACTTGTCATAGTATTATATTATTGTAAGTAATTGACTGGTTAATGATTTTGTTTAAAACGTAATTAGCTTTAAAATACATTTGTAGTAAAAAGTATTCATGATTTTCATTATTCGTCAACATTTTGTACTTAAAACTGAATATTTTAATTTTAGACAAGTAACTATAGATTATGTAATTATGATTTATGAGTAATATGGATCAAAAAATATATTTATATTATATTAAGAATAAAGAACTAAAATATTTTGTGTTTATAACGTATAATATATTATTTTAATAGGGTTTATGTATATATATATAATAACATATACTAAATATATAATATATTATCTCAATAATGATATAAACGAATAATAGTTTACTTTATATTTCTATTCATGCATTTAATTAAAGATGGTTATAAAGGCTAAATTTCTTTCATTAAATTGTTTCTACATTCGTGTGCATTCAATTTTTGATAAGTACCGAGACACTTTTTGACAATGTGCAGGATGATTACACAAATCTAAATAATTTTTTGACAATATTTGAGATTTATCTCAATTAAAAATTAAAAAATAATAATTTATTTAGGAAATAAAAGACGCTCATTAAGCAACGCATTTTGAGCTGTTTAATTTTGTAAGGATACTGATGATTGATTAACTTTATTACATCTATGAAAACCATACATTTTAAATAAAGTCCATTAAAACAAGATACATTGTAATATATTTTTATAAAATATTTAAGTATAATTTTATAAAATATTTTTAAATTAAAAGAGAAAAATGGGATAATATTTTAAAAACAAAGATAACAATTCATACTCTAAGCTTTAGAGCCAGGTTGTCTAAAATATAATAAAATCTTTGTATATTTAAATACTAAATACATAGGGATGATTAATATTAACCTCGGTCAATAATTTATAATGATATACATATATTAGTAGTACAATTTACTATATTGGTAGCTATATTAGCTTATATTTACTATATTTTATGTAAAGCCACTAAGTTTCTATAACCTAAATTAATTTAAACTAATATTTAAATTGTATATTATTACAATAACTGAATATTATTGTAATATAGTTTTTGAAATGTATTTGACTTATGTAAAAATAACTCATATTTTATTTACTAATAATTTTTGGTCTAAGCAAATTTTAGTCAATTAAAACAAAGATTTCCTTAATAATTAATTTAATTTTTAGAGATATATTAATTGGAGATTTGGATTAAAAATATTTAAATGTGGTATACATTTTTTTTTTTTTTTTTGATAGAATTAATAAGTTATAAACTTGTAACATATGAGTATTGAGTATTTAAAATTTGGTTAAACGAAGAAGTGGACCAATATTCTGCTAGTATCTCTGCACCATTCCACTCTGCTCATCTGTACTTAAAATCACATTGTAAACCCTATATTATATAGGTATGAAAAATAAATGGAATTCTGCGTTTTGTAAATATAATTTTTTTTTTTTAAATCATAGTTTTATTATGACGTAAACTAATTGTTTTCAAAAAAATAACACTTTTTGAGATAATGAATGTTAACTGTTAATATAATTGGCCTGACTTAAGACTATGTTATGAGATAATAAATTATGATGATTTTATCAGTATATTTCTATGATGAGTATTGGAATGTACTTTTGTACACTGTACAAGTCATGTAGTGTTATATTTAAGTATTAGGTGTACGATAATAATCTCGATTCCGGATGTGTGCATATTATATTATTATGGTTTATGTTTATTGTTTATGTTTAAAAACAGATGTTTTTCTATTTCGGAACGTTATTCTTCTATTCTCCAGTAAACGTCCAGACTCCAGAGCATATATAAGTTACAGTAAATGATTATTATTAACTATTAAGCTACTGTGGGGTACTTTGAAAAATTGTACGTTCTCATTATTAACAGTATTTGTCTACATTAGGCTTATTCATTCTTATATACATGGTTTTGAATAGTGTGTGGGCATTAACTGTATTTTTAAATATTTCTTGTGCTAGTATATGGGTTGGATTTTATCACGAGCATTCACTATGATTATTTACCGTGAGTATTACAAAATAAAAAAAATAACAAATAGTAATTAACTACTATAATAGATTTGGATAAATGTATTGTCACGTAAGGTGGTAGTTTATTTAACTATACCAGTAGGTACCTTTTTCTTTACAGTGTTTTTATTATTTAATAAATAATAAATAGAATATCAAATATCGAATTAATTAATGTATTGTTTTAATTGTTTAAATTGTAAATTTATTTATTTGCGAAAATAGATGCTATTGATTTGAAACTAATGCAATTTTTAAAAAATGTACACCTTTCAAATCGATTATAAATAACTTCTATTACCTCTGTTTATTTTTCGTCTACATTATTTGTATTTAAAAACAGAACAGATGCGTTCTCCCATTCATTATATGTCCACAAGTCGATCAATCAAGTTTTCTTTGGACCTTTTTTGAATACAAAATCTATTCCCCTTTAGTTTGTTTTTTTGCACCCTTCGTTGTCTTGCAAAACCTTTTAACCGGCCAGTCTGGCGCCAGAACTACCCTCAGAGAAAAGAATTCTGTCAAATGTGGAAAATCGAAAAACCTCACTAAATCGATAATACACTAAACCACGCACACCACTTTTAAAATTATTATTATATGTTAATATCTTACATATTATATTCAAATACCGTTTTTAAAAATGACTTTTATAAGGATTAATACTGATTGAAAAAGGCAAAATAGTAAATTCGAAATCAATTTATTTTATTGCTCAGTTATTGTTATTTTAAAATTCATAACACACATTTTGATCACCTTTTTTTATATTCAGCGGTTAGGAACCATATAATGGTATTGTCGAATCTGAAAGATTTTTTTTTTACTAGTTGTAGTTATTTTTATAAGTATTTAAACGTTCAGTTGAATAATTAATTTACTCATAATGTTAGTTTTGAATGTTCAATGATGGCTACAAAATGTATCATGGGATCTCATAAAATACTAAAACAAATTAAATACACTCTATTATATTATTATTTGTACTGCAGATTATGTAATATTATTAAAATATAACTTTTTTCTATGCGTAATATTTAATTTAATTAATAAATTTTTACTTTCCAAAGTATTATGTCGATAAAATATTACTAGTATTTATGTGAACAAATAATTGAATTATGCTAATTTTTATTTTTAAGATTATGCTTAATGCATTTTTTTTATTATATTTTCAACTAAACACTGAATTAATTTTATTGGTGTTACGTGATTTCCATACGGATTATAAGCAAACATTTTATTAACAGAGTTTTGCCAAACTTTGATTCTTGTAAATATTATTATATTATCTTTTATTAGATTATTTTTATTTGAATTAATTGTACAAACTTACCGATATTTATAGTTGTAGTGCATATGATGACTTAACAATTTAAGATAATAAGTTATTAAAAAGGCTTTTCTTACCTACATTTAACATATAAATAACATTAAAAAGTTAGATACAAAATATACATATCTTATTTTGGATAATTCAAAAAAACATAATATTTTCTTTGAAGATGAAGTAAAATTCCTTGAATGTTGTGATGTAAATATAGAAGTGTTATTAATCATGTGCATAATATCTCTTAGATGATCTATAAACCTTTTTAGATACATTATGAAATGTACGTTATGAATAAATACATTATGTTGTTTTTCGGAATGCGGTATAAATGGAGATTAATTGTTACTGATCTATTGGACCGTAAACGATTATGTGTTACACTTATTTTGACTATTCCTTTTATATTGTTAGAGTTGTAGATATATTTTTTTGAAGTAAAACATGATCTCCTTATATTATATAATGTAATGATTATAAACATGACTATGTCATGGGTGTTTGTGCCGGAAACCGAGACAGGACATTGTCAAAAAGCAATTACGTGACAGATGATTTAAGTTCAAAAAAACAATTATAAACGATTATCGTATCGAATTTAAAAAATAATAAAATAAAATATAATGAGGAAAAAAATTCTATAATGTCATCAATTAAAATAAAGGTTGGCACGTACATTTGTAAACAGCCCTTAAATATTTTTATGTCGACTCATTTTATTGTTATTTTTAAAATCAAGTTACAAATCATTTTTGATCTCATTAAAAAATAATAAATTAAAAAAAATATATCTCGTAATTATTTTTTAGTATGCAATATCATTGTTTGAAATGGGATTTAATTAAATTATATAATTTGTTAAATATAAAATAATGTGAAAGCTATTATGGTTTACTTCTCAAACGGTAGGTAGAAAATAGTATTAAATGAGCTATTTAAGTGGTCGTTCATCATATAATATTTGAAAAAAAAAAATGTTATCATATTCTATAAACATTTTATATTATGCATAACCTTATTTGTGTAATATACAAGTACTTGAGTTTTAGTTCCATATATAAACAAAATTATTGTAGTATTATAATTATAGTATTATTATAACTGTATAGGTATTTAAAAAATCTTTATTATATATTTTTTTTAATTGACCATGGTTTTAGTTTTAGAGTCAACACAAAGTAAGGAATTTTTTGTTTTTAAATATTTAATAATAATTTATTTACGTCTATTTTTTTTTTTTGTATCTATACTATATAATTTTAAAATTATAATTGCGCTAAATATTAAACCTAACCATTTTAGAATTAAATTGGGAAAACATCCATAAATAATTGAATGCCGTTTTAGTTTTTCGGTCAATTGTTATTATTGAATAGATTTAATTTTATTAGGCATAAAGTAATAAAAATTCTTATGTACTTTTTGGATAATATAATTTTGTATTGTGGGGAAACAGTTTTTAAATTCAATTCCCAAGATATTCGGGTACGCTGTGTTGTTTGGACAGGGAAAAGGAAAAACTCACCATTCGTTTCTGTGATAAATTAACGAATAAATTAAGTTATTACATCAGTAGAACAGTTTATACTGTAGTTGACCGGTTTTCTGCAGTTTGTGTTAATTTATAGCTAACTGCCAAAATCGTGCTGTAAAGTGTTTCAATTATTATTAATCTTATTTGGTGTATTTTGAAACTAATAAACAAAGGTTCTAAGATTTTCAATTTATAAAATATATATTATACCATTTTTTTGAAAATAAATGAAATAAATTTATATCTGTATTTTTGTTTATTTGGTTATCAATTAATATACAATATACTGAAACTCATGAAGATATTTTATTTTGATAGAATTAAAAATTTGTCGAAATTTGCTGGACATAGTATTTAATATTTAAAGTATTGACATTAAAATAAATCATAGGAATTGACTTTGTATTTTCATATTTAATATTTAGGTATACAATTTAAAGAAATATATTATTCCATTAGTCTTGAAAATAATTGATTACCACATTACATTTCTGATTCAATATGCCATGTTATTGTATCTGAGAAAGTTAATTATGATTGCATTTATTATTTTCAAGCTACGTTAATTAATTTTAATATAGTTTTGAATGTCTCGTTCTTCGCTTGATTGTTGTGTATTTGTGTAATTATATTATCAAGGCTTGGAAAAAAATCGACCATATTTATTTTAGAATATTTCAATTTATTTAAATGTGTTTTGAAATAAATTATTTTAATACTGTAACTTGTAATTCAACTAATAACTCAAAAATAAATATAAATAATTATATGATGTTATTTTAAATTTAAATTAGAATTGTTCATAGTTAAAACATACAGACGGAATAAATTGATGATGTTAAATTGTTTACGAATATTTTAGATTTTATAACATACTTTAAATAATTAAAATTCATTCATAAAGAAATATACCTAATGATTAATAATTTATATTTGATAAAATTATCTAGCTATTTTTAAAATCATAGGTATACTATAGGTACATACTGCGTCATAGCAATTTTAAAAGACAATAATAAGTTAAAATAAATTATAAATTCAAATAGTATTATACAGTTCTCTATAATTTCTAATAATACTAAATAGTAAGTTTAAATATTACTATGTTAAGCAAATGAACATTATTTGCGAATTGTATTGTTATTTAATATTTTTCACTAAGCATAGTTGAAATAGTTACCTATTGTTATAGTTTCGATGGTTAAACTTTCAGTTTTAAAAGATGGGTTCACGTTTATAATAGCATTCATCTGTATTTTGTCTTCTAACCAATATAGTGTTTCCGGAAACTAGGGTTCTCTAAAAGGGTTCACAGTTTCCTAGTGTAGGCAAAGTAAGAGTGTCTGTCATCTGAGAATGTTTGAAAAGTTTTTTGGATGTTCGTCGGATACTTAGCAAAAATTATGACGGAGAAAATCCATTTGCTTTTCAGACCCAAGCCTTTTAGTCCACATGTATAGTATTTTAAACATGTTAGTGGTGGCTTGTGAGAATGGGAGAGATGTAGATACTTTTTACTCAAAACGTTCTTACGGATCATACAAGATTCTAGGTACATCGTCTAAAGATGGTATCAAAACATTTACTTCAATTTCTTGTTCTTAAAATTAAAGTATATAAAAATACAAGACATATTAAGATTTTAAATTTATACAACTGTAGTAACTTTTTAATGAAAATTAAATTTATTAAAAGTTAATAAAATCGAACAAAGTACTTAAATAAATTTAATAATTAAGTTTTCAATATCTTTATAATTATATGTTTTTGTTTTAGGTAAGAAAACCAATAACTATATATTATATTCAATAATAATACGCAAGAGAAAAAAATTGTACGTATTTTTGGTGATACCAGGTTTTTAGATTTTTATAAAGTATCCAAGTAAACAATAAACACAAAATAACTGTTCGTAATTTGTAGTTTTTTACCTAGAGTATGGACAGTAGTATTATACCTAAAATATTAACCCGTATACTATTTATATATAAGTATTTAACGTTGTGTATGTCAACAGCGACTACAGAGAATCCCAATGATTTATATGGTGTTCAAAAAGTTGAATACAAAACTACATTACACACGCTTTCTTGTGTTATTAGGCTTGTATGTAATATGTTAGTAAATGTGGTCGTTATTAGTCTTTATGTACTTGCTTGTACCTATTGCTTGTAAACCGGTATACGCTGCGTTTCATTACATAATAGTAAGGTGTGAATGTGTGATCCGGAACCATGGTAGATTAAATGTACAATGAAATTCGGTAATATTTGAAAGATAGAATGTTAGATGTTGTTTGGTGAATGTTTTCTACTAATTTTATGTGTATGCATCACATTATATTTAAAAGCTTTTAAATGAATTATGGTGTTGGTGTATGTCAAATATACCTATGTGTCAAAATAATTAATATCTATAAATCTATAATAATTTGTAGATATGAATGCTACTTTTTTTTAAAAAATATAATGTTTGATTGAAATCTTTATTTGTGTGTGGATTAAATAATCTTAAGTTGTATATTTTGATAACTAGCTGATGTAAATAATATTTTATAGTAAATATAAGTATATTATTATAATATATCGTATAAAATTTTTACTTAAATCACGAGTTAAGGTTAAACAATGTGTAATATTGTAATTATTTGTACAAATTAAGTTTTAATTTATTTTTTTTATTGAAAAAAAAATTATATTATACATTTATACACTACTTAGAGTTGTATCAAACAAATTTAAATATTCATCACACAATTGTACAGATATCCCAAGGTATAAGTAAGTAGGTATATTATATAAAGCTGATTTAATTATGGTTTATTTGTTATGTTGAGTAGTTGAAATATTGATGTACAACAATATTTTACACCTAGTAAAAGAAAAATAAATTTGCTTAAAATATTATGGTTATTCATCAAAAAACTATTTTATAGGTATTTTTAAATACAAATTTTGTTTATTGAAAACGATATGATCATAAAATTATCAACTAACAATATTTAAATTTTTTTTAAACGTATTATTATGTTAAAGGCACAACTGAGGTTTTGGATTAAATGTGGTCTTGTTTAGTTGTTTAAATTCATAAAATATAAATAAATAAACATTAATGCAAAATTTTTAAATTATTTACATTTAATGTTAAATTTGTCCATAAAAACGTAAAATCAATTTAAAAAAAAAATGAATAAAATATTTCGAAATTTATTCATTTAGCATGGTGATATTTATCCGGAATTTCAATAAATTAAAAATTATTACAGCCATTCGACAATGATGAAAGAAAAACCACTTTCAATTCTATTGGTCTAATGTCAAACCGACGTTATTATTTCCATTTTGTTTTCCTCGTCGACCGTAAATTTCAAATTAAAAGTCCCCGCTGTAACAGGATATCTCTGTCCAATTGCGTGGAATCTAAAATAATTATTATAATTTACGATAACCGGTGAGAGGAGGGTAAATAAAATGGTACATTCGGCAGCATTCCGACTGGGTGGTCCACACCTTCAACGACTATGCCCGGTCGACCAATAATAATAATCGTCACCAGACATTAATGTCCACCCGGTAATGCACCCGGTACACTAATCTAAATTATTGTCCGGTATTGATCGTAAAGACCTCAGTATAACGATTTTCTACCGACACATAAAAAATAACCAGACGCCTGTACATCGGTTAAATGTTATTAATTCACTAAATGGCTGTCCGCGCGACAGTAGATTTATTGATACGAGATAGGAAGAAAAATAATGTTACTCAGTACTCACTATTTTTTTTGTCTTTTTAACTTAAAAAAATATTAAGGAGGTACAATATATCTAACTACTCTTCAGTGTTAAGTGTATTAAATATATAGTTAGTTCCTACCCATTTATAGGCAATTGTTTTAACATTATAAAGGTGAATTTAATATTTTAATGTAAAAGTTTTATACATGTCTTAATTTCGACGGTATTTGTTGTTAATATCAATATTTAATAAATATCAAGCAATGAATATTATCCTTTTATATAAAGTGATTTTATTTTGAGTAAATTTGATTCTACAAGTCCACGTTATTTTATTGGTATAGGTACAATTATCACATTTTTTTTTTAAAAATCACAAAAACTGTAATAACTTAATTTAATTTTTAATTATAATTCTTTATATTTATTTTATTTTACATTACATAATATTTAATTTAAATTAATCTAAATATTTCCACAATTTTCTTTTTTTGTTTTCACTAGTAGATATTGTATTCTACCAAAGTAATTTTTAATTAATGAAAATTAGCCAATCCACCATTCAGACATTATACGAGTACATTGGTAAGATAATTATGCCTTTAAAATCGTTATGCATAACATGAAATAGCATCGTTGTTATATGTAATAATATATATATATATGTTGTGTGATGCGTCCTCGTAGTTCGTACACCTGTAACTTGTACAACTACCTCCAGCTTATGCTTTGACAAGTGACAAGCACGGCATTCAAATTCCTGACAATAATCGCTGGGATACACTCAACCCACAGATAATTTATCTAAACTTTCTGTTTAAAGTCAGAGTTACCGTATAAGCGGCATATTAGTATACTACACTACTTATATAATAAAGTCGTATGCAGATCGCATTTAATATTTATGATCCTTTGATATCATAGATTAAATATTATATGGATGTCTTATTTTTAAGCACGCCATGATATTACACGTCTGAATACTCATACGATTTATTTTCAAAAAGAATAAAATGAAAGATATTATAATTTACAATTATATAAATGTGTGCCAAAAAAATATAATACACCTTAGAATCTGAAATCTTAAATATATTTGAATATCTTTTGTAGATGTTTAATCCTTTGTTTTTCGTAGCAGAATAAAATTATAAATATTTTTTGTAAAAATACATTTTTTTTGTTTAGTTTTTTGAGCAAAATAATTTTATAGCAATATGAATTTTATTTTTATTTTTAATTAAGGAGTAGTAAAAAATCTGAATAAGTTTTATTATGCACCACTTCTATTGAATAATATGAAACTCTAAGAGATATTTCTTTTTAATTTCCTAGTAACTATCGATAAAATAATAAAAACTACAAAAAAATATCAACGATATAATATATATAAAGCAAGCATTCATTTTTAAATATAATTATTTACTATCAGCACGTTTTTTTATGTAACAATATAATATTGCTTTTCAATATTTTTTTCCTTTTAAGTCTCTATTTTTAGGATTACATTTTGAAAATAGAATAAAAAATAATTCTATTTATTAATTTGATTTTATATTGTTTGATTTGATTATTTTATAAAAAAAAAATAATATAATATTATCTTACAACTTTAATATTATACTTACTTTTTAAATTGGTAAAATATTTTTTATTTATCAGTTTTGAAACTAATTATATTAATTTATTATTTATTTAGAAAAAAAATCCTTTTATTATAATTTCAGTCATTTATAAGCCATATCTTGGCATTATTATCACACACCGGAATTCCTTCAAAAGTTTGTTTATGGTTCCAGCATACCACTATAAATACTTAACGATCACTGTTCACCTTTAAAGGGATGACATATATCAACGTTCTTGTGTGATGGACTGACTATCAGGCCGACAATTTTGATTAGTAGATAACGGAAGTAAACAAAAGTTTTTTCAAACAATTGAACACAGTGGTGACAAATATCACTATATTTACTGAATATTTACTTTGGTCTCTATCATCCTCTATGTTTTATGTTGAATGATGTTTAAAAAAGACGTGAATATCGTAAATATTTATCGAGTTTTATAGTTTCAAATAAAAACATATTATTATTTTTGAACAATGTCTATACTGTATACTCAGTATAGCATAAATGAGCCGAAGCATCATCTTTCGGGGTTTTTCTCAAAGTTAGTGGAGAATTTAATAAACTTTGGTACTAAAAAGAGAGAGATTACATGTGGAGGGCGTGCGTAAAAGATAGAGAGAAAAATAGAGGGTAAGAGAGCGATGATTCAACATCGTGAGAGTGGAAACGCGAAGGGAAGACCTTAACTGTTTTCTATTCCCTCCTCCTACCAATTAGGCTCATAAAAATTAATTACTTTTGACCCTTGCTAGTAAAATATAAGCGTTATCGCACTATCTCAGATAATTACAGACTAGTATGAGAATCGATTAAATTTGTCTACAGGAGGAACGTGATTCCAAATAGATCATTTATCACTATTACACACATAGGAATAATAATATTATTATTAAACATTATAATAACTTAATATTATGAGATATAAATATAATTATAGTAAGGAAAAAATTATTATTTTTAAACAAATATAAGTTTTGTGACATTTCTTTTGATTAAAATGATTAATACATTTTTCTAATCAATTGATCCTTAAAAAACTGTAAATGTATTTGCAGGTATTTATTTATAATAAACAGATTGGCTCCTAAAAATTCAACAAATATCGGTTTTATATAAATTATTATTACATGTTAAATAAACAATGTTACATACAAAATAATAATATAAATAAGGCAAGGAAATATAATGGACATTTTGCTAAAATACGGAAGTACAAAAGACTCTTTTGTTTTTAAAATTATTAGTATTGGCAATAATTTGCATAAAACGATGTATAGGTCAATAAGTTCATAAATGGTTGATCGGAAAGGAATAGAAACAATTTTCGACGAATTGTCTTGGAGTTTATAAACTTGAAAATGTAGAGTTAATTATGACTAATTACTAGAATATATAGTCTGCAGCTTTACATGTATTGAAGTATAAAAAAATAATTATTTTGTGGCATACAATATGTTAGGGTGTCCCACGGTGATCTGTCAAATGAAATAATGAAATAACTTTTGTTGTAATCAATATTTTTAAAAAATTTCTTTTGAATATAATTCATAGGCACTTGCGCTACATTTTTAGTATACATTTTTTATTTTTTAATACCGAAAATAGAAAACTTAAAAACTGATAAAAAAAATTTTCAGAATATTCAAAATAGCTAATTTGTAAATACGATTTTAAAAATAAATTAAATGGTAAAACATTTATTTAAGTCAAGTGGGTGATTTTAAATATCAATTTTCTCGTTAAATAAATTACGATCTAGTTACAATAAAAAAATAGTTAGATTTTAACATGCACCTATTTAAAAATGTTCATATAAAATATTTTAAAAAATATTTATATTTTTTGAAATTATAATGTTTCTAACATAAACTAGATCGTTATTTACCTAACGAGAATATTGATATTTAAAAAAATTGTAAAAAATCAGCCACTTTTGAACAGGCTATTTTGAATCATTTGACAATTTTTTCTATCAATTTTTTTTTTTGATTTAAAAAAAAAATGTAAGCTAAAAATGTAGCACAAAATATATTAAATATTATAAATTAAATAAATTATATTTAAAAGACATTTTTTAAAAATATTTATTAGAACAAAAGTTATTTCATTTGTCAAATCTCCGTGGGACCTCCATATACATCGATAATGATTTCCACCGAATCTATTAAACAATGTATACACGTTGGGTTAAAAAAAAAGACCTGGAATCTTAGAATTTATCACTACATTTTATGAAACATCGTTTGTCCCTAGGTTAAGTTGATATTTTTAATTTAAAATATTAAGACGTATATTATATTGTTATGTGATAGTGATATTTAATAAACCTAGAAAATGGTCAATATTCAGTATTTTAATTATTCTATATTGCCTTAAATTACTAAATATTTGCGTAGTAATGTAATCGATATAGGTTAATATTATATTTACAATATTTTTAAAACTTCTAAAATATAGAAAACACTGTAAGTTTTATCACTTACTCATCAATTGTTTATAATATTTTCTAAATAAAAATAAAAATTGAATTAAATATGATATATTTAATAAAATATAATGTAAGTACATTAGTAGCTATTTTATAAATAAGTTATAACTTATAATTATAAAAACAATCCAACTATTCTTAGATGCAGATTACTAATTCCACCTGTTGAATTCAATTATTTTTTGTATATAATTATTTAATATTTATCAATCATTGATTTTGAATTTATCACATTCGTTATAGTGACCAACTTAATAATGATTTTTACTAAAAATTTAACTATTACATAACTGCGCAAGCTTCCTATTGTTTTTTTTTTTTTTTTGTTGATATTTATATGACTGAGTTTAATATATTATTTAAGTACCGTAAAATATTGAATAAAAAAAGTGTAGAGGTAAAATATTTTTATTTTATTTTTACTGTACTTTCTGAAAAACATTTAGTTTTCCTGTCACCACAAACTTTATATTAATCCGAGGATGACACATGTCAAAAATAGAAAACTTATTAATTTATATTTAGTTTGAATCTATTTGACCTTTTTTTTTACTTAATATTGTTATACTTGTACATTTTAAAACATCAATTTTAAATTATCTTATGGTTATTATACAATAGTTGAGTATATAATTATAATTAATTGTTTTATCGTAATATTTTATTAATGTAGGTATTCATATTTAGTTATTTAGCTAGACCAATGTAAAAGATTTTTATATTTTCATGTTTGAGTGAATCGTTAAAAAAACATTTATAAACAAATTGTAAAAGATTTTTCAATCTTTAGGAACTGATACAAATATTATAACTTTAAATTGTTGATAATCAACATATTTTCATTCATTATATTTATTTAATAGATAGATTATTAAACTTTTTCTAAATTTGTTTATTTTATACAATTTTATTGAATATTATTTTTTTATAATATTGTTACGACGTATTGTTCTTGACTTTTATGGTTCTTCACAATTCATGAGCAACATGTGGTTAGCAAAAAGTACATGACGCATATTATAACATATAAATTATATTTTAGACATTTATTCTTTCAGTCCACTGTCATTCAATTATCATACATATTGCAGATTTATTTGAAAATTACTTGGTAATAATAATACATTTCGTCGTGCTCGAGTTGTGGACACGGCCTGAAGCGTAGACGAAACGCAATAGCATAGTTAGCTGAGGGAGATTATTAATTCTATCATGAGTCGGTACGCCGCGGGTGGTGCACGTGTAGTATAGAACAAAATGAAAGGATGTTACCAGCTGCGAAATGCCACTGTTGGATATTCCAAGTGGAACGGAACCAAAATAACAACACATTTCTGTCAATTGTCATTCGTAATTTTCTCGTAAAAGTCTTAATATTTTACTTAAATATAAAAATATAAAGGTTTTACAGTCTATTAATAAAATATTCTTTTTACAATATCATCTATTGACTAATTTAAAAATAGAAAAATTGTAACGAAATAATTTATTTTTTATGTATCTATATTATGTAAGAATGAACAAATTAAATAAGAAAAAAAATATGTAAAAATATGAATATCGACACAAATATTAAGAGATTCATAGAAATTCACATGCAAATTTTATTTATCTTTTGATTATTTGACTAGTCTTGAAAAGGATATTATAAAATATAATATTGTAACTCATTTATTTGTTATACTTTGATTTTAATAGGTTTTAAAATTTTCGGAATAAAACTCTAAATAAATATTTTAAATACCTCCCATTTTTCATATCTTAACTTGATATTATCATGAAGAATATAATTTGAAAAAAAAGTTTAAAATGCTTTAATATTTTGAAAATTGATATTTAGAAATAGCTTAAAGAGTTTAATTAATATTTTAAAGTAGATACCTATTTTTGGAAGTTATTCTCACTACATACTGGACAGCCTCACTCCGCATACTAATATCATCTTGTAAATTACTTATTATTAAATGTATCTTTAACTAATAAAAAAAAAGTAGTTACTTTTATTTATTCAACAATCAAATGCATTTTTTAGAAAAAAAACATAAATGCACCATTTTAAATAATTTTTTACCGTTAATATTTTAAACTGTTCTTGCATTAAGATATTTTTTAAATTAGCCGAATTACGTAAAATTTAATTTTAGAACATTTGAATACTACTATTATCTACTAATATTACCTACTATAATAAAATAAATTATTCTTTCCATACATTTTAAAGTACACAATTTAACACACTTTTAAATTTGAGTGGAGAATATTATTTGTTAATTTAGACATGGACTAATAATCATTTAAGTGTAGTTTATATACATATTAATGTAAATGTTTTAATTATATATATTAAATACATGTCAAGTATCACTTTCTAAGCATTAATCGTTGAAATCACGTTTGATCCTTCTCATTCAAATTAGTTACATAATTCTGATTTCAGTGTCTAAGTGAGTAAGTTTGTGAACTGTTGACGCCGTTTGTGTGATTTACAACATATGGGTTTGTTATTAGATAAGTGACTTATCATATCACATAATTGTATATGGGAATGATATAGAATTTTCTGACAAAATATTGTTTATAAATATATATATATACATACATAATATGTTTATTTAATTTTTGTATTATATTACTTTATTATTCATGATTAAATGTAATAAATTCAAATAATTGAAAAATAGTAGGTATGGGGTATGCTTCAAACTATTTATAGTTGTTCTTGATAACTAAAAACGTTACTTAGTATCTATTTACATAATACAGACAAAAATCCTATTAAAATATTTAGTTAGAATTAATTTGGACAATATAAATGATATACAAAAAGAGTAAAATATTTTGAAAATTTAAATTAAATTTTATAGCTTGTGTGTCTAGACTGTCTAGGGAATGATAATATGGGAAGCATAATATTTTTTTTTGAAAGTGAGAATTGTATTTTGGATGTAAATAGGGATATTGGAAGCTTTAAAAAAGGCTGATAGGTGGGTGCGTTATGTTAATAATATTCTGTACAGTTGAAGATAAGGTTAGTAATGCCACTAATCATAGGATTGTTATAAAGTGTGCAGAGGAGAGTCATTCAAAGAATTTTTTTTAGAAATGAGAATCGAGTAAGGTGTGGCTGAATCGGAGACGGGAAAATAATGTTATGCATTTCTTAGAAACACTAAAATTGTCCTGGGTTGTGAATTTATGATAGGATGGTTGAGAGTATATTTTTATACCAATATTAGTGCTTTTTCAATTTCAAAAATTATAAAATAATTTTTTATTATATTATTGTTCGCAAGTTAAATTTGATATGTTTATACCAATATCGAGTAGAATATTATATAAAAAAATACGATAATATTATAATAGGTACTATCTATATTTTTTTGATATTTATAATATGATTTACTAACGGTTTTACTTAATTATTACATACTTGTAGAATTTGAAGTATACATTTTTGGATTTAAAAACTTTTGGCGTTTACGTAATCAAATAGGTAGGTATATTATTATTTTTACGCAATTTAAAACCAATAAATAGCTTTGTAAGTCATTTCTGTCGGGTGCACTTATTATATATATATATATAAGATTCTAATGTAAATATCATCTTAATAAGAGCGAAAAGCACCATATAATTGCCATAGTGCAGGCAGTCGTAGTAAAGCATCAATTTCAATACCAGAATACGGACATTTTATCTGTTATTTTCGTCATCGAGATGTTTTTCCGCAAGAAAATAACTCCACCATACATACAACAGTACACAAAGTGATCTTTTTATTTTATCATAAATTATTCATAATTTCAAAGTAAAAAAATCTCTTTACGTTTTTGAAAATATACTTTTTTTTTTTTACATAATTATTGTAAGTAATAAAAAACAAAAATTTAAAAAAAAAATATATTTTTTAATTTTAAAGTTATTTACTTTTACAATTACTTACATTTTTAATTTAGTAATTATTCAGAAGAAGAATATTATTTGGTGTATTTATATATTATGTAAAAATTAAATTTCAGATAATTAGTTAATGAATAATGAGTTATAAGTATTTAAAGTTTTGATTAACTATGTAGTAGACTAACGTTTTGTGGAGTACCCCTATGTTACTCCACTCCACTCATCAAAACTTTAAATTGTATATGTTATCGTACAAAAAAATAAAATCTTAGACACTTTTGCTTTTTACTATTTGCAATAAAATTATGTAAAATAAATATTTTTAAAAACGTTAATAGTTTTTGAAATAATGAATAGTTCACGATGAAAGAATCACTTTGTATAGCAGCATTAATTTCCTTCTTTTTCACAAACACTCTCCTCCATTCTTTGCCCGTATAACCGTATCGCATTTAGATGCATTACAGAACGCAAATATATATCTTATATATCTAAATATGAAGAAAAACCATTAAAATCCGATAAATCTGTGGGAAAAACAGTACACTCAATCACTACCTTTTTACAGTTGCTATGTATGGCGAATTCACGGCGATGAATCTTCTGTGGCCGCTGTTACGGACATAAATAGAGTCATTTACAAATTATGGGCTCTTATTTCATCCTTAAATTATCTATGATTTTATTAAAATTCTGATTCTTAGAATTCTTGATTATATTATATACTATAGATCAGGGATGTCCAACCTTTTATGAAGACTAGGCCACATACATAAAACGCGTACAATACATATTTTTTCATAATATTAAATATAATTAATTGGTGGTTTTGAAATCTAATGTGAGCCACGGGTTGGATGGACACCCCTGCTATAGAGCAGTGTTTCCCAACTTCTTTTACTCGTGGAACCTTTGCAGGAGCTTGAACGTTTTGCGAAACCCCCATATAATTTGTGGAGCTAGTCTATGTTAGAATCATAATTCAAATCAAAAATATTATTAATTAATGTATGTTTTTCTAAATTTCTCACGGAACCCTTGGCGCCAGTTGACGGAACCCTTAGGTTTCGCGGAACACCAGTTGGGATACACTGCTATAGAGTATAAATATATTTTAAATTTCTATTTAGTATTTTAAGAGTCCATTAGTTCCGTAAACTCATTCTATGCATATGAAAATTTCCTTTATTATTGTAAATTAATTTATTAAGTTTATACATTATTCAAAAATAAACACAAATTATTAATTTATATCTAAGGATGTGATATTTTTGAAAATTTGTACGTAACTATCAAGATTGAAAAGTATTTTAGTTAATAAAATCTATGTTCTTTGGATAATAGTCTATGATGATAGGTTTAAATATATTGAAAAGAGCTTTTTCATTTCGGAAATATAGCCAACAAAATTGTATATATCAGTAAACAGCAGAAGAGAAATAGTGTTATTCACAAAGGGTTTCTCTATTTTCAATAATCAGAGAAAAAGAATTGACTGGTTTAAATATATGAGGTCAAATATATTACATAATACATTAAGTCAAAAACTTATAACTGTTTACAAATTATAATAGATTGATATTGATGATACTGAAATTTTACTATACTATATTCTAAATTCATTATCAAGAACTTATATTTAGTATATTAAGTTAAATAACTAGAGAACTGATTCAATATTTTATTTCAATAAGTAGGTATATCACATTAAAAAAAAATTACGAGTATCTGCTTAACAATATTCACGTTAATTAAAAGAAGTTTTGTATTTTTTCTGTTGACAACGATAAATTAACTTGAAAAACGGCGAGTATGTAGTTACCTTTAAGAAACTGACTGTTGTAGGATTGCGGCTGCAATAGCTAAAAATATGTTTGATAGCACGGCGGTCGACATTGGAGATGTAACTATTAATATCATACATGGCCGTCTATTATTATAATTGTAGTAAGGTGCGTGGATTATATTTTTTGTTGTTGTTTTTAGGCAAGATCTGACTTCAGTACATCACTGTTTAATGCTTATGCATAAAAATAGGTACGCATGATAATCTGGAAACACTACGTGAGATGGTATTTGATTAAGGTTCTTAAATTCTGGGTACAAGAAATACATGGTTTATGGACATATCATAATCATATAATATATTAAATCCTTTTCCCAAGATTTACCGATTGTGTTTATCATTTCAACTGATTAGTCTGAATATAATTCATGTGTAATTATCTATGTATATATATTAATAGATTTAGTTTTATTTTTTTTTTTTTTGAATGAACTTTAGTAACTAGTAGACAATAATCTCAGTTGACAGTCGTCACATAATTATTATGGTTTCAATATAGGATGACTATTTTTAATCATCCAATTAAAATTAATAACCGTTCACGCATTTAATAATTGTTTTATTTGTAACTAGTCCTATTTACCTATTCAAGATGAATGTTTGTATTTATGAATAAAACAACTTTTAATCATAAAATTATTAAGCGTTTTAAAATTATGTAACTTTTTTTATTATTAACATATATTACACTAAAAAAAATTAGTTTCAAGTCGTTTATTATTATTATTTTGAACCTAAACAAATTGTATTCTAAAAAATTAAATAAAGCGTATAAAGTATTATACTCAAGTTTATTTTAATTTTAAATAAATATTTTCTCTTTGTTCGTTTACATGTCTATTATAATATAAAATAATTTTAAGTATCAATTAGCGATGTTTTTTATAAATAAAAACCGTATAATATTAATACATTAAAATATAATTTTTGGGAGTTTCTCCTGATGTAAAAATAAAAATTATAATATCTCTCAATAAATTTAAAAATAATACCATTATATTTTTACCATAAAGTAACATTAATAACTATTTAATGTATACCGAAATTGATACACCGTTCTATAGAAAATAATTTAATTTTTATTTTATAAAAAAGTATTTCCATCTAAAATAATTGTCTTTATTATAATCGAAACTGAGACCAAATATTTTAGCGTTATACAGAAAATGTAAATTAAAAATAAATGTTCCGGCATTGTTATTGTGCTTGCATTAAATCATTCTTTATATTTAATACAAGTCAATCCAAGAATAAAGCTCCGAAAAACTTTGTTAATTTCTTGGTGTGAGCTACCGGGTTCTTGACGTTTATGCATGGAAGTCCTACAGAGAAAGCTCTCTATACTTTACTGTACCTTACTATATTGCTTTATATATGTCCGTATTAAGTGGGGGTTAGCAATTCTTTGCAAACAATTTTTAAGTCGGTTCAATTTTATGTTAAAATGAAAGTCATTAATATACACTTTTTTCATATGGTCGTTAAACTATTGAATTTTAAATTCTGAGAGGGACGACGAATGTATTGATTTTGCGACGACGTCCTTTTAAAATAAATTAAATTGTGTTTGTATTACTTATCACTTTTTGGGACAGTGAAAATACTTCAATCTTTAACTTTAGGTTTTTGGATGAATATTAAATCTAGTTGATATTTTTTGAAGAAATCAAAGTAAAAAACTCATTTACCTACTCTTCTAATAATCGATAAAAACTAAAAAAAAAATTTTAATTTATGCAACAACGTAGTTAATGATATAATTGATTTTGTTTTTTAGTTATAACTTCAAAAATGTTAACTATATAAACTCAAAACATTCGTAAATTTAAATTATAATTTTCTAGGTATTGTACTATTTACAAAACATTTTGGATCTTTTTGAGAAATTTATAAATATTTTAAATTTACGATTTTCATTCTTTTTTTAATGTATTATATTATGTTGGTAAGTAATAACATAATATTTTTAATTTAAAAAATTTGAAAGTTTAGTGTAAGGATCTTTATAAATTATTCATACAGACATTTAAAAATATCAAAAATATATTTGTTCAGTTTTTTTTTATAGCTATTCGATAAGAGTAGATACTTAAATAAAAAAATTATAATTTTTTTTCTTTTTTCCTTTATAACGATTTTAGTAATTGATCATTATGTTTTCATCCAAAAAATATTAGTTGTATGGAAATAAATATAGAAATATTTTTCTATTTTATGTCTAACGTACATTATTATTTTATTTACACTATGCTATTTATTTAATAAATCTATTCACATCGTTCAATGGAACGTCAACATTGGTTTATAAGTTATAACAAAAATATATAATACAATATTATAATAATTATTATGTTATTCCTAATAAAAAAAAATTACTTCTATTTAAAAAAAAAAAATATAAAATAACCTTGGGCATAAAGGACTCTCTCCGTTCAGAATAGTTTTTCGTATGCAATGATTTATAATTGAATCTATACCTAACATACCTAATATAGTGCTATATTAAATGACAAGGTACACTCAAAACCTACTATAAAGTCGAATGACTTCCCTGTTTATTTATTTTTACCCATAATGTATTTAAGGATTTTGATATGTCGGATGTGTTTTAAATGGTTATGTTAGAATTATTTGAGTTAAATTGGTTTACCTTCAGTTATTTGTATATGTATAAAAAATTATTTATTTTTTCTTTATTAAATCATGTTAAGTAGGTCTAAAATTATTGGTATCTCTTAAATTGTTTATGACCTATCAAATTGCAATAGGATATAGCTAGTAGTTTTTTGTAACGAACAAATCTCAGGGATCACTGCAATTTGGTATCTAATGTTTAGTGCAAACGCATATTGTAATTATAGCTAGTAAATATTTTATAATTAAAAATAAAAATACGTACAAACTATAGCGGTCCATAATACGTTTAAAATAAATTAAATGTTAATCCTCAAATACATATAGGTATCCCATGAACTAAATTACTTGTTAAAATAATCCAATTGTTTGAATTTACGTCAAATAACAAAAGATTTAATCTGAAAATGTTGTAATTGAAAATGTGAAAGCTTTCCATCCACTAACATAATTCATTATCCTAATTAAACTTTGAAACACATTCAAATATTATAAAAGCAATCGTCAAAAATGATATGGAAATCAATTTAAATAAAATGTTGTTTTAATTTACATTATAAAATGGTAGGTTCAAATGATTGATAAACATTTACAAATTGTTTAAACATAATGAAAGAGATTTTTTTTTAAATGCATGCTGTTGTTTTTCAATACAAAAACAAACCTTTTTGAATCTTTGAATACAGAACAATATAATGCAAAGAATTTCGAATTATTTTTAGAAACTCCGTTTAAAAATATCACTCATAATAATATGTTACCTAAACTTAATAAGATTTATAATAATAATTAGTTGAAATAAATAATATAACTATTTAACTAAAAAAAATATTTTTAAGTATTAAATTATTCAACTCATAATATGATAATAATAAAATATATTTTAGGACGAGTCTGAAAATAAGTATCTGAGTTTCTGCGGTCTATTAACTTATTATAATTATAATATTTCACTATAAATGTTATCAAATACAATTTCAGATTTGTATGTTTGTTTATTGTTTTTGAGCTATGCAAACTACATTGGATTACATATTTATCGTTTATAAAGTTAACTAATGTTTAGACAACTTATTCTCTTTTTCAATATATTGCCTATATCGTGGTTTGTTTTATTGGTAAGTTTTGAATAATAGGTAACAGCACGCATTTTCGTCGTCGAGGAAATTTTTTCATTGTGCATAATATGTTTGTATTATGAGGTGTGACATTTTATGTGACGCAGGTGCCACAGGCTTTGGCTGTTATTACGTGCAACTTCTCGCGAAGTTTTTCTTCAATGAGGGTGGGAAAAGCTTTTATGATATTCGATTGTGTATGCTGTGACCAATTTTCTAAAAGCATCTTTGTACTAAGTTTGACGACACGTAACGCGTTCAAAACATTGACATAATATAATTAAACACATGGAAAGAGTGAAATAATTTTTAGAATAGAATGTTATCAATGTTTTATATACTCATTTTTTAAATTTGTGGACCGGGCATACAATAATATAAATAATAATAATCAATTAACTCTATATGAGTAAGCTATATTTCTTTAAGCTCGATGAATATATTTTTTTAATGTAATAATAGATTATATTAATATATATCATGGCAAAACTGAGCAAAAAAAAAAAAATATTTTTAAATGTTAAGTATTGGATTTTAAATTTTTTTCTTAATAGCTGGTAATTACTTAAAATATGTTTTCACTCAAAATATATGAAATACATTACATCATGATAATAAAATAAGTAAACAAGTCAGTACAAACTGGAAAAATATTCTATGATTAAGTTAATTTTTAAAATTATTTAACTAAAAAACTTTTTTTGTGTCATCTTTAATTTTAAAACCTGTTAAAAGTGTAAAACTACCTATTCAGTTAGTACTATTTACTATTCAAATAGAATTTACTCTATAGACTATGTAGTTTATTATACATTTTCAACATTACAGCATGTTTATTAAATCATAAATATATATTTAACTTAAGGTAATTAAAATCGCTTAAATGATATATATATTATTATTTTCATTTACCTGTAAAGAAATCGCTATCTTTCAACATGCTCAAGTGAACAATTTTGATATTTATCACGAGTATCTATCTTGGTATCAATTTCTCTCACTGACGTGGAATTATTTAGTAACATAATATATAATATCTTGCTATATACGTCCCTGTTTTGTGTAATGGTTGTGGTCACTATTAATTCATAGATAGATAGGTAGAGACAGAAAGCATTTAACCAGCAGCTCTAATTTCCACCGAAATATAGAGGTTATTAATAAAGTGCAAATCATACAAAACAATTTATTTCTTAAACATTATAAAACTGTTAAAATAATAATAATAATGACAATTATTATTACTTTAAGGTAGGTATATTAATTATCTACTTGCTCTATTATAAAAATAGTGACTTGCACGATAATGTGTATGATTAAATTTAAAATATTTATAGTTTTTATTTTTTTATTTTTTCATTATAAATCATAATACTTACATAAAACAATTAACATGACGTGAAATTTGATTTTAAAAATAAGAATAATAAGTCTTAAATTGTTCTATGTATTCACTTTTATTTTTATTTGTCCATCACTGATGTAAAATTCCGCCAATAACCATTATTGATTTTTCTACAAGAGTTTCAAAAAACCAATTACATATTTTAAGGTATCATATTTAGTTTATTATGATAATTTCAATGTATAAATCTCTGAATAAAAATATCTGTTGTATGTTTATCTTTTGCAAAATTCTAAGGACTATAATGTTCAAATAGTTCGAAGTATAAGGTCGGATACGTAAAAGGAGTCTTAGTAATTTGCTTTAATGTCTTTGACGAAAAAGTCTGTATTTCGTGCTAAGTCCTACACTTAAGATTTAAATCCAGATTGGGTTGAGCAGAGGTATATATATATATATATTCATATTATTATACTACGTACTTTTCAATAGCTAATAGTAACATACCTTTTTGAATTTTAAGAGAAACGTCAAAATGTCTATTTCCTGTTTAACACACCTTACGGGTGTATACTGCCAATATTAGCGAAATGTAACTTCTAAATTAGTATTAGTAATTTTATTTTACGTAATCAATTATAATAATACATTTAATATTTTGCGTAAAGCTACTGTAAAATATACATTATTTATCACGAAAACTAATTTAGCTATATATAAGTGATATGATACACATCATGTTTTTTGTCTCTGCTTACAAATTAATTCGACTTAAATTCATTAAAAATAATAATATCATTAAAATATCATCTATACAGAATATAGATTGTCTTATAATATTATGTTCTTATCAAAAAAATACTATTTCTGTATGATAATTTTATTTTATGGAAGAGGATAATGAATAAGTACAGTTTTATTTTATTAATTATTCGCTAAATGACTAAGAATCACATTAAATCAATAAGTTTTTAGTTTATACAGTATTAAGTAAATAATTATGGATAGTTTTTAGTAATATTTCTATTAAATAATAAAATAATGTAAATTTATAAAATAATTTTAAGTAATGCGAACAGATCCATAATGTTTTTCAAAATAATATACCTATTGTTGAGATTTAAGAAAAATTAAAATAACCTATTATGAATACGAATTTTGTATAAATTATATTGCTTTTAATGCGTCCAAATAAAATAAAAATTATGTAAAACCATATTAATCCAAATGGATTTTACCCGTTCGTTTTAAGTAAAATATTATTATAGATCTTTATTTTATTAAAATGTGCATTTCCATAATTATTTTAATGGAAGCATTCAGAGATTCAGAGTATGTGTCTTACGCGATGCTTATAAATTATAACATATATTTGCATTTTATTATATAAAAACTCTAAATGTAAACTAATTTTTCTTTTAACAACATTAATACCAGCTCTTATTAGTATGTATTCACCTTTATGCACACATGCATATTACAAATAGTCTAATGGGATTTTTTAGTTATTAATGTTAAGTCAATATTGTTCAGAAGTTTATCGGTATCTTATATATTTATTGATGCATCTTCGTATAATGACTACACGTTTTTGTTGGGAACTCAGTTACACGATAACATTTCAAACAGCAAAACAACATATATAGTAATCAGTTTTAATGTATATATTATCATGGGGGTAATGGTTAGGATGAACATTACTTAAACCAGACTTTACTTTACCGAGAATATTAAAGATGATGTATGATATGTGTATTTTAGATTCTGAGTATATAGAAATAGATAGATAAGTACACATATATTTCAAGTTCAATATGAATTAAAAACCTAAATCTATATTTTGAAAAATAAATTTTGAACTAACTTTTCATGTTAAAATTGTTAACATACAACGATAGAATTATAAGTTTATTGATTTTATTTATTTTATTAACATAGTTAAATTATCGTGAATTGTACCTAAAATAAATAATATTAATTACATTTTATATAATATAATAGTATACTACAATAGTCAATAGTCCAATGATTAACTATCTTTTAAAACGTTGTTAACACAATGACAACAATATTAGTACATTTTAGTATTAATATAATATAATGATACAGTTATATAAAAGTATCTATTGGTATTACAAGTTATTATATAATTTTAATTTTAATTCATTTGAAGTTCTATATAATTATAAACAAATGTTTGTAAAAATAAAATAAAAAACAAATTGAATGACAATATTTAATGATTAGTTATATTATAATTATCTCTCTAACACACTATTGGTTTTCAATAAATGATAATGATTTTCATTTTTGTATTGACATTATGCAGGGATTCATAATATTAGTAAAATATTTTATTATCTATAATTTAAATATTAATTGATAAGAATATAATATGAGCAATGATTTATTGCAAATTATAAATAAAGAATTTAGATTTTGTCTTATGACATATATTTAATTATCAAATCACAACTATAATGGCATGTTATATAATGCTATGTTTAATTATGTAATTATGATATATTTTATATAAATTAAATTAGCTTTATTTTCGATTATTTTAGATTTCAATCTATATCGTATACTTATATTTCATTGCATAGGTTGCATTAATTAATCTATGTATTATTTTAACAATAATTAATACATATTTGAAATATAAATATAATTACGATTTTTTCATTCATACATATTATAATGGTATCGGTGTAATGTTCAAGAGCATTGGTGTTTTTTCTCACACGTTATACCGATATATGGCCATCAATCTCGTTTATTCGTTAATTTGTTTTTGGTGAACACGACTATAGTAGTACTTTGATATATAATATTAGTGTACGCAGTGTAATATGTTACACCTTTTCACATTACACCGAATGATATCCGAGAAATTCCAGTATAGCCTCTTCTAAGCGATGATGGATGCAATATATACACTACATATATATAACGCAAAAAAAAACGTGACTAGTGAAACTTCGGTCCGAGTTATAAGAAAATATTTATATAACGAATATAAATTTAATTTTACTACTTTTTTACTTGTTCATTGTATAAGACTATTAGTGGTTTGTGTTAGTAAAGAAAAATTAATGAACTTCAATTCAATGTAAAAACGAGTTCCAAGGTCAACGATGTACAATATTATTATGTACATAATGTAAATAAAGAAATCTGGAATGGAATTTTGTGGCTGTATATAATTTTTTTCATAAATTACTTATACACTTCCACATTTAAATAGATATAAATTTCGACCTATTAAGTTATACTGAACACAATTTTTGGTAAACTTATTGTAATTTCACATAGCATATTATCTACGACAAAAAAAACTATAATTTAATATAGTTCGTTTTACTTCTGATGAAGTGCACTACAATATTATATATTATGTATGACATATTACTATAGTAAATATGCAATATTAAATTAATCACTATGAAATAATATGTTATTTTTCAACCATGTTATTATAAGTAGACTCTTTTATAATAATTTTTACTATGTTTATATTATCTATTTGTATGTATGGATTTTTAATCGAGTTTGATAGACAGTTTGTAGTTGGATAAATTATTTAAAAAATGTGTATTTGTAGGCACTTGAGCAATATTTCAAATTCCCCACGTTTGTGTATACACATTTAGAATTAAATATTTACGGTTTATCTTTATTGACCTTATCTAATATCAATATTATAATCTATAGTAATTATTACAATTTTAGTTTTTATTTATTTAGAGTTGAAATCAGTTGAAAATAATTTATATTTTGTTGATAATAAAAAAAAAAAAAAAAAAAATACTGAAGTTTTTATGTATTCAATTTTGTTTCTCTACTTTGTTTTCAGCTCAATCACTACAAAACAAATACTAATTTCAATAATAAAAAAAAATATTTGCTTTTATACGATTTACTAGACAGGATGATATATACATAAACACATACACGCATATACATATTGCTTATAGGGTCTTCGTTCTCGTTAACATTAAGTTATTTTCAACTGCTTGTACCTACAAAGAGGTCCCTTACATAACTTTATTTTATATGATACTCAAAAGGTTTAAACATATGTTGTTTGTGTTATTATGGTTACTGCGAAACCATGTGCAAACAAACGGAAAATTCATTTTGTGGTAACCCGACTAAAGTTTACATCAAATACATATTGTTGACCGTAGGAGATGTACGATTTCTATCCCTCTTTGTTATTTACTCGATCTGCAATTTAAAAAAGATAAGTAATAATAATTTTAAACGAATGAAAAATAGTCTATGTTTTATTTTCTATCGAAAAAATATATTAAATGTATATAATGGATGGATAGCTTTTTTACCTACTAACTTATTTATAATATTAACTTTTTTGGTTTTATTACGTTATAATGTACTTACACACTAAAAATGTAGTACAATATGAATATTGTAACATATTGACTTATAACAGATATTTCTATTTTATATTTAAAAGCACGTTTTTTTAATAGTTTGTTTATAAAATAGACTAAGTACTTACCTACTTAGATTAATTACTTACAGTAATTTATACAACAAAAATGTAAAAATAAAAATATCAATATTGTTACTCTTAGGTAGGTAAAATATGTAAAATTATTAAGTTTATTAAATAAGTAAAAAGTGCAATTTAAAATATCAATAATAACAAAGATTATTAACTGTCAGTTACTTTAACTGTATAAGTAATTAATAATTTACAAACTAATGATGAATATTGCAATTTAAAGGAACCGCTGAAATCCATTAAGAATATTTTAGTGTATATTTCTATAGTTTTCTAATTTTTTTTTTTATTACATTCTGATACTAATTTTTTATAAGAAAATGTATAATACTTACAGTACCTAACGATTTCAATAGGCAGTAATTCCTGTAATACTTTTTACCGTTATCGCTGTTGAACCGTTCTTTGATTTTCATCACTGCGCGATAACACTATAATATACAGTCGAATGCTTAAGCACAATGGTCAACAATGCGTTCCCAATATTCTTCCCCGCTATAAACAGTAAATCACCAATGGATCGATCCATAGAGTTGGACCGGCTCGCGTCAGGCTGATTACTTACTGTATAAATTACCAAATGTTTTACCGCGGTGGACGTGCTTGTTTAATACGCGTAAACTTACCTCGTGAAGCGAGAGAAATATGTTGATATCCGCCGCTGTAGGATACGTGTTGCGTATAAAAATGGGCATTTGTCACGTATCACGCGATAACGTACCGGGTCCGAGAGGCTAATAAATAAACACATCATGGCCGTGGGAAATCTCAATGGACCACGTACTACGTGATTTTCTTCATTTTACAAACATATTATATACGTATACAAGCCGCAAAATAAACTTCAATCTTCAATAACAGTTCCGCGCAAAAGAAAAAACTAATTTTTCCATTTCTATTATTCTCTGTATACCTATAACCGTTGTTTATTCTTATAGTAGTTGTAAAATTTAAAATATTGATAAACAAGAATAAAAGATTGGAGATACAGAAAATCATTTTTAAGTAATTCGATGTTGTTTATTTTAATGACGTAATATTTTTGGACACGAATTACTAAACACAATGTTTATTTGAAACATTTGATTTTATTATCGTTAAATTGATTGCAATGCGAATTCGATTAAATTATTAAAATACAATAATAATACACACAGTTTTGTTTTTCCGAAAAAATGCATAGATACAATTAATAAACTTTAACGTTACTGTCTTTTATACATTATTATTTTTCAATTCCTCTACTAACATATGAATATATTTATCAAGTTTAAATATATAAGTTAATTTACATATACCATAACTATGGCTATAGAATAAACCCCTCTACCATTTATTTTTATTTCGAAGGTCATAACTATATTTATGGATATAATATTATATTATATCCGTTTAATCGTGTTATGTTTCTTTTTTTCTATTCTTGCCTATATGGTTTGTGGACGAAAGATACCTAACTATTATTATGTGTATTATATCTTAAACGATATATTGTATTTGTGATTTATAATTTATATGTAATTAGTAGTTAAGTAAACGATTTGATCACACAAAGTACCAATTCTGGATTAATAATTTTACATATTTATAATTAACATACATAATAATATTATAAAGGTCGCATACTCAATTGAGTTTTCGTGACATTAATTCTGACAATTCTGTGATAATAAATAAGTTAAAAATTAATAGAGCGATAGTAGGTATACCTACAGTGTACATAATATTATAATATGTTAAAATATTCCGATAAAATTAAACTAATCGTTGCGTTAAAATAATGATTTTGTATTCAGTGTCTAATTATGCATGAAATATATTATTTTACGATAGGTTTAAATTTATCGCTGGTAAGAAAAAATTAATTGGCGAGAACGACAATAACAATATTGTTGTAGCAAATGGATTGTAATGAAACGCCTGGTAATAGTAACGTTCTGTATACACACATGCTCGTGCGTATTCGACTTATACCAGTCGGCTACACGGTCGCCTTCTAAACAAAATACGACTTACCGTGAAATCCTCAGTATGATAATAATTACGTATTAACGTATTATATACCTATTAGCCTATTTAAACGTTGACATTTTTTTCCATAGTATATTAGTTTATAATTCAAAATCTCGACGGTGTATTATAATAATCCGTGTGTATACAAATATTTTATTTAAACATTTTTTTTTTTTTATACTGCAAACACAGGTTTTTGTATATTATTATTGTTATTATTATTATTCGTTGGGTTTAGATGGTGAGTGTGATAAAAAAAAGGAGTGTCAACCCGTGTAATAGTGTTTTGCCCGGCCACCGGCGATATTTATGATCGGGAACTATGGCGATTAACATCAACCCTCGTGTTAGTGTCAACGTCTTTGACATTATTGTCCTACTTCAGTACACTTTTTATGGTTATTTAATTTCCTTATAAACGTCCGATTTCTCGCAGTTGAGGTATATAATAATAATCTCCAATCCGTTTATTTTTTTTACTCGTTTTTTCTTCTCTTTTTTTCTCGCTCTTTCTATCGCGTCGTTAATGTCTGAATGGGAGACGGTGCTGACAATTTATCTGGCGGTAAAGTATTAAAACAGATTTACACAAATCGAAATACTTTTATGTGTGTTGTAAAAGGGAAATGCGATGCAATGGCAAATGACTACGAAGGATTTATTTTTAAATAATTGACATAGACTTTTTAATGACCTTAAACTTATTAAACTAATTTTGGTTTGAGTCAAATTAGAGTTTTTTGCTATTTATTTTTAAATTTCTGACTTCTATCGTTTGACGACTTTTGAAGTGACGCAATCACTGTATATTATATACTAAAAACAAATATTTATTAAATCACTTTTGTGCATAACAAACTGTTAATAATTATCTTAAAATTTTCTTTAATCGCTAAATTCTTTAATACTCAATCACACTTTATAATTTTATAATTTATTATATATATTATTCGAAGTTTATCAAAGGTTTTGGATTTTAATTTATTTTATATTTTAAAATGACAATAATTTAAACTCTACTCTTTAAGGTACTTATAATTATTCAAACTACGAGATGATTTAAATTTAAAAAATATTATGAATATCTACTCGTATAGGGATTTACAGTCTATAAAGTACCTGCTATGCTAAATAAACAAACCAAAATTATATCAATCAATTATTATGGTAAATACATCCATTCTGTAAAATTATTCGGTGAACGTTTTCGAAATTACGGACATGCATTGACTATATGACAACAGAAACTCTTGAACTTTCGAAGCCCACGAACGTGTCAAAGTGGAGTCCTAGCATATAATATGCCGTTGGGAATTTCTCTGCAAATCTTCAAGCAATGTGCTTAGGATCCATTAGAATGTGGGTTTGAAGAGGTTAGAGTGCACCCGTGTAGCGTAGAAATAATATGCCAGCATATAAAATTATTTACTCAAGGGTGTGACAATTTTATAAGAAATAAAAATCAAAAGTTTTCTTCTGTGCTTTTTTTGTATGTAATACATATATAATATTTTTCTTTAGTATCAACATTAAAAAATATAATACATAGATTAAAATTAATTGTTTTTAATCGTCGTTTTTGGATGCATTTTTCAAGTATAATTTTGTATTGCTAAGATTCGCTTAATGTGCTACTTCTGTTATTTATATTACTTATATAGCTAGAATGTATAAAATTGAAAAAATAATTGTTATTTATAATATTGTAATATTACTTTATATCTATTTAGTACGAGTGTAATGACATAGCTGACGAATAATATGAATACATTTCATTGAAGTAAACAAATAGACCAAAATACAAATCAAACATATCAATTACAAAATATATTTTTACCCGATCCGATTAAATAAGATTTAAACAGTCGTCCAAAAGTATAGTACGCAATAATAGTTGATAAGTAATAGTTGATAAAATTTTACTGCACAGTAAAGGGATCTAGTTTATTCAAACTACGAGATGATTTAAATTTAAAAAATATTATGAATATCTTCTCGTATAGGAATTTACAGTCTATAAAGTACCTGCTATGCTAAATAAACAAACCAAAATTATAAATATTTAATCATATTTGTACAAAAATTAAAAACTCATCAATTTGAATTGTCGAAATAATTTGTTTTTATCTTTTTTTTAAGTGTGAAGTAGGACATTATATTTAATTTTTAGATAGAAACTTTAGAACTATATATAAACTAATATTCGTGAATAATGAAATCTTTTTGTTAAATTAAAATTTATAAAACTGCATTTTTTACTTTTGATTTTGATAAAATAAAATTCATACATTGAATTTTAATCCAAAGTAAATTTTCTGTGTTTCTATTAAATTATACTTTTAACAATTATCAGTTATCAGAAAACCCAGATGTATATAAGTATTACATAATAAAGTTATAATAGTTCTTTGAATCTTAACAAAGTCTTTGGAAAAAGACGGAAAAATAAAGTTTAAGTAGATTTTAATTGGGCACTTAAATTTTAAAAATGACCGTGTCCATAGACAGTGCACTGTTCATAAACCCATCACATACATTAGCATTATCAAAATTGTAAAAACCTCCTAACAATAGAAAAATAAAGTTGTAGTTAAATAGGGTTGTTATTATATTGTATATTATTACATTATCATAAGACAATCGTATAATGTTATGATATAAAAAAATAGATAAAAACCGTTGATCCATAAAAAAAATGCTACGTAATCCAAAGTACTTTTTTTGTGAATATCACATCCTAAGTCGTTAAACTCAGGTGCAAATATATTAATACAATAAAATACATAATAATATATATATAACGATGTCCATTGTAATCATGTATTGTGTAATAGCAGTTAAGAAAATAACTACGTTTGATTCGTTAAAAATACAACTTGCATAAAATAATAGAAAAGTATATTATATCGATAAAAAATCAAATTCGATTTATAAGAAAAAGAAATCACATCATATATACACTTATGCACAAAAATAGTTTCGTCACTACTTAAAAAACGTTTTGTTACTGTATTTATACGTAGAATATGAGTGCTTAAAAGTGTAATAATTAAAATTATTAATTAATTAAATGTATTTTTTAAAAAATTAAAAGATTAAATATATTAAATTATTTTAATTTATCAAATTCTTCTTCTTAAAAATGGTGTACTTTGTGTTATATCATTATTATTGAGCAATAGTAATATATTTATAATTTATTATAATATTTACTATTTATTGCTAAATAACATAATAATCTTGTTTTATAATAATTACACAAAGTACAAAATATAAGTATTGTCCATTTCATGAAATGGATGTCCATATAATCTATTTTCGTCAAAATTCACGATCTGGACGAATTTCACTATCTGGATATCCAGTTCATGAAATGAATGATTTCATTATGTGAATGTGACATATACACAAAATAAATTACTAAAATATCACATGTTTATGTTCAGATATTTTTTCCTTGTATTTTTTAATTTAATTGTTCGTTTTTGTTATTTTTGGATAACATAGTTGATAAAAATGTAACGTCTATACTGGTGTCGTTTTCGAGTAGGTCCTTCCAAAATTAACTCCATAAGAACAGTTTATTTAATTTACCATAAGATCTACACGACCACCAGAAAAGGTGAATTTTTTCAAGCTTTCGGTTCGAAAGTATTTAAGATAGCAGTACCATTAACGAATATACAACTAGTACTGTTGTGGTGTATAATATTAAAAGTATTGTTTATACTAAATCCAATTCGTTTTCTTACATATAAACCTTATTTTTTGAGTGATAACAATCTAGTTCTTTTACAAATATACTTTGCCAAGTGATTGCAACCAGTACCAACCACTACTTATTTATTTTTAATACTGTCTTATTTATTCTCTACTTATATATAAACCACTTACCTAAGTAAGTTACTGTGATGAGTTCTAGAAAACTAAAATTACATACTCCAAACTCTGCCTTCAATCCATCCAGTAAAATGAATACCAAATCAAGGTCAAGACAATAATGGTCTATCGTGATTTTTTTGATATATGAATATAATACATGGACCACATGACTACCAACCAGTTTTTTTCACACTTAAAATGTCAATATTAGACAGTCCGTTAGTCGTAGGCATGATTTTAGTGTTAAGTTTTTGTTTCTGGATTCATTGATGCACCAGTTCCACTATCTGAAATTTGATTTTGAATACCGATAGTGAGTATAAGAACTTAGAAGAGATACCACATACCACATATCTATAATAAGAGCAAACTACCTAGAGGCTGATCAGCCATGTCTCTGGCGAACCCGGATGAAAGTTTATTTTAAAATCGTTTTTGTTTATCAATAATGCATTATGTTTATGTATAAATGTCCTAGTATTTACCAAAAACCAAAACTGCATAATATTTATTAATTAAAAAAAAATATAAAAAAATAAAAATATATATACAATACACATATTATTATACGTATATACACAATTCTAATTCGTATTTCACATTACTAATGTAATTTTCTTTATTTTTTCAGGTAAGTGTCAACAGAACAATAATATGACTTCTCCTCGGTTTCGATTGGTTTACCAAATCGTGGTACGTACCTATTATATTTAGTATCTTAGTATACTTTAACAGTTCATGGACAAATCATGAATTTTTTATAGATTTTCATAATCATTATTATAAAATTAACTTAGCCAGAGAAAAATTATTTTTTTTTTACTTTTCTTATAATGTTATTTTACTGAACAGATGTATATAACAGATTTTTATTATCTGCGGATAGGAATTGAGTCCATAAAACTATGATAACCTGCACTTTCAATAAAAAAAAAAAACCGTTAGAATCTGTATAATATTGTAAGTTGTAACTATAAACGAAAACGAATCATTTATTTAATAAAAATAATACTAATTACAATTTAAGCTATAGAATATTTTATATTTTTTCGGTGATAAGTTATAGATTGTTTTTTTTGTCATTTTATATTTATAAAATTAATATTTATATTTGTATACCTAATAATTATTAAAATTATGACTAAATTAAATATTATTGAAGTACATTTTATAATAAATTATGGTCATTAAATAGGGAACTGATATTGCTAATGACTCATTAATAATACTTAAGTTTAAAATATTATAATTGTAATACAGAAAAAATATTTTTTATATATCTACTCTGCATGTTCAATAATTTAATTAATTTTATCCCAATTATTTTTAATGTATTAACAATATTATTTATAATGAGTATAATGAGTTATTATATCTTGTTATGATCACTTAAATTTATTGTTAATATATTTTTATTTTCTACTGATATTATTTTTTATGTCCGCAAACAGTCTATCAAATTGCTAGTTAAATATTCAAAAAGTGTGCAAACGGTTGGGTTAGGTTCTGCCGTATATATATTTTTTTTAATACACCATGATACCACCGAAATAGTTTATGACTGCAGCGGTGGCGATAATTATTATTATTGTACCGTGCGCCGACTGTACGTATAATGATCCTTTTGCTGTAAACTGTGAAGTGGCGATGGCTGAAGGTGGACAATCGGTGCGTGATCCCATGTAATCGTAGAATAATAGTCTAATGCCTTTATGTGTACTATTCCGTTCGGTATCGTTGTACATATAATATTAATAATATAATTTATATATATATAACGATATAATAAAGTAACATTAGTAACTATATACGGTGTACATGTAGCTGGGTGCACAACAAAACATCGCTTTGCGTCAATCCGAATACGGAGCCGCGTTTTCGGAAAAAAAAATAAGACCAACACGCAAGTACTATCGCCGTTATTATCATTATCATTATTGTTGTTATGATTATTATGACGTGATTGATGACCGAGCCGTCGCCAATGTAAAAACCGTTGTGGGACTCTGACTATGCATATTATAATATATTTGATTATTATCACTCAGTACGCCTATCTTTACGTTATATAGTGTGACTATTTTAACGATTACTGGTTATCGCACTGTCATTGCTCATTTCCGAAAGTTTAAAGTTTTTTGGAGCTCTTTTTTTTGTATAACTTAATAGCGACTAAAATATTTTCAACATTTATTTTTGTGGTAACGTTGACGGGGATATACGCATCGAATTAATAGTCAGTAGACTTTTTATAGATGATAAGTTTTTATATTTAATTGGTTAATTGGTAAATATAATAATATTTTTAGTGCAATGTTCCGATGGCATTTCAACTTTAAAGAATTAAATGCATGCATCGTATATAATATCATATTCCAATATTTTGCATTTGAGTTCAAATTATGAAATTAAAAATATTGGTCACCGTTCAAACGTTTATTGTGATTTTCGGCGAGACTACTGCAAATATCGTTAAAGCAAACTAAAAAGAGGGCAACAAAAAAATTCCAAGAACTGCTCGTGTATTCGTGTCTATAATTTTTCGAAACGAAATAATGACGTTGGCTGCTTAAGTAATCACCCTGTATTTTATACACCTACATCATAAAAATGTGCGTATGTCCTTCACGTATTATACATTTATGCGCTATTATTGTAGGTATAAGTATAATACCGCTTTATGTACGTATATCATATGCGCTCAAAAGGTTACACGCCGACGGACTGATACGTCGGACCGTGTTACATATTATGATGATGAACGGATTCCCGACTACTTTTCGATTTCCTTTAGCGATTATCGACGTTGTTTAAATTAGTATTATTATTATGATATAATATAATATAGGTATTATACAACTAGGTATGCGTGCAAGAATGAATTGTGTGAACCCCGTTGCAAGTCGTAATCAATAGTGTTATTATACAAAATACGATTGTGGCTCGAGAATAAATACTAAGTATATCTATATTTTATTTTACTTTTTCTTACGCCTATCACGCTAGGAAAGATGTGTAAAACGATTTATTGTCAGTGATCTCTACTGGCTGCGGCATATTATTATTGCAGGTTCCCCGATCTCTATTATCTATATTAGCGGAGTCCGAGTATGACGTGTACAAATATCATGAAGTTAATTAACAATAACCATAGGTACTTGGCACATATTTATGGCCTTATGGGAACGTATAAAATTACGTAAATATTTATCAATGCTTTTATTAGATGTTCTTACTACATAGAAGATAATAGACCTATAGAAATTAACACAATAATTATAATAACTAAAATATTATTATTTCATTTTCATTACATCAATAATTATTTAATGTTTAAAAATAATAATTTAAAGAAAATTGTGTTTTTGGTAGAAGAACAGCGCACTATCATGACTCGCTCAAAGACTCTATACAAATAATGTTATTGGTTATTGAATATTAAAAAGAAATATCATTCTGCTCTTCATTTGTGTATACAGTTGTATTTATAGTTGTTTCGTTGTGTGAAGTGCTCGTCGGTGATTACATTCCATCGATTTCGTCGTATTTTAATAAACGCGTCCAACGTAGTAACTAGATGCTTATTGAGCAGCCCAAATATAATTATTTTTTTAAAATATATTAATGCACTTTTAAAATATATATATATACGTAATTTGATTTAAGTATCTGAGCAAACAAAGATAAAACTGATAATCTGGTAAAACGTAATTTATTAAAAGCTTCTTATGATATAACGATGCTCTTCATTGACACAAGTTAAGAATAATAGGTACATAAATAAAATTTTATATTTGCTTTCAAATAACACATTATTATTGAAGATAAAATTTGTGGTATATTATTATGATAATATGTTGATAATATTTGTCTGAAAATGTTTACAATATTTAATCGAATATAATAACATGTCAGCAATGTTTTGATTTTGATAATGATTTAAACTTTACATCTGATTTTATTTTTGATTTGTTCATTTTACATCTATTATTATCTATGTTTTTATATGAGTTAAAATTATTTTAATGTTTAATTTGAGTTAAAAAATATACAATTTTTTTGTATAATTAGTTTAATTTATGATATTTGAGTTTGATAAATTCAGTGGAGTAGCCATCCTCGTATGACACTCCTGGTAAAATGAAATATATAATTTAATATACTTTTTGCATTTTATTGTTTAACATCACATAATATATTAAAGTTCATTTCATTATGTTTTCGTGCATATTTCTAACATTATATTATTATTGCTTACTTATCAAAAATAAGAAGTTTACATTTTCGTCATGCTGTTTACAATTTCGTATATTTAAAATAACTTTTTAATTTAATAACTTTCGTGTCGAAAATTATTGAATATATAAAGTATACGCAATATATCGTATAAATAAAATTTTACGTTTGCACGAAACGTTTGAATTAATATTAAATAACTTGTTAAACTATATATTATCAAAGTAATAAGTAATAGCGTTTAATGTTTTGCCAAGCATTTCAAAATAACGATGATCATTCAAAGTAAAATTAAACCGAGCCCACGTCCTTCATTTATACTGTATTAATACACTCTCCCACACATACACATACACAAACATGCATTCATACGTAAAATTATCAAGGAATTTATAATTGTACAAAGTAAACGATTAGCGGGACATTTTATGAGATCAGTGACTTGACCTGGAAGCAATGATGGTGAGAGTGGCAAGACCCAAGGCAATTCTTCGAAATTGAAAAAAAGCGTAGGTATTTGGCTTCTGTAGATGAGTGTATAAGAAATTTGTTGTTGTGTTCAAGTTTATTATACATTAATAAATTGGAATTTTTTTTATAGAATGGAAGAGGCGTATTCGTTAAAATAATTGATCAATAGTACTCACATTATTACATTATAAAATAGTAATTAAATTAAAAATCTCTTCCTATTAATTATTAACACGTGTGATACAACAATTTTTTTTTAAATGTATGGAAAAACAGTTTAATCTATATTGCAGTTGACACTTGTCATTGGCATTCTTAAATCTTGAAAACTATTTCACGTTGATAAAACTGTTTTTATGTGCACTGGCATTTGATTCCAAAATGGTCCCTTTAATTTAAATACACCCAGGTGCGCGTTCTATATGTAAGAGGGGAGCAAATCACTACCACGGAGAAAACAGAATTCTGTCCCTTGACATTTACCATTTACGCCCTTTTCGCGTTCCGAGTGGAAAGATAAAATGGCTTATAATATATTTGTCAACGATTTTGAACAATTCTCTTTCATAATAAATATCTTTCCCATTGTTTCGGTTAGGTTTCATGATGAAAAATGATTCAAGTTTTTCATAGTTTGAAATATAAATTTCAGTTTAGTTTATAGAGTTAAGATTTCTTTTTTTAAATTGGTCGGTAAAAAATAATCAAATCAAAAACAAGTTCGGACCACCCCGTGATAATATAATATAATGTTTGTTAACTCCGTTTACTTAAAAAAAAATAGTATAAATCATTGTAGTAGTCTGATCGCGTGGTCACACAGTATTATAGTTTCTATATACATACAAATATTATTTTATATCTTCATTTCTTTATGTAAATAATTATGCATTAAGAATATTTTTCAATTTCAAATGTTTTGTCAAAATTTGAAACATCGTATACACAAATTAATAAGTACTCTTATGTGGCATAAGTATTCATTTATAAGTATTGCAATATCAAATAGGAGTATAGGACACCCAAGTTGCATTTTAAATTAAGAAAAAAAACGTAACCTAGCTAGTGATTGTTCTTACATCTTGATTAATAACACATGTGAATGTCGGCAATCCTAAATATAAAGCATTGTACTTATCGAGTTCTATTATAACGGGTAGTTTTGAGTCATACTATCTCTGCGTGAGTTCTGAGTTATGTCTTAAATAATAAAAATCATTTTGTTTGAAAAATTATAGTTTGAAATTAAAACACACACACACACATAAATATACACGATAATAATAATAATAATAATAGTAATAAGGATACAGACAAAAATAAAATCAAGAATAGGTAATATTGGTACTAAATTACCTTTAATTCACCGACCTTATTATATTTATAATTTAAAAAAAACTTAAAGCATTATTTTTCTTTATGTACTAAAATATTATTACTTATACTAGCTATACTGTAGGTTTAAAGTGAAAATCGAAAACTTTTAAAAAGGAAAATTAAAACTTTTTAATATCGTAAATAATTCATTATTAAACATTTAGTAGGAAGAGATTTTATAACAGACTCAAGGTGTAAAAAAAGTTTAAGCGATCCATTTGCAATATTGTATATTATTATAGATTATTATTTATTGAGCTGTATGTACTATGTACGAGTCATGCATTTAAATCAAAGCTCTTTGTACGAAAAATAAAATGTTTAGAAACATTATAATTGTAAATAATAAATAACGACTATTAGTTTCAGTATGATTAAGCTATGTTTTCATACAGTTCTTAATCTTATGTTTCTAATTTTCATCATTCAAATACGTAATTATTTTAATTTGTCTTTGAATGTCTTAGGACTTAGACCATGAAACGCGCAATAATTGTGAATTAATTTTCCTGCCGTATATAAAAATAGAAAATACATACATTAGTTAAATTATAAAAAGATTTCAGAGTAATAACATATTTGTATTAGCTCGAGGAAAAAGATGTATATAGTATAGTGGTAGATATTAATTTAAGAATGAGAAAATTAATTAATGGGGTGTACGTATATTCAAATGGCAAAGCACAGTTTGAAATGATTATTTTCTTTAGCGTCCCGTGGTGAAGGATCGCCCATTTTAGTCCATTTTCTCCCTCTAGTAAAAATAAAAATAAAAAACTGAGCTAAGGCGGGCTTAAGTTTGGTGTCTTATATTTTATTTTAATTAAACAAACTCACCATTGAAGATGTTGGAAGGATATTATTTATTTCCAAGTCATAACGAAATGTGAAAATTATGCCAATTTTTATTTCTTTTTGTCTCAAGAGTCCATTAATAACATTTTTCTCGATGACTATATTCTAAGTTTGAATTTGGAAACAATCCTCTTTCCCTAAAAAATAAATAATAATATATATATCACCTATGAGGAATTATTTTAATACGATATTTTCTATATACCTACATAATATATATATATATATATTCGCGTTACAAACGTTTCTTTTTGTTTCCTGTGTAAGACGCGTCCACCTGCACCGTTATTAAAGTGCCTAACCTTCCGGAACATGCTCACTACTTACAACCCCTGAAACAGGTGTTTCTCACAATCATTGCCTTATGCTTGATATATTTTCTCATGACAATTATAATGATTCGAGTAACCTAACCTTTTTTAAAAAATAATAAAAACACTAAAATATTGTCTACCTTAGCTATAAATATTGTATCCAATAAATTCTATATTTTGATATTTACGATGGTTATATATACTTATATAATATCTAATGTAGAGTACAGAAAAATATATTTCGTCTCAAAAGTCTAACTAAGAAATACAGTTTTTTTTTAAAACGTTTATTTACCATATTTACACGATCCGAAACTTATACACATTATTCATGGTTTTTGTGATTCTTTTTAATTTGCATCATAACGTTTAATATTATAGATCATTAATCATAGCTAACATAACTTAATTCATTTTTATTTTAATGTTTGTTACTAAACAATTAACAATATTTTAACAAGTTCACTAATAATTAATGAAAAAATTAAATAAAAATCATTTACATAATGCAAAGAAATTGTAACAGCAATGAAAACCATAATATAATAATATCTTATATTAACAGAAGTATTATAATATTATGTTGTCATTGTCAATATTTTAATGTAAATGTTCAAATCACTTGAAGTAAACAAATGTCGGCCTGTCTGACTGCTTATAAAATTGCGAAGATATAAATTATAAGATAGCTAGTCATCTCCTATAATTGTCTTAGTCTAATTTATATAATATGGAAGTAAAAACTAATTTAAAGAATGCACGTATATACAAAAAGAATTGCATGTACCTCTACCAGAACCCTCGCCAGAACTAAACGTCAGATTTACTGACAACATTTCAGACAGTCGTTTAAAACTATTGATAATTATTGATACCAATAAGAAAAAAAAATAAGAAAAATTATTTGTTATTTGTCGATTGAATAAATAATAATAAACTGATGAATAAATTTGATTATTATAATAAATTAACGTAATGGTTAATTAATTTACGTATAAACCGTATACATAAATTGCATATATTATACAGTATTTGTACCTCAAATGAAATCTAACCATTATAATATAAAAGGTACCTTACAATCTAAATATACATATACCTACATATAGTATTCAAATTATACTTGTTTCATGTTCCTCTGTATATTACACATAGATATATAATATGTATGTTGTTTCATAACGTATTATTTCTATCTTGTTAAATTGCTAAGAGTGTACAATGTACAAATACTGCAGCACACAAACATAATGATAAATTAAATGTATAATTGGAATATAATGAGTGTATAGTGAACACCGCAAAATATATGTGTATATTCATTTAATTTAATTAATTATTAATGATAATTATAAAAGTGAGAAGAGAATTCTAGTGAATGATACAATAAAAAGAGATACGTTTTAAAACAAGCTTATTCTTAATAAAGAGTTGGTATGAAATATGAAAATAATTCATTTAAAATAAAAAAAGTTCTATACGGTTTTTAATTTTTCAAATATACCTATTCTTGAACTAAATAGGTGAACTATATTGGATTTGGATATTATATTTTAATATGATGTTTTTATTTTATTATAAAAATAATAAATTATTAAAACAAATTAATAATTAGGTTTTTAATGTATAAATTAAATGAAGATATCGACTTATTTATATATGTTGGTAATCATAATATGTCTTTATATTTTGTATAAAAATAAAAATAAAAATTTAAATAAACGTTCAAAACTTGTTCACGTATATTAAAATGCGGATCAATATGCGAAGTACATAAATCATATACCTACTGTAGACTGGCACTTGCATTTATAATGAGACGTTTCCAGATTACTATAGTTATGTACTATTACATAACATAATATATATTATAAAGTATATTAAATATTTTTGTTTAAATTTACACATTTATCCAACACAATGATTATACAATACTAGTATTATCGTTATTTACTATTATTTTACAAGCTACTACAGTTTCTTACAAATATAAATTAAATATTTAATTGTATCTTCGTCGATAAATAAATTATGGAAATATTATTATAATACCTAATAATTTTGAGTAATTTAACAAAATCTCAATCGTGTAATGTTGAAAATTAATTCTTAAAAAAAAGATTGGTTATTATTTTTAAACAATGTACCTATATAGGTAATTTTTTATTTTTACTACAAAGTTTTTACCTAAACGTAAAAGAAATTATCTATATCTATATAAAAATCGTTTAATACGTTTTTGAAAAAGACATTTTTCTAAAATATAGAGCAAGTAATTGCAGTAAGAAATTTTTATTATTGTTATTGGTACATTTTTGTCATCGGTTGAGAGCCATCGTCTTGCTAAGAAATACACCAAATTGATTTTATTTTACAATCTATATACAAAAACAGCCCCATGTATATTGTTACTTGTACATTGCTTGAGGTCTCGCCTTTGCCGTTTTGCAGTACGAATTATTCAAATTCGCCACTGAACAATATGATTTCACTTCTACTGATGCTACCGCGCAACGTTCGCACTGTAAAAACATTTGAAGTATATCCAGTTCGTTAAGCGCATCGCCGTTCGTATAGTCGTACACATAATATACATACAGTTGTTGTTGGCTTTCTATCCACTCCTTGGCAAAAACTTTCGACGCTTTTTGAGGGACCCCATGGTGGGCTTAAAAAAATAGTAAATTGCAAGCATGTAAATCGAATACTACTTGTATTTTATCTTAGGTAGGTACAAGGTAATTGTTTTGTTTATTATATTCATAATATAACTATAGATTTTATTTTTTGAACAAGTCTTTGGATTTTTTGAAAACAATTCGTCAATATCTACGTACAGATTTCCTATAAAGTCATTCTGAACACGGTAAAAAGTAAACCACCCCAAACGCTTTGAAATGAAAATGGATATTTAAATTTTATTTACATGTCTGGTGTGAAACGATGCAATTTATTAGTGCAAATAGGTTTAACGAAAGTGAAGTTTGAAATCGAAAATATTACAAATAAAAAAATATGATTATATCTACTCAACCATGTTTTGAATTTACACGATTGCCATTTATTTTATTGTTGATTGTAGAAGTGCAATAACAATGTTCTTATTTAAAGGCATATCGATAACAAATGATTATTTATTTTCAATTTTAGGCTGAAAAAAATATCAACTTTGTTTCCTTTGTGGTGATAAACATTATTCGTACAGATAAAATCGATTTTTTTCTATAAATATTCTCGTCAACTATAATGTTTTCTATCTATGTGTATTTTTATGATTAGATCATAATATTGACTGAAATGAAGTAGACTATATCAATACCTAAAACATTTATTTTGAAAATCATACAAGATGTCTGTTTATATTTATTTCAATGGAAATTCCTTGGAAAATTAATTTATAATACCACAAATGTTATTAAATATTGAAAATAATAATATATTAAAGTAATGTTAAACGTAATGTATAATTTATCGAAGCAATTTGATTGATAAAAAAAAATTAATTGATCTTATAATTACTTTTGTGTTATTTTCTTGCTTGGTCACATCACAAACACGATACAAGATATTGTCATAAACATTTTATATGCTTATAAAACTGAAAAATAAATATTTTAATATTTGAGTATTAATTTCATATTTTTTTTAGATTCTAAATTGATCAATGAATTTATTAATTCTGCAATGATCTATTTTTTTTTTTTTTTTTTTTTTTTATTAGAGTACACAATAAATTGTTGTTAACATTGTCAATATTCAAAAATGAGGGTAGTTTAGGATATCAAAATTTGATCTAACTTGTAATTAAAAGAGGTAAATCTTAAAAAAATCATATTACTTCTTTTAATTATCAGAAAAAACGAGAATTATTACACAAATCCAATTTTTAACAAATTTGATTTTGTTTAACATTAGTTATTATCTAAATTGAAATACATCAAAAATCTACAATTACAATATTATATTCAGTAAAATCACAAAAATTAGAAAATTATTTTGCTGTTAGATATTCATCATTTTTTTTTATTTTTATACCTAAAATTTAAAAATTTAATACTAAGTTTCTGTATTAGATTTTAATTTATATACCAGTATGACAAAAAATCTAACAGAAAGCCAAAAAAATTTTTTTGAGCATTTCAAGTTTAAATGTTTTGAGTGATTTACAGGCAAGAGATATTTTTAAAATTTTTTAGGTTTTTTTTTAATAAACGTTGATAAAAAATTATTCATTATTATTATTCTTATATGCGTATAAAATTATTTAAAATATATATAGAAAATTTTGTTTTATATACATTTACAGTTTAAAATTTGTTAAAATCATAAAAAAATGCAAAATATTTTGTAATTAAGAATTCATAATAACTTTTCATTTTGTATCGTAGATTTCAAAATGTAATGTAAAATTCTTTATTATTAGTTTTTATTGATACTATAAAATTTAAAACATACATTAAGACCATTATTTTTTATAGAAATTTAATTTCCAATTTAAATAGAAATATATTTTTAAATGATAAATAACGATGTTAATTATTTTGTTATAATTTAAATATTATTTGTGAAAACTTAGATTTGAAGTTATGTTGTACATACACAAAATACATTAGTTTAAAGAAGTTGTAAGTCATAGGAAATTATGATCGTTTAGTCTAGTTCAACGTCCCGCAACAAAATGAGAAATATTTACAGGGTAATAAATGATTAAGTGTACCCTGTTTCCATGAAGAACATAGGTATATTTAAACAGATTTCCTATAAAAGTTTTTGAATTTGAAAATTTAAGACATTCATTTATGTTTGTAATGTAGGTATATTACAATTTACAATATTTAACTGTAAATTAAATCATTTAATTATGAAGTGTGGAGTACTTACAACGATGAAAAAGTTGTGGACATTATTTAAACTTTTTTCCAAAGTTGCGGTTTCAAATTGTTTATTGATTTTATGTAACGTTTTTGTACTTAAAAAGTGATGTATACCAAATTTGTCTTAAAAAATAAATCAATTAAGATTGTGATTGCACTGTAGCAAATAAAAATTAACCTTTTCTAGTATTAGATTTTTTCTGTACAAAACTATTATATATGTATATAGTTTAATAAATTCACCATTAATATACTGATATGAAAGATAAGTTAGGTTAGGATTATGTCAACAAGAAAATCTACTGAGTCGGTACTTTGAGTTTCTCCATTTTTCTTCATGTGTAAACTTTCATTGGAAGTACCTGTTCATTGAATATTTTTTATCGGTTACGGTAAAATATACTGTTGCTCTAAAAATGACAAATACAGAAGAATCGACATTTTTTCATCGTGCATTTTACTCTTCCTATACACTTTCTATATATTTGAAATATATATTATATTTATGTATATTGTATAAAATATCTGGTTAAGACATTTTTTAGTTATAAATGTAATATTAAGGTTAACTTAATAATACAGCATATCGATAGACATAAACGAATGTAAACAAAATGTTAAATTATTGAACTTTCGCATAATTATTTATATAAAAAAAAAAAAAACATTTGTGTTTTTATTATTATTGTATAATATTAAAAGTATTATTAATGTACTAATAAAAATTGTAATAAATAAAAAGTATTCACTTTTTTCTTGTTTACTTATAATTCCATACATTTACATTAACCTAATCTATGGATCGAATTAAACACTACCGTTTCTAAATATTTTTTTTTTGTATACATACATCCAAAATAATTAGAGATTAGACAATATTATTATAGTTAGTAAGAGACATCTAATAAATTGGAATAATTTGTATTTCGAATTAAATGTAGACAATAGTCGTTATACTAGCAGTAATATACTATATATACACTAAACTACTACCCACCAGTTGTGCACGACAGTTACATTGTACCTACTTGTCACATAAATTGATATGATGGTCACTAGTAATAAACACTAGTTTTGAAAAACGATTTTACAAACAGTTGAGCTGTTGATTTGATTAGCATATTATTAGTATATTAGTATTACGGTTCTGAAACGAAAACCATATTTAATTAAATACAGTAAAAACGAAAATATTAAATAATATATATATATTGTCATTTGTCAAATAAACGTGAAACTAGTTTACATATTAATAAATAACATTATGACTATATATTATATGACATATTATATATTAGTTTACTAGTCTCTTATGATTTAATGTACCTGGTGTGTAGATATTATAATATTGTATACCAATAAGTTATAACAACTTTTTTTTATTTATTTATTATAAATCGATTTTGATGTGTGATATTTCCTCGGGGCTTTTCGTTTGATATTTAAAAAATGATTCTTCTTTTAAGGGTCGTGTATATTTATCAATTTACATAACAGTATACGGTTTTACTTTAAACCATTTTGTACACAAAGAATAATGATATACATTTCAGTTAGCTATAGCAATTTAAAATAATGAAGTGTATTATTATCATAGTAATATACTCATATAAAATATAAAACGTTTCAAGTATATATATAGATTATAGATATATACAGAATATACTTTTATATTGAAGTGATAAAAGGCTAGAGTGTTAGACAAATAGAAAACTATGGTTATTTTTAAATATTCGCTACTTAATATGTACATTAATAATTGACTTGCTTTATTTTTTACATTTAGATTAAATATACCATCAGCCGCGTACATAAAACAAAATTTCGGAGGGGGGGAGGTTTGAACTCCCAAACCCCGCCTGTATACTATATGCATTACGCAGATATTAAATACCTATTTTGGCAATTTGATTTGATAGTTGTATTTCCCAATTAATAGGATATTTAAAATAATAATAATAATAATGTACAGTGTACATTGTACATATTTATTTCTAATAACAACTTCTAGTTTGTATTGGTATACTATACCTTTACGTGGTGTATATCAAAGTTTATTAGTCAACTGGTGATTGCTAATGTTGCTCGTGGAGTATACAAGATTAAATTTACATTCTATCGGAATCCATATTTAGTTCTAGAACCAAAATACAAAATTGTCAGGAATTCACTTTTAGAAACACATATAAAAATCATTTAGCCATGTAATTATTCGAAAATAATAATAGTATAATTATTCTTGCACTTAAAATATGACATCATAAATCTTTTTAGACACTATTTGACTTAATTAGGTAGATTATATTATTATTATATACTATCTTATTCGTAATGTATGATATACATGTTCAGTGATTTGTCAGTGACTGTACCACTATACACGCAGGTACGAGTGTAATCACACGTCCTTGTCACGTCCACAACAATTTGCTAACCAGTTGTCTCGTGAAAAATAGTAATAATAATGATGATCATGAAACAAATATTCGTTGCGTATAGGAAGTTTTTTTAAATATACTTATGCGATTGAAGATAGGTCAATTTATTGACGTGTGCCAAAGATAAAGCATGTAAAATGACTATAATTGATTTTCATTTTAAAATGTTATTTCGCTCTTTACCAGTTTGCCAGATGATTTATAATAAATAAGCATATTAAGTGCTATAAAATATTAACGATATCTCGTTGTATCACTACATAGTAATGTATATTGCACCAATGTTATGTTATTGTACGTTCTACGAAGTACAGATTGTTTCGATTCTATGATGTATGTCACCATTAGCATGATCGCATACTAGTACCATGCAAAATTGATTATCCAATGGGCGTAATCAAAAATCACCATCTAAAAATACCAAATTTGATACCAACATTTTTTTAACGTTTGTATCATAACTAGACTTAATTAGAAGAACCATGACTAGGTAAGTCTGATAGTTAAAAAACTTGAATTTAGTAATAATAATAATAAGTCGAATACAAATTAAATAATTTATAATACATTTTTATAACAAATATGAATGCATTATATTTATGCTAATTCAGCAGTAAATAATAAAATAAATGCATGGTAAATATCTTTGAATAATTCAACTCCAAAACTTAATTATTTTATTATGAATAAACCTTGTTCCTTTATAAAACTGATAACAAAATTAATTAATTAAATAAGTAAAACAAATTACGTTTTAAAATTACTTCACTTAAGAGTTAGTAAATTTTTGTACTAATGGTGACATTTTGTTGTAAAAATACCCTGTAAATTGGCATGGTAATATTTATATTATAATGCTTATTCTAGACCGCTTTCACATTCAAGTCCAATACATTTAATTAGTATTTTAATGTTAATTTATCTGACTCGAGTATAGAACATCACATTTATTTGCTAATAAACTGCAAATTTACAACTATGGTTCGTTTGGAGGAAATGAGAAAGCGTAATAAAAATCATATAATTCTTATATGGTATACATTATTTATTACACATACATTATTTATTTAAGGTTTTTAAAAATATGTCTTATCCCTCTAAGTATTTTTTTGGTTATGGATAACGATACTTACAACAGATATAATGTATATGCGATTGAGCTCTGCTTTAAATGGCGTGATATTGCTACATATAACATTTATAACCACTTAACTGTGACAAACATAATATTATGCGTTTTTCATTAATTTTTCGTTGTTTCACGTAGAAGTATGTAATATATAAGTATAAAAGCCGTCTAGGAAATAACTTTTAATGTTATTTGCAATTTTTATACACACGTGAATATTATCTTACGACGACTTGTTTCTACATGGTATATGTAATGTGTCTATTTAAAACCGTTTTTATACTAACTTTTATACTACTTTGGTATAGATAATATCTAACAATAATGGGCTTTGGATTAGATAGGATAAGAAAATACGTAAACTGTAAATTATACGGATACTGAACTTTTGGAGACATAACGATTTTTTTAAGAATACTTAAGATAACTTTTCTAACCAGTATAATTTTGAGCATTTTCTGATTAAAATTACACATTCAATGATTACTAAATTTCATAGTTTATGTAGTCTATAATATTATAATACATAGAGTTTAATGAACTAATATCTATATCATTTTAATAATATAAATATAATGTCACTTTTAAAATTTAAACAATTTTATTTTATTTTTATATGTACAGTGTGCATATATAAATATGCAATACTATTATTCATTAACATTTTTAGAATTCTAAACTTTTACACCAGTTTATTATTATAGAAATTTTTGGTGTAATCGGATTATGAGATACTGTATAATTTTGCACGAATATTTAGTCAAAATAAAATACGTCTTGTTACAAAATTATTATAGAATCACAATAACGTCCCCTAGATAATTTATAGTGGGCGGAAGCAAACTCAATATAATAAACATTATACTATTATACATAGTTGGCATTATTTAAATTGTGGGATAAGCAGATGAGACTAACATGTATAAAGTATTTAGGGAGAGAGTTAGTTCGGATTTAAGGGCGATCGCTACAGGTAGCACTTTTGAAGGGACTGATTTTTTTTTATCTGGTTAATGGCCATATCCCGTTTATAATATTTTCATAACCAAATTTATAATACTATAAATATTTATTTCATAATTATTTATCTCTTATAATGATCTAACCTTATTATCTGGGCTTATTATTGGGTATTAATTTTTGCTTCATTGAGAATTGATTTAGGTATATATATTTAATTGTTTCCACTTCCTAACCTATAATTATTCGTTTCAATAACTTGTTAAAATTTAATTAAGTTACTAAATTAATGTTAAATTAATTAGTTTTCTTATTTAATTATACATAATACATATTGACATACTTTATAATACATGTTATTATTTTTTCTGTCAAAAATACCCTGAACTTAAAATGGCTTTTCGAAAATCGGTCTTTATGAAGCCTTTTGTTAACACTGCCATCATAATAACATACGTCACGATAACAGCTTGTAACGTTTATATTTTGTATATTTTATATTTTCGCATGCACAAATTATTTTTTAAGAATGATGAAATCTTAATAAAGTTCGTTTGAAATAGCTTTTTTTTAGTGTGCAGTTAGACACATTTTGTGCAGTGAGAAAAGTAATTGTGTAGTGAATATTGCCAATTGGTACTTTATTGTATTATAGGCGATATTTTTTTTTTACTATTATAAGAATTTTAATTTATAAGAACTCCTTATACCAAATACGAGCTTAGCTCAGTTGATATACGTATCAGCTATTGTTAATGTATTCTTAATGTAATAATTTACTTATTGTATCATATAATTGTAATTAAGTTTGGCTGAAATAAATAAATAAATAAATAATACAACCGAGTGAATTGGTATATTTTCCGATGGTCAATTTTAGGAAAACGGTCATCTGCGTCCAATTTTTTATCAAACCATATTCACAGCCAAATGGTATGCAGTGCAATGTTAATAAGATTAAATATACAACATATATAACATTATATAAAATTTCGACAAAACGAAAATTTAGACAATTTAAATAATTCCTTGGTAATGTTTATGATTAAAAGTTCTAATAATTATTTCTAATTAATTACGAAAATGTAAAAATAGTCAATACATATTACATTCTATTATTTTAGTAATTGGCCAACAACTAAAGACATTTTAGACATTCCCTGGGAAATAAAGTTATTTCCTGGATTATAATCATTGTTGGTACCATACAAGATATATATATATAACAAATATAATTGATGATAACACAGACACTTATTAAGCCGGATCCACGTGATGATGGTGAAACTCGATAGTTGCAATTGACAGTTGCAATAGCGAATATTAAGATAGTTTAAAGAGACTGTCACCGTGGGAAAAATAAGATTTTTGCTATCACGATGTCATTATAGAGCTAACCTTTTAGTATAATCAGAGGCGTGGACAGGATTTTTTTGTGGGGGGGAGCTAAATACTTTTAACTTGAGTTATTGAAAATCAAAAACAACAACAAAACAAAAATACTGATAAAATATAATATTATAATATTATAACGTTGATTTGCCGTTAACGTATTTACTATTTTAAATAATTTAAATTTGTAAGACAATTTTCATATTTAAATTTAAATATTTCAAAACATTATAAAAAATACGGCCAATCGGAGGGGGGAGGCAATAGCCCCTTTAGCCCCCCTTGGCTACGCCACTTAGTATAATATATTATATTATCAAAAAAATTTATGTATTTTTATTGAAATATGATGTATTATATTACATTTCGTACTATTCATGTATATCACCTAGTTCAGATTATGTAAGACATGTAGATACTAAAATATATATTATTATAATATATATATATTTTAAATCAGTGTATAAACCTTAAACTCAAATTATAGGATTGAATTCATATTTTAAAATAAATAATTCATATTGTCTTAATAATTTAACCATATACTTAACTAAATTTTTATGCGTGGTTTTTAAATAAATCTAGTAATATATTATTATATAAGGTTTTTAAAATAATAAAAAGTGTTTAAAATAGCTAGGTTACTTACAAATATAATAAATTATTATAGTTTTCCATTAAACTCGTAATATAGATAATATAATATATGTCAAAAACGAGAACTCGTACACATGTATTATCGTGTAGGTACGTTCTATTCCGCAGTTAGTATATATTAAGCTCGATACACACCTACACACACCGCACAGGGTTACAAGAATGTATATGCATGTAATGTGAATACATATAATTACTGTAATTGTCTATTGTAAAGTGAACGTAGTCAACAATCTACACAGGTATAGAAAATATTACTATTCGGTGAGCCCTTGTAAAGCTCATTATACAGATTAACGTACAGTGGCAGTGTATATACCTATATAATATATACATTATTATTGTAGACTTGTCGGGGTACATACTTTCAAAACGTACGGTATGTTTAGGTAAAGCTGCTGTTTTATCCGAAACAATAGCCGCTGTAGCTTTCTGAGTACGGCTATTCGACAGACGTGTGTGTATACACAAAGCCTGCCAAAGTCTATATACGAACCTATATATTATATACAATATATATATAACGGTTACCAATTTATTGATTTTGAATCTACATCTGGTGAAAATGTATTGCAGTAAAACTATGATGTGATTATACTGCATTGTATACATTGTATAAACATATGCAGCTGATAAACGCTCAAAAAAATCGCCAGTGCTGTAATATTATGAATAATTTTCTGTGTTCAAATGCTCGATTATTATATAATTATTATATAATATAATATAATATAATATTTTATTATATTATTATTATTATTATTATTATTATATTATTATTATTATTATTATTATTATTATTATTATTATATCTACTTAATATCTTCTTTATTTGTGAACACTTTCAAATTATATTTTATAGTTAATATAATCAGATATTCAGTATAAGTTTTAGGTATAATACATTTTTAATTTATAGTAAAATATGTATCCAGTTATTTTATTAAGTTGAAAACAGAAACTATTATTATTTTAGTATATTTTAAATATTATTTTTTTTTTTATAATTTTAGATACATCGTAGTTATCGAATTGTATTATAGCCAATACTAGATGTATAAATTTTAAACGTGATACAATACTTAAATTTATATATGAGGTTAGATTTATTTATTTTTAGAACCTTAATGTACACGTTTTATAGTGTTTTGAGATTATTACTTACTTACCTATTATAAAGATCAATAATTACTTTTCAAAAATATTAAGTTACAAAATTATAACTTAGTGGTTTTATAATTAATTTTAAATTAAATTATAAATTTTTTTTTCGAATTTTGTATACACAACAAACTTATGTAATGTGTATTAAAAATTAATATATTTTTAATAATTGATATTTGAAAACTAACCATTTTATATTATGTTAAATAATATAAAAATCAATGGTATTTCAATAAATTAACATAATTGTACCTATATGAACTACACGCATATTATAATAATAATGCTATAATGTATATATGATACTAAAACTTGAAATATAGGTTTTATAGTCAAATAAAGGTTGACTAATATTGTAATGCGAATATAAGTATTTTTAACATTAAGCCTAGGGATTATTTTGGTAGGTTTTGAGAATCGAGAACACAAGGTTCCATAAGTAAAATGTTTACAAAATAAAGTTCATAATACTTTAAACTACAATGATAAATTAACTTAAATCTTTTTAAATATACTGAATTATAATTTGAAATTTATACTTTAAATGTATTAATTATACCATATTAAATACGAATTTGCATGACAACTAGGAACTACTTGGAAAAAAACAACAATTAATTTTACTAGACATAGTATATATTTTAATCGCATTACTTATTTGGTTTATAAAACGCAGGAAGTAAAAATTTAAGTACAAATAAAATATTTTTATATATTTGTGATCATTTAATTGATTCTATCATTTCATTTACAATTAGTAACTATTTCTTCAATTGTATTTTTGAAAGTAATGTAATTTCAAGTTATAATTTTAAAATTAATATTTTTAGTTAATAAAAATATTATGTAATATTCCTAAATTCAAAAGTTATAATAATTTATATCTTATGATTATCTTAAAACTATAGAGATTTTTTAATTATTTTAATAATTATATATCAATAAAAACATAAAATTTCTTTAAATAATAATATTTTATTATACATATAACGTTTTGTCCCCTATATTATTTAGTAGATTAACATCCCAGTCTACACTCAGCTATTATTTTAATCTAGGTTAAATACAAGGATATAGTTTTAACCTTTTTAATCATCTCGATAAATTATAGTTAATGCTTAATAAAGTCAAACGAATATGCAAATAATAATAAATTAATTAACTAAAAAGAAAAAATATGAATCAAATTTATTTTACTTGAGAATTTTCAAAATATATTAAATAAACACCTACAAGTAAATAGATTTTTAAAAAAGTAAGTATTTTCTTTTAACAGATATTAGAACTATTTAATATATATTTTCCATCATTAACATTAACTTCGTGTTATTATAAGACTAGGAAATTTTATTTAAATATTTGAATTTAATACTCGTATAAAGTTTTGAAAAAATAATATTACCTATAATAGCAACAATTTACTAAATAATTTTAAAATTTGTAATAGTAAAAGTAATAGTATCAAATATCAAATTTTTTATTTTTTAGTTTCATATTACAAACAACCACAAAACACCTTTTTAAGATATTAATTAATCTTTTTTTGTATTTAAAATTGGCATGAAAGTAAAAAAAACACAATTGTATCAATTACCATTGTTTTACAATTCTTTTTGGGTACTAACCTTACAGGAAACTTAAAGAAATTGAAAATGATTAGTGCATGGTGTAAAATTACCCTTTGCTATTGTTTATGAACATATCCTTTGACTCGTAAATGAATTAATACAAGTGTACGCATTATGTATGCCCATATAATTAAAATTTAAATCTTTTATACGAATCTAAAGCCATCATGAGACTTTTCAAATATATAATTCTAACGTTATAAAAATAGCTGGCAAGGTTTATAGTTTTCCATTCAAAAACTGTACCAAAATTGATTTATTTCATAAGATATCGGAAATTGTTTTTTTTTATTTTTTTTTTTATTTCTCACTATTAACATTATGTTTGTCAATATATATTGAAATTGAACACAATGATTCGATTTTTTGTGATTCGGTGGTTGAGGAGTTTGGGTAAGTCACAGAGGTTTTCATTTAATTTAGTCATACATATTATATGTATTATGGTTTCTTGGTATCGAAACACGAGGAGAACAAAATAAAAATAAATATAAACAATAAACTTTAATACGGCGAGCTAAACCGATCGATACATCAAACTTTATAGTGCCGTAAACAGCCCCTCTGGTCCAAAACTGTTTATTGCGGTGACCGGAGCTGAGGATCGTACGAGACCTTATATTATTACAACATGCGTTCACTTGGTCGTTCATAACATAATAAATCGAAGAAACCTTATTTATTATCGTAACTTGTAATCGAAACAATATGACCGGCTTTTAAGGTCCTCGTCGGGATAACGAAAGGGCTCGTATTTTCGCGATACAACTCCCGGAGTGGAAAAACTTTATCCTTAACTTAACCTCGGTCAGACTGAAATCTTAATTGAGAGAGAATGATGACCAAAGCAATGGTGAAGGTTTCATATTAAAGGCATATAAAAAGTAGATGTCTGGACAAAGTTTTCTATTACATTCCAGCTATTTTTTTTAAATTATATGTATGCGATATCACACGAGTTTTCACCAAGCTTTCTCACTCTCTTTTATACTTAATAACGCACTTATATAAAATAAATGATTTTTGGAATTTTTAAATAATAAGTCCGTGTAAATGATTTTGGAGATAGACAAGATCTAGATCCGATAATACGTCATCTATTTTATATTTTGTTTTTATAAAACTTTATTTAAGGATTATTTAAACATTTAAATATCTATCTGAGAAGCTATTTGTCGAATTTTGAATTAGATGCATCAACATTTTCAAAAAAATCATCCATTAAATAATTTACAGTGGTAATGGGGGAGGAAGATTCTCATTTTAAAAACAAGGTATGCCACAAGTATGTATTGCCACAGGTCACTTTTTAAGTTGTACTAAAAATTTAAAGAATTTGAAAATGTATAGTCTTTAAATATATTTAAAAATTCCAAAAATCAGAATTTGAATAAAATCCTAAAAGTTGTATATTTATATAGTATTCATACACATATATTGAATCACAAAACCACGGTTAGTTTTTCTAATACATAAACATATTCAATTAAATCTAAATTGAAGTGTCATAATAATATCATAATATAAATGACCTCTGATTCGATATTATATAGTATACACTCGAACTCATTCAAAGATTCTAAAACTCTACATGTTTAGACGAACTAGTTTATGTCAGCTGAATATATGAACCCATTTCTCCATTGGGATATTATTAGGTCATTATTAGTCTTATATATAGTTTTATCGCATTTGTGCAGTCTGAACTAGACGCGCATATTTTGTTATTACCACTTCAACCTTATTTTATATTTATTCAGTGAACTAAATGACAATTATTATTATTTATAGTATTTAGTTGGTTGCTACTTGCCATTTAAGTGTATTGTATAAAATTATATAATATATCGTTATTCTATTTTTTAGTAAGTATTTTTGGTAATATAATATCTTGTTGCAGGTAATTTTTAACCTCGGGTCTGTCAAAACGTATACATACGTCATACATTTACCACTAATTTTTACTTTAGCATAAGAAATTTCAGTGGTTAGAGCGAATCATTTTTAGGTTCTATAAAACTATAATATTATATGAACGGTGAACCTGTGTAATCTAGTGTAATATGTGTAAACAATATATGGTGACAATTGGTGAACATGAAAGTTAAACAACTTAAGTACCGAGTGCTAAAGTAAAATAAATTTAATGAAACTCGATCAAATTGTATCAAACCACTTACAACATTCTTAAACATTGGAAATAATTTGTTTGACTAAGATACTTCACTATACACTATACTAGCAATTCACTAACTTTTATATTAAAGCAATGAAGGTTATAAACTTTGTTGTATACAGGGGCGTCATTTCACATTTTTTCATGGGATGCAATACCAATATTGATAATCTAAAGTAATACCAGCCACTAGCATGGTCGAGTCATTCCATGAATTTTTTCAACATATTTTTTGTGCAAATGTAGATCATTTTATAGAAATTATAGTATAAAACAAATAACAATAATTTTGTCCATGGGATGCATTTGCACACCCTTGCATCCCACAAATGACGCCACTGGTTGTATACCATAAATGTATTCACCTAAAATTTGTAAAATTCAAATATATAATTTAGTGCTTACTTTAACAAGACAAGTCTTCTATCATATTTAATTGTATCTATTATTATCATAAATTAAATTACAAATTGAATATAAAACAATAAATAATACAATTCTAGAGAAAATTCCTCATTATTTTTGTAATTTTTTGTACAATGTATTTATTAATATTAATTAGTGCATTAAATTATTTTTAAATTACATGCAATCTTCGTTTTTAATGAAATTATACATGCATAATATTGGATACATTTTTATTTTCATCACTCGAAAATTTAACCTTTTACGATACTTACTTTTTTTTTCATTACTAATATAAATTTAATATTACACATAATGAATAGTTTTACTTACGTTACTTATATCACTTAATTATTTGAATTTTGTTTTATGCATATTCACTATGTGTATAATAAATATGATAATATGAAACTAATCAAAGCAATTCAATATTTTCAATTCAGGTTATTCGGGTTATTAATTAAACTAATTCAGTTGAATGGACAATGTTGATAATAATTTCAATATAATAGATAGGTAATATAAATTATATTACCAATGAGTTCCTTAATTTAAAAAAAATAAATATGGTAAAAAAATAGCTGAAAAGTAATCTAGTAATCTGCCATAAATCTAAAAATAACATACATACTTTATTTAAGAGCTCTGTACTATAATAGTATAAAAATAATAGTATTAAATGAATATATATATTAATAAATAATTACTAGTTATATTTTATGATACATCTAATTTTTAGTATAAGTACAATTTTTTTTAATTTTTTTTTTTTTTAACTCTATAAACACAATCTATTTTACCAAAATATAATTATGATATTTTTTTCTTTATTTCATTTTTTTTTTTAGTAAATATTTGGTTTTTGTAAATCGATACAAAATTATAGGTTTTGTTAAAAACGATTTAATCTGTTTTTCATTTTACTAAAACATAGATTTTTATAATTTATGTATGTATTATATTATTAACTTATTATTGCTGAGCATTAGCTATGTCAAAATATATTTAACATCTTAAAATCATTAGGTATATATTAAAAAACTATGTTATTACTTATTAGTTATAAACTTATTATTATCTTTATAGATTTGCATATTTACATATTGTAAAATTTCTTGTTTTAGTTTTGGTATAAATAATTCATAATTATTTGTTGTTGATCGAATAAATATTTTAAAAACATACATAAAATACAATATACTTTAAATGTATGAACATACATATTATTAATTTGTGTGTATAAATTATTTTAGTTTTGTTAAACCTTGCGAGTTTTAAAATAAAATAAGTAATATGTATTATTTTAAGTCGTATATCCCTTTAGATATCAAACTATTCATAATTTATATTCAAGTAGGTACCTGAAAATAGAAAAAACATCGTAACATTGTAAAGGTAATACGTGTATTATTTTTCAGGCTCCTTGTAATGGTAGACACAAGATAGTTTTATTTATATACTTAAACTACTTTTATTGGCGTGCATAAGTTTATGTAGACATTTTCGATGAGTATATTCGGTGAAATTATGACGGTGCCTACCAAAAGTATAACTACTCAGTAGTCACATTTCTAAACTATGGATATGTAAGATACTAATAAGATAGCTTATAATATTTTATAACTATATATATATATATCTTAATTATTTATTAATTTCTATATCAAACGTTAACTGTTATTATTATTTAATATACAATAATAAAAATACCTAAAATATTTTTAATGTTGTTATTATTTATTATACGTAGGCATAAATGCCTAATATAACTGTTGGATACAATTATATTTAGGTAGGCAAATTTAATGAATCGCATTTCGAATACTGTTTGATTCAATATTTTGAATAGAACATTTTATCATTAAGATAGTTGCATATATTTTCAGATCATTATCGCGGAGAAAAATAAAATTGTTTAAGGTTGATTCTATTAAATTATTAAAACATGCAGTAATGTTAATGACTTGGTTTCGGATGGAGTGGACATCGTTCTGAATACAGTTAAATGTGTTTGTTTTATCCTTTATACGCAACATAATATTATAATTACCTAAAACAAAAAAAGGTTCACCGCAGAGAATAAGTCGACATTCTATACGCCGCAAACTATCCCATGTGCACGCTTTATGTCAATGTAAATGAACAAATTAGTTATGCTTCTAAATTGTAGTTAATGTTTAGTAAATTCTAAAAAAAATATGCAAATTATATTAGATTTATAATTAAAATTTAAAGTATGAATCAAATTCATTTTACCAAAAAATATTATTAATTGACATTCTATTGAATAATATATCTCGCAGACTATCCCCATGCAAGCTTTATAGCAGTGTAAATAAATAAATTTACTTTTGTTAAAATTTCATATTTTCCTATTATTTTCTATACCTAACTATATATACTACATTCAGTTGCAGTTGGTACAATACATATTATTTCTAAATAATAATGCGTGAAATTATTATAATATTGTTTTTCTATATTTATGTACCTATATATATTACTAATATTATATAATATATATTATACAATCTTACATTTAAATAATACAGGATATAAAAAAGGTATAAAACTAAAATTAATAATAATTTCTAAAAACATCATCTTTAATCTTATCTAATTTTTCCTAGGAAAAAATATACAAACATATAAAAGGTACCACATTTAATTGTTATATCTCTGTATTCTGGTTTTAGTGAAGGTATTTCAGCTGTTTTTATTGCTTACAGCAAATCCACATCGGTATACCTTGCCTTATAAATTAATTTGACCGATATTTGATGGTTACGGATTAGATATAGTACTCGGAATAGAAACAACTTTTAAAACTTTCCTGATATATTGAAGAACATTTTCTGAAACGTCTGTCAAAATCAGTTGAATAGTTTTTTAGAATATAAGCTATGAACATAAGGTTAACATAATTTTTGTTTATTTTAATAACAAACAAAATATATTAAATATTATTTAATTTAATTTAAAAATATCTCATAGTAATGCATGGCAATTACTCTATACCAATTTTGTTAAAATTGGTATCATCTTGTATTAATTATACATCCTATCAGGCGTGGATCTAAGAGGACATGGTGCAATAGCCCCCCTCCATAGATTTTGGTGAATTTTCTTGGTTAAAATGGATTGTCAATTTTTGGCAGCCGATAAATGCATTGTCTTTTCGATAGTGTTTCGAAATTGTTTCTCCCCCTCCCCCACGATAAATATATTCTGGATCCGCTCCTTTATACTATCCCAATTCTTTAGCTTAATATTATTAAGTATACTTATTATACTCGTAAATTATAATATTATGTGTACAACTATTGATATTTGATTATAAATTATAATTTAGAATTTAGAATAACATGAAACCATTAAGAACTAATAATTTATTTTATTTATACTTTTAACACATCAAAATGTCATTGAAGGTTTAATTGAAGGAAATTATGTGTGTAAAAATTATTATTTACACTGCAGTTGTATAAATCCTTGCAGATCGTTGTACAAAACGTTAATTATATCGCACAGAATATTATAATGCAGCAGACGCATTTTAGGTGGAACATATTTTCGTAATGGGATATTTGTCACGTTTACGACGAAAATATTCATTGTAAAATAACCGTGATGCACGAGCCGTCTTCGTCGTCACCTGAATCTCACGTCGTCTCCGTAATTGAAATGACATTACGACTTGTTAAGACAGCATTCCAATTATGCCGAGTCAGTTAATTTAGCCGAATTATGAACGGCGGAGGTCGATTTTGTGTTATCGCATCGAATTATTACCGGAACGTCTCGCCCGAGAAATTCCGCGTGGAACGTGCCGGGCACGGCGGCGTTGTTATTACACGGTGTCATCGTCCACTGTTATAATATTATACAGTATAATATCATACATATAGCGTAGAATCATTTGATATTTTGAGAAGCCCTGCGCCAACATTCTAAAAAAAAAACTACCCTTCGCACACGCCTCCTCATCCCTCGGAATCTGACACACGATCTTATATAACAGGTATACAGGAGTATCAACAATGTAGCAATATAATATTATTGCGGTATGAATATATTATGCCCAACATCAATTGTTACATTATATCATCATAAAACGATTTGGTAGATAGGTATATTCTTTTTGTGAAGATAGTCTCCATACTTATCAGGTATTAAATGTAAGTTAGCAAAAATTCAACAAAAGTACTTAAGATTTCTCTTATTTAAATGTTTCATATCCAAGGAACCACATTCTTTGCGCGTACGCTACATTTTTATCTAATATTCATTCTGAACCTTAAAATATAGGTTTAATATTTGCGATTAAACTCATCATTTCTGTTTACCTATACTTTTTGTCGTGTAATTTTAAAATAGGTTTTCATTTCATACTCATAGTTTTCAGTCTATTAATACATTTTATCTAATCAATGAAATAAATAATTATGCAAATAGTAATTAATTTTATAAAATGATAAAATACATAACTTTTTAAAATTAATTTTTTTCATCTCACCAAACTTTGACGTTGTAATTGGACATGGCCTGTTTAAAAATTAAACAAATATCTATAGGTTTAATATTATACTCGCGGGTTTACACGTGTCCTGAGCAGTGCAGTGCGTTAGCGTAGTTTTTTTTGTATTATACACTGGAAGTTAGACCGCATGTTGTTGTTGTTGTTGCTATACGAAATCCGTCGTCGCCAGTAAAAAGGATGAAAAACGTAATAAAATGAAAAGAAGAGAAGAGAAAAATACCTGAATATTCTCTCATTTAGCCCCGAGGAGTCTCCCGCACCACTACTATATAATATAATATAACGTTATAATATTATTATAACACACGCGACCCACACGCACACGCGCTCGGGTACCTACACGCGTATATTATATAAAACGAACCGTCTAATTTTACTGCAGTCCAACCACACAACCTATATAATAACACAACATAGGTAGTCGTAAGGAAAAAGGATACGACGATCGCAGGCCGACTCGCCGCCGGTGTTTCCCCCACCCCTCTACTAACGCTACACCGTTGGCGAACGGTGTGCGGCTCGAGACCGGCCGTGGAAGAGGCGGGTGACGCGGCGGTGATTGCGAGGCGACCGTGCTCGGTGGTGGCGAGGCGGACCAGTGTCCGAGACCGACCGGTAGCCTGCAGAGTACTGCAACGGGTTGTTTCGCCGTCGATTCGTCTTCGCCGTTTCTGACGCGTATAGTGCGCGTGCTCGTTTTTGTGCATCAGAATCCGTCCGCACGATCATTGCTAAAAATTGTTTTATCCGATTGCTGTGAAACTGCGAATTCTCGGCTGGGTCGTTCCGTTTTCCGCGCGCGATGGGCGTCTCGGTATACCGCGAAGTGACGATGACTACAACCACCGCCGCCGCGACGGTCGCGTCTTCGTCGTCCGTCACCGCCACCGCCACCGCCAACAAGACGCCGTCGTCGAACGTGTTAATGTGCCGCCAATGGTGGAAAGTATGTTGGATGTATGGAGATCAGGAAAAATATTACAGACAGCTGTACGGAGCGACAAAAAAGCAATCCGCTTCGTCTTCGGCTTTTGACGTCAACGGCGGCGGCGGCGGCGGCGGTAGAGCCACGGTTATGGAACTCCAGCAAATGTCCACCGTATCTTTTATGCCACCTCCGCCTCGGCTTAACGATAGGTTAGTTGGCGACGACTATAATAATTATTACATATGATAATAGCGTGATAATTTCATTAGCTTTTTCGCTAAATGTCTTGTGCGAATGAGATAAAAAGAAAGAATAAAAGAAATACACTGACTTATATGACGATATAATTATAAAATGTCATTTCATTTGCATCTTGATTTTGGTGCTAATATTTAATTGACTACGAATAATAAAGAATTTATTTTAAGTATATTTTTGTGAAATAAAAAAATGTAATTAAGACTCCCCCCTACGTCTAATAATTTAATATTGTAATATTTGTATACTTGAAAACAGGAAACTGTCGTAATTGGTTATGGATAACATACTTTCAGCACGAGAAAATTCTTTGCACAGATATATTGTATATGTTTATCTCGTATTTTATATTTTTAATCAGTTTTTGCATACTGGCGAATTTTTAAATACCGCCTATACCGGTTATTGAAAAGTTAATAATCACTATATAGACTCGATTTCAACTCGGTTGTTTTCTTTTAAAATTAAAAATGCACCTGAAAAAATTGCAATAGTTTATACAAAAAAAAATATTCAATCGTGTAAAGTATATTAAGTTTTACAATAACCGTATATATTATTTATTACATGAAAAAATAATGCGTAATATTATGTTTAATTCTCAAATCCTAGTGTAATCGTAAAACTAAATCTGTATATATCTATAGAAATATGGTTTACTATTAATTTTAATTAACGTACGATATATTTCGAGTTGTAAATATTTTATTGATATTATCTAACTGCCGACGAAAAATATTTATAATATTTTTAATTTGAATGTGTATTTTATTGACGTTCAAAATTCAATCAGAATCTTAATCGTTTTTTTTTTTTTTTTTATATAATTATACGCCCACTCATTATACGTCCGATCAAATACAAGTAGGTATCGTCGATATTACTGAATAGATTACGGATGCAAATAAACAAAACGCAAGTTTCCGATTTTGCCACCGCATGAAACGTGATTATATGATAACTAAAGAAACAAACTTCGATAAAACATTATTATACTATATACCTTATTAAAAATTGAACAAAACACAATAATATTATAATATATTTTGAATGTTCGTATTATATAAGTCTATTTTAGATTCATTTACGTTCGATTTATCCATATATACCATAATAAGAATATTGTATAATGTAAATGATTATAGTTCATCTTTGAAATTTAATTTACAGTTTCATTGTACGCCAATGCTTACAATATGGATGAAGAATGCAAAAAGTTATATTTTTAATAAAAAAAATGTTTTCATATAAATGTCCAGCGGCTATATACACAATAAGTTTGTTGGCTAATCTTCATGATGGCGTCTCAAATTTTAAACGGTCTTTTTTCCGTTTATTTTCCCTGTTTGGCCGCTTGGGGCATTTATATTTTCTTTTAAATATAATTTCTTTTCTTTATTTTCTGATCATTATTCTCTTAAAGATATTAAATTTTGAGTATTATTGGATTATTGATAAATTTTTTTTAATAAAAATAATAAAATTTACTTAAAAATATTTCCTTTTATTGTAAAGAATTTTGATTTCTGTAGATGTTGTATTAAAATGTTTACTGATCTATAAGTAGTGTTTATGAAAATTATTAATACTTCATTTTGCTATTTAATATACAACCATAAAATTAATTTTTAAACTTTGGTCTTGTATAAAATAACTAAGTTTTACATTAAAATAAAATAATATTTAATAAAATCATGATAATATCATATTTTACATATTATGTAAGTAGTGCTCTTTAGTAAAAGTATAATCCATAGTATTTTAATGTTAAATATTAATCGAATAATTATTTTTATATTTATATTTCAACCGAAATCGTTAGTCAACAAAAATAGTTTATCATTAGATTTAAGTTCAAAATTGTACATTGTAAAAAGCCTTTTAAAAGACTTACATGCAGAAAATATTTAGCAAATAAAATTTAATTTAATTTGTTGTTCTTTTTAGTAGAAAGCTTACTGCATTATTAAAAATTATGATTATCTAATAAATGTATCAAAATTAAATATGTAAGAAAAAAATACAATATATCGATAAAACATAAATATATAAATTTAACGTGGAAAAATCTATTGGGTATAACATTATAATGTGAAAAATAGGTTGGTTTACAACTCCAATTCTCCATTCTAATTTCTAACCGATTACTTGCCTTTTTTTTAAGTTCCTTAAAGGTTTTAAGTTTTGCATCACATTTTATTTGTCCTATATAAGAATTACATGTTACTTATTTCAAGCTAAGATACATTAAATTTTATGATAATGAATTAATATTTAATATAATTTTCTATAAATAATTTGTCATCTAAATTAAAAATACTTAGAAATTACTTTTTTTAAAAGTTTAAAAATGTAGGTATTTCTGTATAAAACAGTTAATCGATAATTATAAAAGAAATAGTTTTGAAATAATGAAATCCATACCAAAAATACACATATATACTCAAGTATTTAAATTACTAATAATAAGTAACAATTAGAGTGGGCTATCGATTGACAAAATAGAAATATTGAAATATTGCGTTAGACGTACATTATTCTTTATTAAAAAGTGAAATTTCTTGATTACCGATACAACAATTTGTGGAAAGTTCTAAAAAAATGAAAAATTATTTTTATCTTCTGACAGATAAAAATGTTGTCGCAAAAAAAATAATAATGTAGAATACGATGGGTTACTGAAACAGTGTGAACGAAAAAGTAAAAAACGAGATTCTGATGGTATCTTAAAATATATGGCTCTTTAAAATGTTCAAAAAAATAAAAATATCTCAAACATATGAGATACATCTTATATTTAATAGTATATGTAAACTTGTAAAAATGTTGGAAGGTCACGTTCGTGGTATGAAATATTTTGATAGATAGTGTACTTAACCTAAATAGTGTCGGTAGTTTGCATACAGTCAAATAAGCTTATTACTATGAATGTATCCAATCATAAATCCTTGCAATTCCTTACAATATTAATTAGTTAGTTATATTTTAAGTTGTAATTCAAATTAAAACATGGTATATATCATTGTAAAAGGAAATAATTGAGAAACAATGTAATTGGTAAATTTCAATTCAAAATCCTTAAATTATAAAATGTATTTTATGCTCATCGTAACTACAACGTTAAAAATGTACTTAACACTCATTTGTAACAGACAATTGATAGAATTCTATCTTATTTGCTTAATATTTTCCTTTCTTAGTCAGAATATTACACATCATTTATTCATCGATCTAAATATGCGATTTACCATTTTTTTTTCGTAATTTAAAATGTAAATATATCTTATAAATATAAATTTCGATTTAAAAACGTATTCTAGGAACAACTAAATAACTAGTCACAGATTTTTTTAGTAAGTCCTATATAGGACAAAATATTCATACAATTGACATTATTTATACGTAATAATAGTTTATAATATACCTAAGTATATAAATAAAAAGTTAGAAAATTTATGTGGCTATACAAGTACTTATTGAAAGCCAAAGCGTTGCGATTTGTTTTTATTAAACTTGTTCATCAGCAGTTTACGACTACGAATAATAAATTAACGACCCATAAAATTCTTAGAAAATTCCAATATCGTGTAATATATTTCTATTTTATAATATTACGTGTACCTATATCACTCAGAGGGAGCACTCATCGCATCGATTTAGCATCATGAATTGTGTGAACCGAGTTGTGCAAAATAACGGGGTAAAGAATAATCGTTTTATGTGCTATAAATATTGTCAAATAGGCTGCCAACTGGTATTATGATTTTCGTATAATCGTTTCACCAACCGATTAAACAATACGGCAGTGATGAAAAAAATTTAAAAAGGCAATTGAATTTTAGTTTCAAAAATTTTTATACTTCATAATATATTATTTAATGCTTCATTTCCCATAATAGATTTTGTTAAGTTCAAAAAACGTTCAGGACAATCTAAATGGAGCTTGTAAATTTTATTCCTGGTAGAGTTATTATATTTACAACTTACAAGCTTATATTAGAATTTTTTTATGTTTACGAAGTACTTCACTTAAAACACAGCTTATAAATACTTAAAATGTAATATGTATATCAACATTCTTTTAAATTCCTAATTCATGTCGATTTGTTGAAAATTTTGAAAATTGCTATAACGTTAATACTATCATCTCTACGAATGGACTCAAGTGTCCTAATGTACTAACCGCAATAAACCCTATGACTATCCACCCATGCCAATTGCTGGTTTCCAAATCCGTTACGCATAAGTCCGGGATAGGCTGATTAAGCGTCGGAATGTCGGTAGAAATTTCGATTTTCTTGTAAATTTACCGGCACATTGTACAATGGCGGTACACGAATGGTCCATTTACACATTATCACCTGAACCAAAACCACACTGCTGTGACCCGCTGAAGTATAAACTACACTAGTGTATACCTGTACGACTGTACAAGAGTAGAGAGGTAAATGAAAGAAATCCCATGTTTAAACGTTGTTACTCGAGCTCGATTTGAACGAAACGCAATTTCGAAACCCTTGCGATTGCATCGATACGATATAGTCAATTGTTTGGCTGGAAAAGGTTTTCAATTCGTTATACTATATTCATTGATGAAAATTAAATATGTTAAAGAAAATCCCATCAACACATTAACCATGACAACAACAAAAAAAGGGAATTGGAATTTGCATGTTTTCTCGAAAGTTAATTTAACGAAACTTGGCAGTATAAATTAGCTTTCTATTGACATACTGATATATATATATATATGTTCACTCAATAAGAACCACCCAATTTTCAATACCTATTAAAAAAAGTTTTATAAAAATAATTTATTGGAATAATAATTTTAAATTTAAATAATATTACCTATACAAAAATGTTATTACTATAAATGTATATATTTTTTTTAACTAAATATATTATATTAATATATTTTGTTAAACACCACAATTTACACGATTAAATTGGTGCAAATTGTAATGATCGAAATACAAATTCACCTAATAAACAAAGTATTAATCATTATATTAGTATTATAAGTATGTAAGTATATTATTAACTAAATATAATGAATACCAAAAACTATGTGGAAAGTTGTTTAAAATCGGAAATAAATATTTCCATTTTGAATCATTTTCCTTCATCATACTTATTCCTTATATGACACCTTGTATTATAATTTATTCTGATATTTAAAAATATTAACCAATTAAATTATTGTAACGCTATTTACAAAGTCAATCATTAAATTATTTTATGTAAATTTGTAACACTGTTATTATTTCTTCCATTGAAGTTTGGTTAATGTTTACTCATCATTTAGAAAGTAATTTATAAATATTAAAATAGTATTAAAAAATATAATTCAATTCACTGCTGTTTGCTAAAAAAGTAAAAACCTAATATAAAATATGATTTTAGAATTTAAAATATTTAGGTATATAATTACAATTTTGTATTTACAAAAATTATCGTTCAAAATGCAGTTATGTATGTCACTATGCTATCAAAAATTGTATGAGTGCCAAAAAAGCACGCATGTTTATAATCCTAGTTTGGAACAAGCAACAGTGACAAATTTATATAGTGAAACGTGTATTTCAATACTTTTTACATAAATATATTTTATGCAGGATTTTCAATTATTTTATTTTAAACTTGCGTCTTATATACTAATTAAAAGTATTTATTCCTAATGGCTATCTACTGTTAACCAAAATAATAGAATATTAAATTGAATAAACACGTTAATACGTTTTATACATATGCATAAAAAATATATTCGATTTTCTAAATGTATATTATAAACGTACCTACAAACTCGAATAAGTGTATTGTACGCAAAAGGGCACTTAAAAAAAAAAAAAGTTGTATCGCAAAAGGTTACGTGCCGGGGACGAGGAAAACTTCAATAGCGTTCATCCCTCCTCTGCATCATCTAGCTGTTACTCGATGATGATGAAATCTTCTACTTTTTTTCTCCTGAGCCGACTTGATCCTTTTTATCCTTCACCCCTCGGTGTGCACATAATACCCGTTTCGGTTTAATCGCTTCAATATCGCATCGAGAGCTCTTTACGAAATTTCACGTCTTGCGAAACCACGTAAAAAAAAATCCACCCTAAACTCTAGTTTGGTAACGACCTCGACGATTGAAGTGCATTGCCCATCCCCTGGATGTATATACGCACACAACATGGTTTTATTAACGTCAACAAGCCTTACCCTCCTTATTGGATCACATCAGGTTTTTACTTTCCATCACTTTTGCACCACAAGTTAAATTTCTTCGCTTAACGAATATTTTACAAATCAAAATAATAACCACAATATACCAAATTTATATTAACAGTTTTTACATGCAATTATGTCATTACTCCGGTTAGTTTAAAATTATTTAATATCGAATTTGAAAAACATAAAGCCATTTATTGTTTAAATCCATAAAACTTGAATTATCCTATGCAACTTTAATTACAATCTAAGTATATAAATTATAAGCATTTTTAACAAATATTTTTTCTTTATTAACTTTACTAGCTTTTTTAATCCGAACAAAAATATATTTTCGTCTCTTAGAAATATATTTTACAAAACATTTTATAATGAAAATCCAACATTATAATAACATGTATAAATTTTCCTAATTTAAATAAATTAAAAATGAAATATAAATACGATTTATGAACTTTATTTCTATATCATTAGCTTTATTATGCAAACACAATTTTTGTTCTAGTTTTGAAGGTAAATTGATTTTTCTTTATTTGTATAAATTTTCAGTTTTGTTTTTATACACTCGCTGAGTAAAATATTGATACTTAAAACAAATATTAGAGTTTTTGTAATTTTTGATTTACTAGAAAATTTAGGTACACTGTATTATAGAGTGTGTACTTAATATATTATTGTGTTCGGACAATAAAACTTTAGAATTTTAATTTTAATTCTATAAAAAAAAAAATGTCATACGTATGAGAACTAGAGATTGTTTTTCCTTTGTACATTTTTTCACCGTTAAAAAATTAGCCACATACATACTTGTTATTAACTTAGCCATATTATACCTATCATTCGTAATACTTATCCATTCCTCTCCGTCTCCTTCCTCAAAACATAAAAATGCACGCTTGTGCACGCTGTATGAACCTGACGTCCTAACAATAATAAGTCATCGCATAGGAATCCCGTGCATGTCAATTTGCAGGCTGTCAATTATACAAACAGTGGCCATACATTTTTCCCATAAAGTCGTTTATTACTTATCATCATTTACGGTTAGTTGGTCAATATCCTCCAGAATATTGTGAGAAAAAAATAACCCATCGACTTCATTGCAGCAAATAACTATAATATGATCATTGTTTCTGAACGAATAAAGGTCGAACAACTCTAAATCGTTGCGAAATACTCCCCTTTTTAAAGTTTAGAAAATGAAATTCATTAAAAATACCATATCAACCGCTATCAATATCTTTGTACGTAGAATGATTGCTGTAGCATAACACAAATATAAAATTCTTTAAAAAAAATAATACTTATTTTTCATTAAATTAATGAAGTATTAATAGTATTATTTTGCTAGTTTGTAACCCAGTGTCTAATTATTAATAAATAATAAGAAACTTGTGTTTTATTTTATTGCACCACAATATTATTATAGAAATATCAACTAAATATTTCGTCAAACATGTAAAAAAAAAATTATTAAAAAATAAAATTAATAATTTTGATTTTGATTTTCTTTCATCAAATCGTTTCGTTTAAGCTGTTAACAATATCGAATTCGATTTTTTTTTATTAACAAAATTTCGACAATTGCTTCTACGATACCTATAGTATAAATTAAAATTAAAATTAAATATCGTCTTTAGCTCATTTATTTCTAATTTTACTAACTTATCGTTGAATTTCCCGCGCACGCGTGATGTGTAAATTAAAATTCACAAGAAATAGTACTTTTACCATATTCGACAACCGGTTCATAGCGGTGACCACCAGGTTTTTGATGTGTTGTTATACGGAGTGCATGGAGACACAGACAACACTAACGAACGATAACATCTAAGAAAGTAAAAAGGAAAAATATATTAAGATTCTCATTTGAAGATAACTATTTGCATATTCATCGTCAGTATATACATCCAACTAATAAGAAATAAATATAAATTATTGAATACGATTTATTAATGCACAATGGCCATTGAACTAATAATTTTTTTCTTTATTGTGTAATGTGTATTAAAACGCAGTTTTAAAAAAAAAACAGTATTTTTCAAAAAATTAGGACCCTAATTATTAAACTCGCAAATTATCGACGGTGATAATATTTTTTGTTTAATTTAAAATTATACAGAGACAACAACGTGCATGTACAAAATTTACCAATGATATTTGATGAATTCTATCTAATTGAATTGTATATTTTAATTATTAGTTATATTTTATCTATAATATAAAATATTACATAGGTAAATATAATAGTATTATACCATTATTTAGAATTCCAGGAAAAATATAGCATCAAATATTATATAATACAACTATTGTATGTGACATATTATGCTAATTCTTAAGATTTTTATAACGTACCTATCCTTCAAATCAGCGTTAAAATTTAATAATATCTACGTGTTTTTCAACTGAACGTACCAACCAATATAATATAAATTGTACTTACTATAATTTCAATAGAATATTTTTATTATGTAACCTATATATTTAAATAATAATTTGACTTGGACGAGTTAAACAATTATTTTACAAAATAATTTATAATATAAATTAGACACTAAAACGTTTTAATGAAATATTTATTTTATTTATTTGAGGCGTGTCAGTTTTTATTTTCTAAATCCTGAATTAAATTTACATATAATAATATATAGTCATTGAAGAAATCATAATCGATAAACATATAGTTAACACCAATAGAAAAAATACGTGAAAGTAAACACATACAAATTATTTTGAATGGCTATTACGTTTATTTTGAATAACATATATACTTAGTATAATGTTATGAAAGATTCTAGTACATGAGTGAAATTTACTTTTGAGTGTCATTGTCGTCAAAACACTTGCAGCAGTTTATAGTTATGATTTAATACTATACTCGTATATACTAAGGTTCTTTATTGTAATTTAATATATATATACCATTAGCGAATCGAATAATATAGGTTCTATCTTTCATGTGTAGTAATAATGTATTATGTTAGCGAAAATAGATACATTTATAATACCACTATTGTATAAATTATGATTAAAAACCTATCGAACAACGTTTCAGATTGTGATCATAATGCGATATTTAACTTACTTTACGCAACACGATAGATCGTTTTAACGGTTGTTGAGCTTCAGTTTTTATCGCCATTGCTCTTAGGACAATCTAATTAGCTATGGAAATCTTCGTTTACACTATCGCATCATGGTGATGTCGTGAAGTAAACAAAAGAAAGATCGAAACTCGTAAAAAGACTATAAACGCACGTTTGTTTGAACGTATAAAAGTGGTGGTGACTGAAGAGTGCCATACATACAACCAGACCTGGTAGGTAAACACCGTAAAGTATGCTTCAAATATTGTGACGGAAAAATTGAGGGAGAGAGAGAGACTATACATATTATAATACACTAAATAGCGAGAACTTGTCAATTAAGTCTTACTTTACTGCTGTCGTCAAGCTTCACTAAACACAAAACCTTTCAAATAATGCAAGCAAATTGCTCATTAATATTATACTTTATTATTATTATGTACATAAATTAGTTCGCTGAAATTGTATCAAACAAACGCAACAATAGGTTAATTTTTTTTTAAATTAAAATTCATATCATGCGTATTATAATACTAACAAATCTGGATACAACATATGGATGCAAATATCAGTAGCTACACTATGAAGTCGTGAAAAATTATGAACAACAAATGTGAACACTTTAAATATACGCAAATATATCACTGTGCGCTGCGGTAATAGTGGTGTATGATTTATATATTATTAAAACCCCGCAACTTAGACCAATATAATATTTTATTATTATCTAGGTATTTGTAAACTTAGCATTTATTTGTACCTATTATTCGTAGAGTACACGTAATATTCAATATAAAAACTAAAATCATCCGCGGCATGTATAATCGAATCGGAAAGCATAATACACATACGTATAATAAAAGTAATAATCGACCGCCGCCGCCGGGTTCACGTGACAATGATCCGCGTGTCACCTTCGTCGTTGTTGTCGTCGCCACACAGGGTACGTGACTTCCGAAGCCACAAGAACGCGTGCTCGTATCACACGTATATAAAGTATAGCCATGAATTTGGTCCACGTCGGAGGTATATTAAATTATACTAGTATTTTTTTTCTATTTTATTTTTTTGTAGTAGGCCATCTATACGTGATTTTATTCCCCTTCTAACCACAAGTGTACATTCGTCGTCGTTCTCACATAATAAAATACTTACTATATATATATATATACACACGATCCACAATTATTGTTGATGTTATTTTACGATACATTATTATTATTTGGTACTTCTCTCTTTCTTATATATATACTCACATATTTTTCTTTTGAATGGTACCGACTGGGTATTACGTGTGTGCGACTGCTGTACGTGCAAGCTGAAGAAAACAACGCCGATATACACTGATTATTATCTTTTAATTTTATCCGTCATGAACGAACCGTGACGGCACAGCTATGGTGCTGACAGATGGAATCCAACATCCGCCGGTGTACCCAATCGGGGCTTGTGCGATTCGATGACGGTTCGAGTCGTCCTACGGTGATTGGTGAATCCACGGGAAAAATAACAATATATTCTTTATACGCGCAGACGTCGTCTTTATAATTTCTCGCGTGTAATTTGATATGGCCGTCAAACAAAGATTAACTTCCGCGCATATCTATAACTATACATAAATATCTTAATATCTATACAATAATATTATTCCCGGAGCAGTCAAGAAGGACATATTATTATAATTATTACCGTGTATAGTGCGAAATATAATATTATAACACTATAGCAGCCCTAGATTTAGAAGGTTATTCGGAAAAAACTGATATACAATTTCATAATAAATACCAAAATATGTGAAAATAAAATAAACGAGAAAAATTGATATTGGTGGTATTATATTTTTGTTTTTTTTTTTTTTTTTTTGAATTCCGAAATTGAGATTAAATCATGTATGAAGTACATTTTACTCTTTTTTTGTATCTAAATATTTTAAAATATGGTAAGTACTGAGTATATCATACCATAACATATACATTGACAACCGTATATAGTTGTATAATAATATTATTGATAAATGATAAGTATTGCCGTATTGCATTACAGTGTAAAACGTACGTATATATAATTGAAGAAAAAAATTGTAATCCTGCAAATTCTGAATTTTTGTTTTTTTGAACATCGAAAATAACTAGCAATTAAGTCACTTTACGTATGTAACAGGTATTTCCAAATTAATTCACCTGTGGCTGAATATAAAAAATAAAACATGAGTTCTATGTATATATATAAATTTACCTATCACGTATACAACTCTCGTGGTGTATTTCTGTATTATTTATAAAAATGGTCCGTGTGTTGCTAGTTTTGAGAATTTGTGAAACGTAACCCTTTTGAAGCACTGCGAGTTACATATTACATAATGTATAACTTCGGTCACGACATTCTTAGTGACTTTGTCACTTTGAACACGCAGAATAACATTTAAATGTTAATATATTAATAGAAATTCACTGCGAAAGCTCAAAAATCGAAGTCAAGCGTATATTATATTATCCACGTATATAATGGTTTCGACTAGAACATTATACAATGTTATATCATTCTAAAAAAACTAATCGAAAACGCGTAGAATTTATTGCTTGCTGTTTTCTCCTTGAATTCGTTTTACAGTTACGATAAATGTACACAAACTGTACGTAGTAATACGTTTAAATATTATATATCATCGAGAGACAGTACAACAACTGTAGTGTAATCCTTCGACGAGTTTATTTTCATTCCCATTATCCAAATAGTTAAAAAATGTTAATTCTTCGGCCAGGGCAAATGGTTATTGAGTGAAAATCACCGTTATCAAATAGACGGTCGGCATGTCCTATATATATATATGTATTATTTATTACATGGAACTCTAGTCGGTGTATATGGTAATAATCATGTTTAAAAGAATTTTTTCCTCCGTGTAATTACTTCAACAGTCTCAAAAACGTAGCTGACCCCGTAATACATATGTATACGTACGCGCGCGTATGTGCTTGTGTGTGTATACAAAGCCATGTTGCTCTATAATAGCGTTTTTATATTAAAAGAAAAATCCACACGATAACATATAATATATTTATAAATATACCTATGGTCAGCTGCTGCAACAAGGCGTGTCACAGAAGCTGCTGCTGGTCCACCGTATTCTCGACAGTTGTCTTTCCCGCGGATATATAACATAGGTACGATGCTCTCGTGTCTTATAATTATAATATTATTATTGTATACTATACTATACATACGGAGTGGGTATAGGCAAGGGAGAGATTGAGAGAGAGAAAGAGTGATATAGTCCCGTCATGTAGACACATATATTCATTCACAGTGATTCTGCGATTCCTTCGAGGTAATTTGCATTTTAACACCATTTCGCATACGCACAACTGCAACAGTACAGTGTTATGTGCACAGAGAGATTTTTCTTTTTTTGATGTATTATATGCGCGTGCACATATGCCCCTTCGTTGCAGCGTCCATGAATTATTAATGATCTTCTCGACCCCAGTCGTCTGGTCGTTAAAGAGTAAATATATACCATCGACGCGTGCAACAGATTTCGCCGTTCCACGATAGGATGATAGGTACCTATAATGTATGTATGTGTATAATATTTTATTAATATAGTCGCGAGACCACGACCGTTCGACGGCCAGTCGCGCAATTTGTCTAGACTGCTTCGACGACGACACACTATTATATTACATTATAGTATTATACACTACATACTCGCATCACGCATATACAACGCACATATGCCATATAAAATACGATATCGAATATATGCGTATGCATATACGGAACTAATATAATTTGATCGGAGATTATGTAAGACATTAAAAACGGATCGTTTTATATAAGGAATCTGCGTGCGGTAGTGACATTATAATACTACATTATAATATTATTAAATAAATAAATTCATAAATAGTTTTAGGAATTTAAAATATTTACATCAGCTCTATTTTAGGAAGGGTTATGGTATAAAATATAAAACGACAATAGATTGACTCCAATAAAACCGTAGTTCTTAGAACAAATTGATGTAATATTACTGACGAGGGGTTATGTGTTCGAAAATGATATGTTCGATAAAAAATATGCTTCTATTAGCATATAAATCCGCTAGACGGTTTATCAGCATTTACGAAATTACATTTACTATTTATACCAAGGGCTACAATGCACATTATTTACTAATCTTACTTAGAATAATACATCTCGTCAAAAATGTCCGTATGCTGAAATCTACATTAGTCGTCAACTTAAAACAATTTTCAAAGTACTCGTAATTGGTGTCTCATAGGGACGCGCTGAGCGAGTATACAATATAGGTACCTGTATTTTAGTTGCATTGTACGTAATGTTAATCATGACTCTGTGTATGGGTGGACAGAGTGCAGTCTCATTTTATTAGTGATTACTACAGGTCACGTAATAGTATACGGAGTGATTTTTATTTAACAGAAGTTAATTTTGACTATTGTTTTAACATGTAGTGTAACTATAAACTAGATTTAATGTTTAAATTTTAAAAGTTTCAGTTTCATTTATAATACATAATTGTGAATTTGAAGCTAACAAATTTTAGATTAAAAATCAAGTACATTACGTTATACTATAATGTGAGTTTATTTCTAATAATAATTATAATAAAATTAAAATAAACTGAAATTCATCAAAAATAAATGTTTCTACAGTTTTTAATTTTTTTATCAATCAATTTGTCTAATAGTTATTATGTAATAATATTAAAACTTTACTGTAGTTTGTAGACGAGAAAGTTAAGTTTTTAATTGCATCCATTCTGACATTATAAAATATAAAACAATAATAATAAAAAATAATAGTAGTAGAAACTAATGATGCACAACTAGTATAAATGCCCATTAACACTTATTAATATTTTAAATTCTTCGTTAAATATCCGTGACACACAATATTGTACACACACACATAATAATATTAAGTTTAAAATACCAATTGACCAATAGTGGTTAAAAGAAAAAATAATAATAATTTAGTAAGTATAAGCAGTTTTCAATTCTTAGCCTAATTACTGTATGTCTATATCAGACATTAATAAATTTTGAAATTGATTATACTTGTAAAAAGTAACTATAAACTTTTTTCTATATAACTATATGCTGGCGAATGAATGATTAATTGAATATTTGTTTTCTTTCTATTTAACGAAAATAATAATGTGTAATACAACTATATACCTATTATATAAACACGAACAATTAACAGAATGTAAAACTGTTCTCTGATTGTGCATATTTTTGATAATTTTTACCTTGTTGTCAAATATTTGAAATAGAAACATTGGCGGTTTGAATTTACAAAACCGGTTGTTATAAATAAAATTATACAAAAAATCGTAATTGTTTCGACAGCCCACGGTCAGAATAACTTTATAAGTTTTATATAAATAAAAAATACACCATATTTTACATAAATGTACATGTATGAATTTGTACCAATAATTCGAAAAAAATGAGTATAAACTTATTTGTTATAACAACACCAGCCACAAATATATATATTTTTAAATTTTCATAGAATACATAAAACCAATCCTTCTAGAAAATAATGCCTGTGCAGATATTATAATGCATTCCTTTATCGTTGAAGTATGTACCTATGCAATTTTACACTTAGACCGACAAAATAGTATACAGGTATTTTGTTCAAAACACAATTTAACCATACAACTACACGTAATTATGGTTATTGGTATATTCACACCGTACATAATATAATATGTGAGTATGATACGTGCCTCTGTGGTCATTTTTCCGGAATTCGTAAGACTGCAGTTCGGTACACTCGTTATAACATGTTGATGAGTTACGCAGGGAAACACCAATAGTGAGATTTCTAGTCTATACAATTATCGATTGGCCATTCTTGTATTATTATAACGGTATTATATTTTATAACCAATCAGTATTTGTCTTTTGACCAATACATGACTTTCGTGGCTTATGAGATTTTTTTAATAAAAACAAATTTTTATTACTTATTAATAAAGTTGTTTAAGCTATAACATGGCAGCGTGCGTATAGTAAAAGTATAACATTATTTTTTATCCAAACCGTGTTCAAAAAAATAATAGAACGATGATATAGAAGTAAAGATATATAATAACGTTATCAAGAGTAGAAAATACCATTGAAGTTTTATACATCATAAGAAAATAAGACATTTTGAAGAGACTTAATGACGAAATACAATTATTTCCTTATTAAGATAAAATGGAAAAAAATCTTGTTACCCTGACTTTTTATATACATTTGCAATATTAAGTATCGTTTTTATTTTTTTATCTTTAAGTAATTTTTGAAGTTGAACAAACATTAACAGAGAAAAGATTTTATCTACTGTTAAATAAAATAAATATAATATAATATACTTTTTTCCTGCAAAAAGAGTTTTCTCGGAGTTTTCAATCAATATCTCAAACGTATTGTACCTATACTTCTCAAGTTTCACAAATGCATTTATTCTATATAGACTTTAAAGAATACTGAGATTGTATTGATTTAAAATATAATTTATAAAAAAAAAAAATACCCATTATTAAACTACTACATACACGACAATAAGAGTATAACACACATAAAATAATATGATTGAATACAATTTTACGGAAATTAATCGATTTTTAAATAAAAAGTATCGTTTTAAAAAATCAGGAAAAAGATACAAAGCGTATATCTAATTTTATATAATTTGATATCTGACTAGTCGTAGTACGTATTCATTGTCTGGTCGTCTTTTTTTTTTTTATCAAACCAAAACTATTTAATAAATCTAAAACAATTTCATTTGACATAATATTATCTATATATGTATCTACCATATTATGTTATTAACTATCTTTAAACTCAGTTGTATGTTGTTATAATAACTTTACGTATGATTAATCTAAAAGAGATATTTATGTTTTCAATCGCATAGAATACGATGGAATCTTCTCTTGAATTTTTTTTATCGTGTACAAGTACGACGTGTGCGTTAGATAGGTACCTACCCAAATTGAGATCCAATAACGTGTCATGAAGTTCGGCGTTTTAGGAGCCCGCAAAGAAGTTCAATCAATCAATCTTGTCCTCCTCTCACCCCACTGCCACGTCATCGTAGTCGTCGTCCTCGCGTATATATATATATATATATATATATATATACACCCTTTATACGAACAGAAATGCTTATCAAACCTCCGATTTTTTTTTTCGGATGTCAGTCTGCTACCGAGATTATCCAGTCGGGATCACAATGGCGCACGTCCAAGAAAGCCCCCGCGGTGGCTATATACAGGATGCCTGGACAATCATTAGTCATGATTTTTTTCTTCTTATATATATGCAAAGTCCATTAGTTCGACGGAAATTCGATTTTAAACGGATATAACCATACGCTGCGGATATAATATATTATATATACGTATATATATATATATATATATATACATATTCACTATACACACTTCTTTTGGCGCGCGTATAATACATATATGTGTGCGTGTGTTGTGGTTGTGAGGAAGATCAGGAGGGCGAGCAGTTTATTTAATATACGATCGTAGAATACGAATATTTTATACTTAAAAACAACACATGCTGAAATGCGTTGCAATCAGACTCGTTAGTACAACTCATGATAAAGTCGGTTTTGCAAAAGTCATTTGCGTGGTCTACCGATGTAAAGAATTTTAAACGGATCTATAAAATATATTATATTATTTTATTGTAATATTATATAAAGCTGTAATTAAATTTATTATTTCCTGGTAGCGCGATATTTTACTCACGGGCAAATTTTTTTCATGAATAATGAAAAAAGAAAATCACTATGCTAATTACTGTGGTAATCAGGTACCTACACCAGTATTACATTACAATTATGTTCTCGAGTTTATTTATTTTTATTATTTTAAAACCCCTGTGAACTTGGATACCTATATATACATATATTATACATAAGTACACAGACGAGATATATGTGTTTCATATATTAAATGTTAGTATAAATTAGATATAACACATACATTACATATATGTATATATATATATATATATATATATATATGTATTTCGTCTACAGATCAATATAGGTATTAGGTATATATTATTAGCTTTTGCTTAGTAAGACATACCTACCAATATGCTTTCCTATCCCAGATTTCTCTGCATATGTATAATACATTTTATACCTGTATAATATACCTATGTTTACATGAAACGTCGTAGCCTTTTGAAAGTTTAGATACACAACAAGGTGCAGGTAAATGACGAACCGATATTTTCCTCTCGTTTAACACTTTCGACATGACAGTTAACAATGTGTGTAGGTTTTTTAGGACGAGAAACGGGCGCTTGCGCACACACACACATACGTATTTATGCGCGCGTTCGGTTAACCTCGGTAATTTACACCTACTACACATACGTAAGTATTTGTATCGAGCATGGTATACAGTATACACTATAATATTAAATTATATTATAATATATTATTGCGTATATAGGTACCTATATTATAAAAACCAGTTGTCCAGTCTACCAACGGTTGTGTATAGTTATATACTGTAGGTGCGTGGCCATGTCTCATATATTTATATATATTGCACTTATAAGATATAAAAGTATATAATATACATATACATATAGTCGTATATTTATTAGGTATATAGGTTGTCAATCTCTAGTGAAGAGGACGTAAACATAAAATATAATAATAATAATATTTAGGTTGTTAATAATACATGAAAGACATATGGTGTGACAACGAATTGTTTCGTGTCAGTCAGATTGAAAATTAACGTGTGAAACTGGCTGCATACGAAAATACTATGTTTATACCTACGAATCGGACTAAAGGCCGTTTGGGACTGGTGCATTATTACCTGTTGATTAGCCGTGTGTCGAGGTGAGGCTGCGCCCGTCAACCATTTTTCTCTCGTAAATTATCTTGACATCTTTATAATGTACAAATTTAATTACCAGTCGCAACGCAAACGCGATGCGTTAATTATAAAACGAACGCATACGCTGTATTGTAATACTGGTATTATTATACCTATTAGTATTAATAAATATAGAATGTGGTATGATTTTAAAAATGTTAAATATTATGTTCTACATTGAATAATATAAAATATTTAAGGAGAACGTAATGTTTCTACGGTAATTGTTTCAACAACAAATTATTATTCATGTTATATTCCCGCAATTCTTTAGTTATAATAAGTGAACGGTAACAGTACTGATAATATAATTTGTTATACTGCTTTCTCAAGACGTTTTGCCAAAATAATGGAGATTACCGTTTTACGTAGTAAATGCTAGACTGTGACTTTGGCGGAACATTCTAAATTCGTAGTCACCAACCCTATAATAATAATTCAAAACCCAAAATTATCATTATACCTAAGTACAAGTTATGAGGACTTTTGGGTCATCTTGAAATGATACGTCTTGGTGATAATTATCGCGATTACCCTCTACGAGTATAATATACTACCCTGCAGGGAACTATTTCGGTAAACAAAATTACACTGCGACACTTATTATAGTTTTAACATTCCAGTAGGTACCTACTAAACTGTATTTTAACTTGTAACTCTATAAAATTTACTACATATTACTAATACGTTTCATAGAAAATAAGTAAAAAAATACTTGTGGTTGTTTTTTCAAAGTCATACTATACAGGTAATTAAACGGGTATACACGTATTCCGACGAACTATCAAAAACATTTAACGTCCCCAATACCTATATATAACCCTGCAGTGCCAATACAATATAAAAAAATAACTGGTATTTTCGGTTATTTAAAACCGATATTGTCGTACTTTCTGACCACACAAAATTCATGTAATTAACCCAATAAATGGAATGCTAGATGTTTTCGTAATCATTATAATTATAACAAGGAACTATATATAGTTACATTTTTTATTACTTTTATTATTATATGCTTGGATGGATAATTATAATACAACATTTTACTGCCTGCATATTATTTCAAATAAGTAATAATTACTCAGTGAACAATAGTGAGAAAACTGGACAGTGGTAGTAAAAAAAACACAATTCGTTAAACCACTGCATCTATAACACGGCAGAGCTTTTCTGTCTAGTCATTTTTTGTAATTTTTTTCTTTATACGTGTCGTCAGACAACAGACTTTTTTCTAGATTCTATATTGTATAATATATTATATACTTGGAAAGTAGTTTGTAAATTGAACTAATTCCTTGATTTTACAAATGACACAAATTCCCACAGTTCAGTTAAATGAATGAAAGTATTTAATTTTAATAAATTAATTTTTTTTAACAAGTCCAGAAAATAAAATTATAGAAGTAAAATATCTATATTTTTTTACAACTAAGAAAAATATATATATCCTATTATGTATAATAGTTTCATATTAGAATGTGATATTACTTAGTTGTATGAAACTCACTGAAAACTGAAAATAAAACAAAATTATGTATATATATTATATTTATAATACCTAGTGCATAATTTATCTAATCTAAGTTATATAGTATATATATATAAATTTCATTTACCGATCGAAATTGTCATATTAATAGCTGACCCTTACACGACAGCAATAGTTTTATTCTATACCGACTTCATTTCATCCAGAATATATTATTTATCCGAACCCGGTATGGAAGTGTTATTATGCTACTTGATAGCTACATTTCGTTATTATTTAATTATGTATTGTCTACGATTAATAAGCTGCTCACGAATAATTATAATTGTCCACACGTATATTTGTCTACAGTTATTATTTCAGTCATACGTTAAATTATCAACTAATAATAATTAAGTATCTAGTACAATTTTACGACAAAGTTTTACAATTTTCACGACATTTTATATATGTACGTCATATTTACGAGCCTATAGGTTAACAATAAATACTATAACTATATCTCTGCCTCGCAATTTATATCGGTATAATCACAATGATGTAGAAATTCGTAGAAACTCTATCTCGTTAAAAATCACGTTAACTTACTACCTAGAATCTAGATGCTAAAAGGACATTTACTTCAAGTAACAACATTTAAGGTACTCGTAAAAAAAGATATTACAAAAATGATTTATAAATAATTTGTTTAATTTCTATGACATTTAGAAAAATAATTTTAACTGTTTTAGGTTTTTAAATCAGTTACATTACTGTATTTTAATTGTGCGGTGAGGCCGGTGAGGGGAGGCAAAAATTGTTTTCTTCATGATGGCATTGGAACTTCATTCGGTTCTTATCTCGTTTAATATAATAGTATAATACCGTAATTACTAATTATATAATTAATTACACACATAAATTCGGGCACGTGTGTTATTATTATTACAAGTTAGAACTATAGATATAGTGATAGATATCTAAACGAATGATGCCACAACACGTATCTATACGCTCGTCCAAACGTACCTATCGTAAATTAATTTGATCCATTACGATCGCGTACTCGCGTAGTAATTTCACAATCAAACACTTTTCTGGTATCGTGTATTATCGTGTTATTACATATCATATAGATACCTACTACCTACCTATAATATTTTATTTATACACGCAAAGCGGGTTTTCGTGAATTATTACCACAGACGTCACATGTACTTATATATATGTAATATGTAATATATGTTATAGACACACATACGTATATGCTCGTTACATACAATGTGCCTATATAGCTGTAAACTACATACTCATATATAATGATATAATACAAGCCAACAACAACAATAATAATAATAATAATAATAATAATAATGTAATGACTAATGACGATGATGATAATAATAATAATAATAACAATAATTGGTACTTCGAAGTGAAAACTCATACGCCTGTGATGTGATGCCAACGACAACGACGACGACGAAGAGCCGCGGGATTCTTCATCGCGCTCCAAATATACCCCCCTCTCTTACACACACATTCACTAACCCACTATCTGAGTGGCCGTAAACAAAAAAAATGTCGATTATCTGAGAACTATCATCGTTTACGCGGCGTGTGTTGCACAGCAATTGAAATGTCAAATGAATATTATACGCCATAATGTGGAGTTTATCATACCTATTATAACCCGGGAGAGATCTCTTCTGCTGCTGCTTGTATGGGTCTTATATTATATTGTGTAGGTATACGCGTCTATAATAATTTTATACTATATTAGTATATTATAATAATATGTCCGGAAGGCTACGCCAGTGATTTATACTGCGCTGGAGCCTTTAGTGCGCGTACAATGGACCGCCGGACAATTAGCATAAATAATTATACCATGTGCGCGTATAATATAGACTTGCGGCGGCTACTTTTTATCCGGTTTTATTATTTTTACCTCCCCCTTCTCCCCCGAATAGCAGCCGCCCCAATACTGAATACGTCCACCGTAATCCGTAGCCCGCGCGCCTTCACACGGGATCTTATATGTTATTATCATTATCGTCGTGACTATTCTCGAAAATGAAACATATTCGCCTAGTTAGATCGCAACATGCAGATACTACATTTTTCCGCCTTCTTGTATATACAAGTATATATTATAATAATGTATTATACTACTAGCTGTATAATCTGACTTCTCCCGTAAAAAAACGAACAAATATTAAATACGGCGATACTTAGATGCGTCTCAGTTTTATTGAACCTAAGTTCATATGAAAATCGGTGTCAGTGTGTACCTCGCTTTGTGAAATAATTTGAAAGCGAAAAACAATCCACCTGTAGTGGATTGAATATAGAACTATATTTTCGAACGTAGTATAAACTACTCTCTAAACTTTTCTGGTACCTATCTTTCAGAACACTCTTTGAAACTTTCGTTAAAATCAGTCAAGCCGTTTTTTATTCTCTAAGCTACAAACATAAGGATATTGCCTTTTGTTTCACGTGTACACAACAAACAATACATTTAATATAATTGTCTTTTATTTAAAAAAAGTCCCACAACGGATTTACGGATAACAGTTTGACTAATTTATACTCAGTTATTCAATAATAATCTATTTTTTTTATAATAATTTTTTTTTTTATATATAACATGTCCTATATTTATAGAATTGACATGTTATATTATATAAAAGAAAAAATGCAATTTTCATGAGTAAAAACGAAATTTATGTGTTAGCCACTCTTAGCAGTATAAAGACATTAAACAATATAGCTATATAAGTATTCTTCGACTCTTTGACCCTCAAAGAATATGGGATATGCGTATAACAATTAAATCAAAACAACGAAAAGTTATATTATAATAAATATAAAATAATATATAACACACAGAAAGTGTTATCATATTATTATGTATAGATTGAATCGCTGTGTTTAAGGTATTCAACACAAAGAACTCAACATTTTTAATTTGAGGAAGAAGTATCATCTAGATTCGGGTGTTAAGCACATTTCAAAATTAGCTACACCAATTCACGCTAATTGCATGTTAAATATTTAACTGAAAATGTTTTTAAATTCTTAATGTGTGGCGGAACGTACGTATAATATATAATGCATTTTTTCTTTCACTAACATGCACGTGTTGTATTTTTTTTTAAGTTGCGTACATTGAGTTTTAAGTTAGACTTTTCTTTTCTATTATTTCCTTATTGGTGTACCGTTTTGTGAAAACTAAAAGTAATTTATTTATTAGACTCACATACTGGTTTAGTAAACAATCAACAATCGATGCATGTTAATACAAATTATTACTTTATAACGTTTTATTTTAAACTCATACGGTGCTGCAATATAACGCATTACCAAGTCCAATAATTATTATTTATTATAATAATAATATATTTTTTCTAACACACTTCTCTGTATCAAGTATTTTATAAATAGTTTTAAAAACATATTTTAAACTGTAATTTTATTTGCCAATTAAATGTTTTGTAAATTATATTTATACATTAAAACGAGTTTTCTCCACACGAGACAGCTTCGTATAATTTTATTTTATACGTATAAACAGTCAAATCTTTATTTATGAACACACTCATATAATGGACAATTTTTAACTCTATGTTTTAAATAGTTATAGGTAGTGATATTTTATTATTATAAACTTATCGATAACATAAATACTGTTTTTATCACTAGATAAATCGTGCAATAAATTATGAAATCGTATAAGTATGTTATTGCTTACCATATCTGATTTGATTGTAATATTATTTTGAATTTTATGTCGTACATAGATAGAACGATTCATTCAAAGTAACGATTAAATATATGAAATATTATCGAACGCTGGATTTACAGACTCGAAAAGAAATTAAAAAAAAAACATTTTTCAAACTATATTTTTTCGTCAAAAATATCAATATTACATACTTTACATTATTGCGTAGAAAAGTAATCATAGAGGCCGGTCGCAAATAATCGAAAGCTTGCATAAAAAAAAAATTTCGAATAAAAATTCTGTATTCTATAATATTATACACGGCCGCATCGTACATATACATAACATAATAATATATATGTACGAACTGCGGTCATAAGTAACCTTTTTAATACTCTAATTTAACATCAAAAATACACGCTTTGTGTGTGTGTATATGTGGGTATGTATAATATTCAATAAATATTGCTTCTTCGTATCCTGAGCAAATATTAATATATATAATATCAAAACGTAAAATCATATATTCCTGGGCAACGGATCCCATGAAATAGTATACCGAAGGGTGTATAATATTATCCGTGGAGCTAATATTTGAGACACAAGTGATGATAACGTCGACTTTGATTATTCTAATCATATTAGTCATAATTTTGATTATGATTATGGTGATGATGATGATTATTATTATTATTATAATGTAATAAATTGGAATAACCGTCAGTGTCGCTAACTCTGCTGCGAAAATGACGTACCTAATACCTATTACATTATAATAATATAACCCTAATTCATAAATAAACGTTCCATATTTTTTTTTTTGATTGCATCTACCTAAATATTATACCTACCGCTATATTTTATATATTTTATGTCTCGCCTCATAAACAAAATGATCGCCTATTCGTCCTGGTGAACCATCATGATTAGGGAAAGACTCGATTATATTTTTTTTATAATCTTCTGCTTGGTTTAAAAAGTTATAATACTTCTCTATTATATGATCATATTACATAATAGAAGTAGGAAAATTGTAGTTTGTACCACTTAGTACAACTTGAAGCTCAAATGTATGGCAACTAAAAATTAAATTATATAGTATAGTTCTAAATATTATAGAAATGGTGGTCAAAAGGTTTGAGTTAAAAGTTAAATTGATTCCTGGAAAATTATTTGTGTATGTTAATTTTTTTTATAACATGCAAGTACCTAGATGAACATATAATTTATGAAAATATAAAATTTTTATAATTTTTAATGTTATTGTTTCAATTGATTACCTTATCAGATGGTTAATAATATTATATTTTAATGAACAGTCATATCGACTTATTTATAAATTATTTGATAAGTAAATCCATGGAGATTAATGTATACGGTTCATTTATAAAAAAAGCTTTTATAACAATTAGCTTTCTATTTTTATACTTTTACGATAAATGTGATAAAAATTACATGTTTACTTTCCTAAAGTATTATTTTTTTATTTCATGACAAACATACAATTATAAAAATATTCTATAAAACTATGAAATTAATTTACATATAAACCATACATATATATTATTTATGTAACCTAATTTGTAAATTTGAATTCATTTTTTAATATTTTAAACTACCAAAGCAATAATGAAATAAATTAAAATTAATAGAATTTATCTAGGTTTTTACTTTTTTAGAGAACATTATCTAAATTCTAAGGTTGGTTTTTATCAAACAGTGAAATTATTACGTTCCATTCGCACCTATATAATTAAAACATTAATGTGTATTTATCGTTTATTCGGATGTAATGTACTTAAATAATATTATTAAGTAGGTACATACTACATACGATAGTACATTCGTGTATACACGAAAGAGGGTCGTTCTAAAGGACTAAAGATAAGTTTTTTAAATTGTTTTATCGATAATTATTTTTACATATTAACAAATTTTTTTAATAGGCAATGTAAAATAGTTTTTGATATTTAGATTTGACCTAACTCTATAAGATAACCTATTATAATTACGATAATATTATTATGTATTATATTCAGTATATAATGTTTAGGTTATAATAAATAGTTTAGTTAGGATAGTAGTTGGTTTAAACCAGTTGAAAATCGAGAGCTCCCACGCCGTATTACATTTCACAAACATTTATTTTATATATTTTATACTATATTACTTTTCCATTGAAAAAATAGGTCGTAACTCATTTTAAACTTGGGAAAAATGATTTGTTTAGTTCAAAGTAAAAAAAATATATACTATTTTAACGTTTGGTATAAGAGCTTTGGAATATTTATTTATTTTTGGTTTTACGTCGTTTTTCAGACAAGTGTGCCGGAACTGTAACTGTCCACGGGACGACCACAGCAGTGGCGTCAACCACAATAACGACCACTACCGACAACAGCTAAAGGTCACCGAAACGGCCTCGTGTGCAGGAAGTAGTGCCGCGTCGATAATGTCGTCGTCGGCGGCGGCGACGGTGACCGCCGTCAAGCGGGGCACGCCTCCGCCACCATTGCCGCCTTTACCCACAGGCCCGCCGGGTTACGACCAAGCAATCGGTGGTTACGAGAAGCTGCTGGCCGCCACAGTAGCCGTGGGCGCGATGGCCACGTCCACAGCGTCAGTGGCCACAGCCACCGGTCGTAAAGACCCGTTGGCTGTCGCTGCAAACCATCACCACCACCACCACCACCATCCGCACCACTCTCATGCGGCGGTGACGGCCACGGCGGGTGGTGGCGATCCGCAACAGCGACACTCACACTCCGACGACGATTCCGGGTGTGCGCTAGAAGAGTACACGTGGGTGCCCGCCGGACTCAGACCAGATCAGGTCAGTACCTATATTTATTGTATCACTATAAAATACCTAATTATTATTAATAATATCAAAGTAAAAATCGAATTCGGCTCTTTTATACCCGTCAAGATGACTACAATATAATATAATATATTACGCTATATAGTTATTATACACATTCTTGTGGACTTGACGCGCAAAACCTGTTTTTTTGTTTTTTATTTCTTTCGTAAATCGGTTTTAATTCATATTGCTGGTAGAGTAAGGATATATTATTTTCGAATTCGACACAAACGAAACAGTAAAATTGAATAAGATATACGCGTTTAACTTAAATGAGCCATATTTTGTGACAGTTTCAAAACGTCATTTAAATGTAAATAGATAGGTATTGAAAGTCCGATACGAAGTAATTTTTGTTAAATTTTAATCGATAATATTCAAACAATAATTATTTATTCACACGTTTATATGTCAAAAGCTACTTAATTACAATATCGTCGACAGCCTCAAACGTTTCAACTCTTTTTAATAGTTTATCCGGCGTATACATAACGAGTATTACTGTAATACAGTGTTAGGTAATCATACCGAAATTGTTTTGTCTATCATTAGCGATACAAGCAATTAATAAATAAAATAAATGATTAAAACACGAACGACCAAAAACCCATTAAACAACAAAATTTTCGTCCATTGATATTATTCGTGATGTGTATTACGTACACGAATTATAGGGACTACGCCGTGAACTATACCTACGCGTACGACATCAAAATATTTCATATTATGCGTATATTACTACATGTCCAATGGCATCGCCGTTTAACAATACTTCAAACAAATTTCGTTGCCGCCGCGACTGTCAACTGCATATTTCCGTCAGATGGAATAATAATAATACAATCCAACCCACGACGCGTGCGCGCGTGCTTATATATATATATGTTATAGTCGTTGTGTATAATGCACCGGATTGCGTATAGTCCTTTGATCTGTACCGTCAACCGAACCGCATTTTCTAGTCTCTGCCAAAATAACCGTGCAAAATGTTTTGTTTCGTCGTTTTGGTATACGCGGTTAATTATCGTGTACACGCCAACGCATTCGAATAAATGATGACAAAACGGATTTTGTGGTGGTGGGATGGCGCGTACAGGGTAGTGATTCACCAAGCATACTTATCCTCTTTTTTCTTCGATAATGCAATTATTCATAATCTTGTTTTTTGGAAATTTCAACTTAAAGACCATGGCCAAAGAATAAGGTTCATGCGATTTTTTTGTACTACTTAAGGAGTATCTTATGGAGATATAAACATTTGTTTTTTAAAGATGAGAACCTCCATCCGTCTCTTATTCTACTATAAATCGTTAGATGCATAATTTTTCTGAAAATATTGATGTATCTAAATCAAAATTCGAATGTATAGTTTTCAAATTATTTAACTTTGATCATGGATTTGGAAAAAATTATAAGTAACTGAAAAACTACTACCAGTTCAAATTTTAAATTGGTTACATCGAAATTCTCAAAATATTATTTTCGAAAATAATTTACTATGAAAAGGGGTTATTCTTATTTGAAAAACATAAATTTGTATTGCCTCAAGACATTCTTTATGTAGCGCAAAAAATATAAATATTTTGAAAACAGTATAGTTTTTATAAAGGATATTTAAATATTCAAAAAATCAGAATTTAAATAAACTCATTATTAAATGAAAAATGGCTCACCTATACTATGTTATTTATCGTATATTATAATATACATATATAAGTATATTCATACATATTACATAGGTATATCCGGCTGAATAAATATGTCGTCGAAGTAAAATTTTCGGCGCATTAGACTTTCGAAACAAAAACTTATAACAATAATAATTACTCATATAAACGTGTTTCAAACAGAATAATTGAAACTCAATGTTTTGATGACTTAATAAACAACAACTGTTTTAATTTAATTAATACGTATCTCGTAATGCTATTATTCCCTCATATCACACAGGAATATTATTTTACATGTTAATTGTTTATCATGTTATAAATACTGTAGAATAACGTTATAAGTTAGTATTTAATTCAATTTCTAAGAAGGCGAATGATTTAAATAAAATCGTGTGATCAATAATACAACTTTGATACAAATTAATATAATTCAATTATGATTATAATATAAGAAACAATGTCATTATAAATAATATATATTACATACGTATGATAATATCTTATCAATAAATATATATATACATTTTTTATAAGATTAGACCAAATTAATGATTTTATCACCTTAGAATAATATAAAGTAGCAAATATTTTTAAATGCTGAATAAAATTAATTTAAAAATACTGTTTATTGCCTATAGGCTATGAGATTTATTAAAGCCTAGCTGTTTCACAAAAAAAATTTTCCGTGTACTCTACATTTTCACATGTAAGGTTAAAATTCCATAACGATATCGTGTGAGTCGTAAGATCCCACCGAATGCACATTTACATTTTTCTTCTCTGTGCAGTCGGCCAGCCAACAATATAATGATATCGGATATTATCGGGTCGTGGCAGTTAATTGCCCTTTTTATAATCGCTTCCCGCGGTTAAACCACCCGCTTGAGCATCGCCGCGGTCGGTATCTTAATAAAATCTCAAGCATTCGTCGGGAGGGTAGCGAAATACCGACAACGATGGTTCGCCCTGCTTTTAAAGGAATTATATAGAATACAATACCGATTTACTTTCGTGGACGATGGCGTCTCGGGTCTCCCCGGGGCGTTTCGCCCGACAACGGCGGCGGCAGGGAAACCGTCGCGTTACGTGATACGTCATTAGGCACGACAAATAACGGTCGTACGGTCGTCGAGGTTTGTTGTGTTTCCTTCGAATACTCACACATACACACACACACACGCGCCATAGCCGCTCTATTATATGCCCTACAGCCACGGCGGATCTATAGATCTTCGCGCGTTTCCGCGAGACCCGCGACGGCTGCGAGAGAGAAAAGAAAAAACGTATTATGTACAAGCCACTTCGTCCTGACGAACGTATTTATCCGTCTCTCTTTCTCTCTCCCCCATACATACATTTCTCTTTTTTTCCTTTTTATTTCGGTCCGTTTGTTGCGAGACGTGAGCGGCACTCTAGGGACACCGCGCTGCCGCAGCTTTCTCGCGGTCTAACAGACAAAGAGCGTGTCGTCCCAAGTTCATTTTCAGTACAGAGGAAGGAACATATTAATATTATACAAACTTTACCACAAAAATATTCGTTTTTTGCTCGCGTAATGAAGTCGTCACGAGATGAAAAACTGTCTTACGCGGTGACGCGAAGAGCACTAAAATATCATACATTTGTATATTATTTATGTAATATGACTTTATTTATCGCAGATTATAGTAAAAATTCTTTATAACGCTTTTGTTGTACAACAAAAATCTCTTTATTAAATTAACATTACTTATAATGATTGGTTTGCTTTATAACCCGTATCTACACTAGATCATTCTCCGTAACGAATTAGTTACTCTCAATAACGAAATAATGTTTTTCATTCATTAATACAAAAAAGTAATTAAATGTATGTGTAATTAGTAAATAATATTAAATACATTATCGTCGATTTAGTTCGCTAACATTCATTAACGAATGTGGCAAGTAAAAAAAAAAAAAAACATTGTGATCAAAAAATTGCTTTAATATGTGTAATGAAAAATGTTGAAAAGAAGAGCGATGTCGGAAGACGTTTTGGTTGATTCAGCTCCTCCATCGTAGTTAATATTTGAAACAGAAAAAAGTTCTTGGAAAACAATTAGGATACCGACATTGAAGATTTGGATCAAGCAAATTTTTGGAAACCTTTTCTATAACAAAAAATCTATAATGAAAGAAGTCTCGTGGTTCCTTAACATCCGTTATAGAGAGTTTTCACTGTTTAGTATATTTCTATACTATTAACTACGCAGCAATATAGATAAGTAAGTAATTGAGCGTATAATATCATATTATATAATATAAAGACCTAGGATAAAACAAGTCGACGGACCGAACAAATCACATTAATCCCAATATAATTTCAAACGAAAATATAGGTTAAAGTCGAAACTTTCCGGTGGTACTTTTGAGTGTTGTTGCACCGAAATAAACTAGCTATTATTTTATTAGTCAATCAACCCAATTTCAATCAATAGTTGTACTGTGTATTTTATATAATATTCATTATTGAGCAACATCGTTATTATTCTTAAAAAGTGCACCTAGCGTTTACATTTTAAACATATCAATAACTACCCCGTCAACTGTTGAATATGTACATATTATTTAGTTTCTCGGGTATCCATCTTCATCCTGTACACTATATACCTAATATGTATATATCACATATGTATATATATATATATATATATATGTGACCCGTTATAATAATACAAAGCGATTGATATATTATTTTCCAGTTCTTTGTTTTTTATTTTTTTGATATCTCCGACCACCCGGTCTAAATCGACGCAGTGTTATGTGTAGCCGAAGGGGAAATGCGTTGTTAACCGACCAATTAGTGGTTGGCTCCGACCGGTGCGGCGGTGAGCACACACAACGCATTCCTCCGTCAAAACGACTACGGTATACTACAAACCATAATATAGAATATAGAATACTATATATTATTCTATCGGATTAAACCGAAATCCCGAAGGAATGAAAAAAAAATTTAGTTTGCTTACCTATATGTATATATATATATATATATATATATATTGCCTGCGTGTTTTTGATTAATATATCGAATCGTTAAAATCTCATAAATCAATTTCAAACCTATAGGAACAGTTTAACCGATTGATTAACTTTTAAATACACGTAATTTCTGATCGATGGATCTTTTCATTTTTTTAATTGAGACTCGCGACTTCTATACTGTTTGCGGCGATACTATGGCTATTTTATGTTACGTTTTACCGTATAGGTATGCATTAACATTGTAATATATTTTTTTAATTTTTAAATAGTCGTATACTGTATAGGTATTTAATCAAATACATTAAAAATTATTATAAGCCTTTGTACAACAATGGTACATCCAAATAGTATACGAAACTTCACAACAATGAAACGTTTACATTTTAAATATTTTTAAACGACAATAATATACAGATATGCAAATTTCATTGAAACGTTTGAAAGGTGCCTCTATATAATATATTGAAAAGTTTCGTTTGAAAATGTAAATAGTTTCAAACGCTCAAGATAAATATTTTCATAAGGAAGAGCTGCTGCTGGTTATTCGCTTTATGACTGCATTGTAAAAAGTCAAGGTATGCTAATGAGTTTTGTCGAAAGACACCTACTAAAGAATAGTTTGCTTAAGCTACCCGGTAAAAGTATTCGCGGTGCATTGTTATACTATCTACTATCTAGACAACACAAGTGATCAAACGGTTGATTTCGCCGTCTTTGTCGAAATAATAAAGAAAAAAATACTTAGGTCTGTAAAGTATGGGTACACCTACCATGCTGTCTGAATTAAAATAAAACTATTTATATTCAAATTAACACTCTCCAGAATGTGATTATACTCGTATAATACATTTGAATGATAAACGTATAGTGCTTTGTAATTGCTGATCTGTATATAGTACTGACAACGAAAAATTGATGTATCTATACAATTTAACGACAAAGTTTCCTCATCGTCTTATTTGAATTATGCACATATGATGACATACTACACAAATATACGTTTATACTAGCTATACTGTACTATATTATACTATTATAAAGATATATTTTTAGCACCAATTAATTATTAGTAATCCACGTAAAAAAACAACGAGAACACAAAATTGAATCGTTATAGGTACTATACGTCTGTCATCTTCCTTTTCACTATTAATAACCCCTTAAACGTACAATAACACATCCTTTCAAGTGTTGTATTCACGACGGGGTAAACTATAACTGAGTTTACAGTAAAAACCGTGACGATATCCAACGAAGATTCCACAAAATTATACTCCATTTCTCTTTACATCCTTTATTGTATAAACGTTCACCATCGTATATGTAAATGTTTTTGTTGGTCTTTCGTATGGGTTTTTTCGTATCTTTGTACAACTATTTGATACCAAACGGAAAAAAAAGAAAAGAAGGGAAAAAAACATTTTTCTTTCTCTGCGGCGGTTGCTGTGTTGTTTGTGAGACTATAATATGTCTATATATACATTATATAAATATATACGAAGGCACACAGTATTTGTCCATATACATATGATGCATTATTACGCCATGGTTGAAGGGGGGAAGAGGATGGTTGGACAGTGTACGTGTGTGTGCGAGTGAAATGGGTGAAAGATACCCGCGTCGTAGCTGCAGGTTCTCGTCTGTGGTTTTCCTTAAGCCTTAGCCCAGTGTTTATATATATGTATATATATATATATAAACGATATATATGTACATATTACATATATAATATATAGCCGTCTTTTTACTGCGTCCGTAATGAAAAAAAAATCTCTGCCGACTCAAGAAACGTTCTTTACAATTCGCGGTTTCATCTCGACATCCCTTCTTAGCTCTATTTATATATATATTATATAGGTAAGAGTACGTCATTTTTGTTATGTGAAAATGTTATGTCTGTTTATACGAGTATCTAGCGTGCGATATATACAGCATATAACCTAGAAATATTCAAAACGATGAAAACATCTTCATATCTTCTCGTCATCATCATAGCCATCATCGGGGCAAATTGCATCAAATATATAAGACAGGTCGGCTATACTCCTTCATATTAATGACCTCTTAAGACACAGTTTCCAAACTGCGACTAGTCATTGGCCTGTTTCATAAAAAGGTAGTCGTTGCGGCTCGTCACTTAGGTTAGCCGCGACGACTAATTATAGCTTGGAAATAACTAAGCGCCGGTCTACACTTAACCTAACCCTAAACTTGCAATGTATTTGAGACGAACCAATAAGAATGGATAGTGTAGACTGGCCCTAACAAATATCATTATACATTTAAAATGTTATATTGTACTATCATACGTACAAGTTGAAAAATAAATATAATTATAATTAATAACATATAAAAAAAACTTGTACTTAACCATCACCTATAAAATACCTCCGTTGTGCGTTGACATAATACACATAATACAACAGGTAACGTGATAAAGCTGCACAAAAGCGTCAAATTCTTATTATAACCACTTTGGTGAAAACTAAAAAAAATCCCTCTACAATATTTATTTATAATTTCTGAGCGTGCAATTTCAACAACGACTTTTTACTAACGAATTATTTAATTTCAAATCGAATGTTACGCAAATACTTTTAATTTCGTACAAAAAATGAAAATGGTAACGTAAAAATTAATAAGCGTGTATTTATATTATTTTATACTATAAAAACAAAAATTAGTTTTTAATAATGTATTTTTTTAATATTTATTAGTTATTAGTTTAATTTTATAAGTTTTAAAATATGTAATCACAAAAGCAATGTTTAAAATTAATATTTTAATATGTCGACAAATATATAAATATACTATGTATATTTTAAACAGTGCGTTAACATCCAAACATTGTAGTTTGATTTATGGGTGAATTTTATAATTAAAAATCAAGAGCATTAGCACTTTACATAGCTATCTCGATGTTGCCCGAATAAATATTTTTGATTATTTAAAAGTAGCATTTAAAAAAAATTATTTTTCTCTCAGATGACAGGTGTCAAACTAAATTTTTTTTTTAAGTATTCTTCTAATATTTATTCATAAACTATATTATTTGCTTTTATGATCAAGAGCATAGATGAATAAATTGTTCTTTGAGTATGATCATTGTTTCATTAAGATTAACTAAAAAAATTTATGTTAGTACAATATTGACAATATTCCTATTTGTATTAATCTTCACCGGGGAAAAAGTTTTACGATTTTTTGCATTAAATTGAAAGGTTTTTTCTGGATAAATGTCATCATTGATATGTTCATATTTTATTACTCAATATTTCGTAGACGGAGTTTAATCTATAAAGCTATGCTGAAAACTTACTCCATGGTGTGCTCTTTCATTTAAAAATAACACATGACGAACGGATGAAAGGTTCCGATATCATAGAAATCTAGGATTCACACGTATATCATTTAAGGCAGATCCATATCAAAATACTCTAGGATCTATTACAACATACACAAAAAATGTCTTTAAAATTGATTCAACTGTTTAAGAGAAGTTCAGTAACATACATACATACAGAAGATTTATTATATATATATATAAATATATATAATGATAATGATAAAGATAATATACGATATACGATGATGTGTCGACGAGTATGTGCGTGTGTATGATACGAGTGCGTGTTTTTGTCTTTACCTTCACATATAGAACATTTACCCGTAAACGATATTAGTGGCTGACTTGCATTCGACATATCCAGATGATGGTAATAATAATAATAACAACGCGTACATGAAATCGCTTGCATGTATACGTACCGATATTATGTTATAATAACAATATTATTTTATATATATACGTAGACTGCAACAAGTCTGCTGTGACTTTTCTGGTGATGCTATGCAGCTGCTACAGCATCAAGGATTCATCGGCGACTGGACTGCGCACGCTACCCAGCGGGCTAACCCCCTCCCCATCATCTTAACACAACCGCGACTTCTCTATATTATGCATTAACATTAATCATACGCAGTAATTACTGTTTGGTATATATGTGTATGAATAATATATAATATAATATTATATTATATTATGTATATAGAAAAACGTGTCGGGACCTGTAGTGTGGTTCCTTATACTACTCTGGTGCAGAGCAGTGCATATTATTATATTATTCCTACGTATACACACGTATACGCCCATGCGTGAGATATATCGCTCTCCCCCTGCGGCCGTTTGATTTTAACGTATTAAAATAATATGTACACCTCGCATAATATTATTGTAATACATAAAAAGGAAAAGTTTTATTCTGTTTTTCTTGCAACGTTACGAGAGCTTGTTGGTCCGTTTAAATCTGTGTCCGATAGGTCCAGATAGGTACAACGCGAATTGCTTCTACATTATCTACTTGTGTTAAAATCATATACGCATCAAATTCTATGAACCTTGGCGATAAAAAATCCAGAACATATGTATAACAATTTACTTTCAACAAATGTATTAGATAAAACACTCGAAACAATCCGTGAAGATTTTAATGATAAGTGTTTCATAGTCATTTTTATAAAAAATAAAAATTAAATTAAAATTATTCGTACCATTTTCGAATTTTCAGCAGTTTTTGCAATTCTCTAGACTTGTCTAAGACGACTTCTTTCCACATCACTTTGAGATGAAAAATAATAATGTAATACGTATATTAGTATATATCATAGTTAAACCATTTATATGTATTATAATATATCACGTGTACAGTTCAATACAAAATATAATATTATATATATATATACATAAATGTATTATGTATAAGTTTAGCACAGCGAAGTGAATTTATTTACCTACAAACTATATACACTACATTATGCGTGTTTTCGACGGACTCGTGTCAATTCCCAGGGCGATTTATCATTTCCCCCGCGCAAAACCAGACCCTATTACTACCATCAATTCACACCAATATCCATAGGTTTGCACGCCATCGCGATTCTGCACGTCAGTTTTCCAGTCATCGTGTCGTCCTTTATCGCCGTCTGTACAAATATACAGGGTGGTTCACCAAACATGCTCATCCCTTTTTTTCTTCAATAAGCAATTAATCAAAATTTGATTTTTAAAATTTTTAAGTATACTTTAAACCACATTTTCAAATTATTAAGTTTTGTTGTACTTCTTAATGAGTGTGTTGTGGAGATAAGAACTTACATTTTTCAAATAAAAACCTTCCTATTCTACTGTATATTTTTTAGCGGACAATTTTTATAAAAATGTTGACGAATCTGAATCAAAATTTGAACAAGTAGTTTTTGAGTTATTTAATGTTGAGTACTAAAGGATATTACGTTGATGATAATGGGTTTAGAATATGAGAATACTCAAGTAACTTGAAAAATGTCAACATTCAAAATATGTTAAAAATGATCCTATATTTATTATGTATAATAAAATAATACTAGATTACATCTGTTTTATAATTTGTGAAAACCATTTTTAAATATTTTAATTAAGGTTAAATACTTTTCTTTAATTCAAACATTTTATCCTTCAAATAACATTAAACTTATCAAAAATAGGAGTTAGTATCACTACAGGACACTTTTTAAGTAATAAAAAAAAAATCAATAATTTAAATGTATTAAAAAATTCCCAAAATCGTAATTTTAAAAATTTTAATTTTTAAAGGAAGAAATGAGGATTAGCATATTTAGTAAATTACCCTGTACATAATATATATATATATATACATACATACTACAGTGACATCGAGATCCTGTATATATTATATAGAATATACACAGTATAATATATTATTATGATTGCGCAGCGAATATCATTTGTCGTACGTCCGATCGGCAGGACTCCATGCGCACAGCGTTAATATATAGCACGCGCCTGCCGATACATATAACTATAGGTATGCCGACGCCCGGACAAACGTCCATAAATTACCGTCCGAGTAATTACGACGTTCCATTGTTATTAACAAACGCGTCGTCTACCACGAGCGACACATATTATATAATACATTATATATTTTATAGGTAGTATACTATAATTATTATTATACAAACGCACTCCGCGGCGCATAGATATAGGGTAATGGGTATAGGTATATCCTTATTTCGTATATCCGTCGAAACAGACTAGTTAGATCGCACCGTCGCGTCGACAATTATTATTGTGTACGAGTATTAATTTCATATTATTGTAACGCCGTGCCCTAGCTACAACGTTCAGCGAATCCTGTGATCTCTATTCTAACCATGTCGTTCAGCCGCACTAGGGTGCATCCGATGCGGCGAAATACAATTTTTTTTCACCGAACACGGTGTAGACGTGTAGTGCTGTAGTCTCATCCAATGACGTAACTAAGTAATAGGCTAGGAAAGCAAAATAATTATCAACATCGAAATCATAGCCTAATGACACAAGTCTTAAAACTTATTTTATAGCTCAGAAACAAATCGTAGGTTCAATTATAATTCAATAATATAAAGTACATAATTACGCCGCTAGTTCTATCTACGGAAACGTGTTTAGTCACTTTTTTTTCTTACCACTGCGTAATCAATGAGCATAATATTTAACCAGAATATATTATACTATGTATTTAATCGACATTAAGATGCCTACATGCAACTAACACTGTGTGTACTGTGTTATAATATAATGATGTCTCATAAAGTCATAAATAACGCGTTTTGAAATACATGACGAATCATCCAATCGTGTATATACCGGTTGGTTAATTTATTTCAATTTGAGATATAAACCTAAATATAAAACTATTATAAGACCAAATTAATATTATAATTATAATTAAAAATGTCAAATAGCACGTAAAAGGTAAGTTTTTTCTATAGTGACATGTGTTGTATCTAATAGTTATGCGTGCTCCCCCCCCCCCATCTCCGAATTGATAAAATTTCCCAGAGCGGACGAGAAAATTACGTATGCTAGACATCTTACATCCTTATGTGCACAGGTGGAAATTAGAAAACTTCGACTGCGATAAGCATAATATACAATATATTACATAATCATATATAATAATTTATACGTTATTAGGATTTTGTTTTTTATTTTTATCTCAACCATTTCAGGTTCGTATCGTCTTTCAGACAACTCGCAAACGTGAACGGAATAATATTGTCATCTTTATTATTATAATTTTGTTTTTCTTTTCAAATCTATAATATTAAAGTTTACTTGTATTAAATAAGCATTACACGAATATATTTTTTTATGTATAAAACGGTGTGCACAAAACCAAAACTATATTGTCACACGTGATGATTAATGATAATCGTATTCAAAACGATCACTGTTTAATAATAACGCTCGCGCGTCGTTCGTTCAAATTAATAAAACGCTCTAAACAAATCACGCCCAACTGTTGATGGAATCGAAAACCGTATTCAACGATAGATCTGGAGGCTAGTAATGAAATCCCGATAAATTTTTGCATATAATCTTAAATTAATCATAAATTTATTAATGTGAATTAATCGGGTTAAATGTGTTTATATGCATATATTATAATATTGGCGAGAATTTTTACAGTTAATTGGACATCTCCGGAGGCTGTTATTTTTAGACGATAATTTATAACATATACTCGACTGCATTAGATATATAAGATACGTGTCCTTCAAGATCAATAATTCGATTTAAACCCACCGGTTACTCGAACAATTATTGTAACGAAGGAATTTTATTGCAACCTATACCATATAATATAATATGTATGTGGGTTAGGCCCACGTCATACACGGTTCGCGCAATGCGAATGAAATGTTTACATATTATACATTATTGTTATGCATTGCTGAAATGTTCTCCTTAAAATGCATTCATCCTTTCGTGGTTCCGAATAATTCATTACATTTTTATGATTTTATTGCATAAATACAATTCAATTTGTTATGTATAAATGTATACAAAATAAATATAAATATATATATTTATATATATATTTGTTTTCAAATATATTTAGGATATTTAATTAATGCGCATTTGAGTTTTGAATACCAAAAGGTGCCCGAAATTTAATTAAATGTCCCTTACAAAAGTGTAGTGTAGAGTAAAAATGCAAACCAAATATAATATTTTGCAACCATATTTTGTGATTGGTTGGGAATGTAAACGTCAAACATTTCGTAACACAACGTATTTTTTTTCATTTTACTCTTACTTAATAAATTTGAAAATATACATTTGTCAACAACCTAAAGGTAAATAGGGAAACTAAATAAATACACGCACCGCAAATATGCATATGTACACGTAGTTATCTGAAGTACTCGTCCGTTAAAAAAAAAAAATACTATCTCATTTTTTTACTTCAGTTACATTTATTGTTGACGAAAAATATGATAAACAACGACAAACATTATTTGATGTGAAATTGAAAATCGATGTTTTTAGATATTGTCGTAGGCGCACACAATACATTGCAGACATTTTACCTTTTTTGTTACACATTGCGAACGACGATGACCCAAAAAATAATTTTATTTTTTTTACACTAAAACAAAAAGATTGCCAACGATTTTGAATACGACATTATAAAATGTATACTTGTTATTAAATCATTTTAATCATACAGATCATACAAATCAATAATATAATATAGTAATTAGTGATTGCATTTAATTATTTTAAAAATTTAATTGAATCACAAAAAAAAATAAGAATATTATATAATAATTACACTATTGTATAATATTATGATGTATTTAATTATTTTTATAATAGTAATAAAATACAAGCTTAATAACCCAGAATGTTTGACAAGTCTATTAATCTGATTTTTTTGTTTGATTTACAATACGCTAATAGTTAGTTTTATTTTCATCTGTTTTCTAGGTGCACTTATTTTTCTCTGGCGTGCCCGAAGACAAAGTGCCATACCTTAACTCGGCGGGTGAGCGGTACCGTGTAAGGCAGCTCCTACAACAGTTACCACCACACGATAATGAGGTACGGTACTGTCGAGGGCTATCGGACGAAGAACGCAAAGAGCTGAGACTGTTCAGCGCGCAGAGGAAACGCGACGCTCTGGGACGTGGAGTGGCCAAGCAGCTGGTTGCTGACATACCTTGTGCGAACGTAAGTCAAACACGATACATAATAAATAATGCAATCGATTTAATAGCTGTAATTTCAATAATGTTTTAAGTTGAGAACAATCACGGTTTCTTAAAATATTTATTTAATATAAAAATAAAAAAAAAATAACAGATTAAATAAAGTAACATTTATTAAAAACCATACAGTTACAAATAACTTACATTTTAGTACCTATATTTTAATATTGACTACTATACATTTATCAATTTATATCAAGTACTCATATTTTGATGTCATATGTATGAGTTTACTTTGAATAGAACCGTTATTTTCTATTTTCAACTGAAGTATTTATATTAATAAGACTCTTGTTAAATTATTTTCTAGTTTATTGTTTTGAATAATGAATACTTACTAATAATAAAATGAAAAAATTAATATTATCAATCGTAACTATATTAACTGATAACTAACGGACGAACACGGCATGGATACAAAGATTGCCAAGTGTTTTAAACGTATGCTAGAAACCTAAAACCAACAACTATTTTCTCAGTATATCCGTGGTTAAACAGATTACCTAGTATACATCATAACATGTATTTATTTTATATTTCATACTATATAAAATATAGTAGTAGTAGTTCTTATATAGGCGTATAAGAAATATTTTTTTTTCATTTGCCTACGCACACAGCTTCGGCAACTAGTTTGTAAAATGGTTGTTTCTTATGTGTGTATATGTATAACGCACGCGCTAACAGATTTCTACACCCAAGTAATATAATATATCACTGCAGTGACTGCCGCAGTTGCAGTGATAAGACATATGATATAAGCAGAAAACATGTTAAAATATAAAACAGCATATCTAACCATTTTACTGCACATGGTGAGTAGGTATATCATATTATATAGGTACTAAGGTACACTGCACAATACATCGGCGCGCGTCATATACGCTTATATCAACTTATATATTATAACTATGTACATGATACCTATACTTTACGTGTATTGAATAGACAATATTGTTTTGAATTACCTAACCACCAAGGCTTAATATGTATTATTACTGTTACATATTAATAAATTCGAAAATGATAATCTAATTAAATGTTACCTTTTATTAACGACAATTCCGATTGAAGCTGATGTTTAAATGTTAATTTTATTCACTGATAATTAGTAATCTTGTGTACAAAAATTGTAATAACTAAACGTATCGCTTTGGTTTTTTTATAATTAAGTATTTTTTAATTACGATAAAATGTTAATACTGTTTATATAAATTATTATCATTAAATAAATCGTTAGTAAAATAAATTTTAAATGAAAATTATTTAAATTAATATCTACAATTATTTATATTTATTATACTTTTGATTTGAATCATTTTTAAATAATAGAAAATAATCAAAACATGTTCTATCACAATACTACCTATTTGAATTCGTTCAAATCGAAGACATTTTTTATTATTTAAACTTTTTTTTTTTACAAGAAAATATACAATCTATATCATAACATGGAAATAATAAATATATAACTTATAAGATAGACGAAAAAAATAATAGAGCATGAAGTACATAATTTGGGGAAAGAAGCCATCCAGTGATGACACTTTCAGTTTGAATTAAATCCTGAAGGATTTATTTAGCTTATTAATTGTTTTTTTTTTTATTTTTATTTTTATTGTAATAGGTCTTTGCGCCAATTACGTTTAAAATTATTTATACTTGACGATTATTTAAAAATTGGTAAATTTCAATAATTGCATAAAATAGACATTAATATAATGGAGTCCTAAACTAAATTTTCATGAAGGTCAATAATTTATAATTACGTCGTTGAATGTACTAAAAACTATATTAAAATAATTAAATAATTAAAAAACTATTTAGTTCTCAATAATTCCTGTAATATTGTTATTAATATTGCGATTTATGATCATTGTATATTTATAAGTATAGGTGTATATACAATTATTGAGCCTAGCCTTGCTTCACTTACATAAAATTTTATTTGGATTTTACAACCTGTTTTAGATACATACTAAATCTATATTATGTATCATGTATTTATTTATTTATTTTTTAGTTGATTTCTCTTTATTAGGGGTAATTATACGGAAGAATAAGTTGAATATTTTTGTCTCTTAATAGAATACGAACTAAATCTATGATATCAAATAAGATCTTTATAGTAATATCAACTTGTTTATAGAGTTATCTAATGTTGGTATTTTTTTTTCAGTGCGTTTTCCATAGTATATTATTTGAAAGTATAGAAGTTATAGTGTATCTCGTATCATATTTTGAAAGTGTGTTACATATTGGTTCTAGTGTTTCACCAATAATTTTATAATTTCATGTAGATGAGTTGAAAGGGGACCTAATTTTAGATTTTTTGGTTGATTGGTTTGAATGTTCTTAGGTGAGCGTGTATTTGGTTCAAGTATTTTAAGCGATATAGGTATGGATTTGTTGGCGAAGAGGGGCAATTCGTTGATACTATGAGTGGCTATTTTAATTTTTCATTTGGGTTTTTTTCTGTATTATATTTATATCTGTTGAGCCTACCTAGTATCTAATCAATTTCTAAGTTTGATGTAATGAGAAATTTGTCTATTAAGGGAAGTTTTTTTCATTCTCAACTGTTCTTCATCCCCCCCTCTCCTACAGAATTGTATGAAACTATTGATTAATATTTTATACATTGTGTAGAAATTATGTAATAATAACCGTACTATTAAAAATATAATTTATGTATAACCACATGTACCTAGTACACCTATTATACATAAAATTATAATCTCATAATAATGAATTTTAAATATTTTTAAGAATCCTATTTTCTCTTAACTTTGTTAGAGATAAAAAAGTATCATATTAAAAAAAAAAAAGCACTCCTTAAATAATTTTCCACCCGAGAAAACTTAACACTGAGCTGGTTTTATAAAACAAATAACATTTTCGTTCCACTTTGTAGTATTTAAAACGTTTATACGAAAATTACTAAAACGATTTAATATAATTACAACGATAATAATACTACTATTAAACAACAATGAATAAAAATAGGCAATGAATACATTAGACATTGAAAAAATGTTAATAAATGTATTATTATTGATTGCAAATAATTAAAAAAATTTTTTAAGTGGTATTTATGTAAGACTACGGTTTTGTTACTATGTTATTTAAATTATACATTTAGACTCTAAACTACTAATGACCTAACCGTCCTAACCGGGGCGTTTTTCCACGACTGTTTTTGATAACTGGATTTTTAATTTCTACGTTACTTTTAAATCTATCCAACACAAAGTTGTACAATATTATAATATAGTTAAACAAAAAAAAAAAATTGTAATATTAATTATAGCCTAGTCAGCATTATAAAACTTTGTTAACATTATAAAAACTTTCAATATAAGCAACAGCAATAGTAATCTGATCATTTTTTTTAATGTATAGTACTTAAATTGCTTGGATGTTGGATGTTGGTCAGACGTACTGTTTACATTTTTCTAAAAAATAAATTATAAAACTATTAAATTAACAACATGTACATGTTATAAATGTTTTGAATAATAATAGACAATAATTATACAATTATATATTGACTAGCAATCATATTAGTTGTATTAAATATAATGTTAAAGAATATATGAATAAGGTTTATAGAATGTAGATATGCATGTTATTTTTTATTTTGAAAAGCTTATCAATAAAATATGCTTTACCAAACTTTTGTAATAGTTTAAAGTGTTATTGACTATTTTTAAAATAATAGGATGATTTTTCATTTGAATCAACGTTGCACAAGAAGTCATTAGTAACGTCAGTAGCTGTAAAATATAAGATATATTTATTTTACACATTCAACTATAATTACAATACAATATTATTTTTTATTTACATTTTTAGACACTCTCTAACACACTTGTATTTTTTGGCATACTTACCGACATAACTAAATCCAAATTAATATTAAAAAATCCAAATGTCGTTATTTTATCCATTCCAGAAACAGATAATTGATTCATAAACATTTTAACCTTATTAATATTGAAAATTAAATATTATTATTGAAATTGAACACTAATAGTATAGTTGTAATATAATTTAAAATTTCAGTGATCATTATTCATTACTCGTTTGGATATAGACAGGAGCTTCATTTTATATTTCCGTTAGGGAATTATACATTTATTAAAGATCTTATTTTAAAGTAATGTTGATAAGGTTAGACGATTAACAACTACAGTGTAAATTTACAGTACCCAGCAAAATGCACGTAAAAATATTTCAATAAAAATGAAAAAAAAATTAACTAAGAACATTTTTAGAAATGTTTAAATTAAGAGAAATATAAATAAGAAAAATAATACCCTAGAATTAAAAAATAGGAAAATATTTTCTAGGAAAAATAAAAGGTATCTACATAGGAAAGTAATATTAAGGAGTCTTTTATTTTTATTTTTAAAAACAATATTTATAATCTATACTTAAATAATAGTAAAATAGGTTAAGTTTTTGAATAGATGAATCTTACAGTTCTTTTCTTAAGGTTGTGAGGTTTTCTAGAGTCTTACAAATTAAACATAAATGTATAAAAGTAGAGATAAAAAGAACTCTCTTAAATTACATCTCTGTATATACCTGTGTAATAAATACTACTATAAAATTATAATACTCTTTATAAGTTTTAAATTTATTGAACATAAAACATATTTTTGCAAATATATTGTACTTGTGTTTTTACGTCAGTCGGTAACTTTAAAATCTGGGTTAGTCGTAAATATGATATAATTGTATTTTTCTGAAAATAATTTAAATGTATTAATATACTTGAAATATAAATACAATAAATATATTATACTGTTAAATTTCAACTTTATACTGATTCAGTGTCAATTTATATTTTATACACACAGTATAATTTTTTTAAAGTCAGTATTGTGCAGACTTAATAATAATTAGTGATTACATAATATATAACCTATACAAGTACATTTAAAATTTTTAAATAGTAATAAATTTACATTTATTGAGTTAATCAGTTCTTTTTCCGAAATTGTTTACATGTAACTAAAAATATATTTAATGTATTGTTACTATTCAAAAATTATAAATATTTAATTTTACCACCAACCATCTTATTTTTTTTCAAAATTCCAGATAATTTCGAATTTAGCCATTACCACGCACCTGCTACAACTGGTGCAATGACATACTATACTATAATTCCATAAACTTTGTGGACGTGTACAAAAACATGTGATGTGGTGGACAGTAGTTTGGAAGTATAGTCTCTTATAAATAGCAGTAAGTGGATATTTGAGTGCGTAGATAGGCTTTAATATATTTTTCGAAGGGTAGGAACTAGAAAGGCTCCCCCAATATAGAAAAATCTTTCGCATATACGTATATTTTTACGTTGTGTATCTGAGAAGTTTTTGCCGGGTAGAACTAGTAAGCTTATAGCCTTCTCTACTATTTGCGTCCGTGTACTGGAGACTAGAGTGCATATTGTTAATTAACTTGTAGTTTTAACAATGTTATTATATTTACTTTTTCATTTATCCGCGACGCAGCAACGATGATGGACATCATAAACAATACGAGTTGAATATTAAAAACGTGTACTGGAGTATAAGTCATTATAATCTCAATAATACTAGCTTTTGAATTAAATTCATGGCTTATCATTAAATGAAGTAAATATACCATATCGATAAAACTACATACAAAGTAACCTAAGAGCAATGGACCATAACCCAAACTGAATTTTTTTAGTAATTGAGATAGTTCAGCATGTAATAACCTAATATTTTCCATCAACATCACTATTTCAGAAGTTGACGAATTACTGGTAATGGAGTTTAATATAAGATGAAGGTTTTTCCAATAGTCATTTAATATTTGATATCTACATTCGAAGTTAATAAGATAAAAACACGTTGAAATAACAACTATGAAATCTAAAATGTACTGTACACCAAATATAAGTATTACTACAGTAGTAATTGAATGTGGCGGCCATGCATACATACGATATACTTCAAATCCAAGAAAATATATGCATAATGGGGTTAAAATTTTAACCCAAAACTGTTTACTCAATAACCGCTGATGAACCAATAACGCTGCCGGAAGTTGTATTTTTTGTTTTTCGTCATACTCTATGATGCATTTATCATTCTTAAAAACAAATAAAAGAAGTTAATTTTTAAAATAATGTAAGTAATCTGTGTTAATCATCTTACTCAATTATCCTAATTTCTGACAATATTGCCAAAATTATGACTGTCCAAAATTTTAATAAACGGAATTGTTATATATAATAAACACCATTTACATGAACGGTATAAGTACACCAAAATAATTATCCACGTTAGTTCAAGAAAAGAATAATAATTTGTTAAATTTATATTTCGTGATAATAAACCATCAGAATTCACTGTATTAGAAATTTTTATTAAACCTATTAGCTTGTTTAAAACTAAAATATACCTCAAAATAGATTTAAACATTGTGGTCATTTCGTGAGCAGGTGTGTTTGACATTTACGTATTTTTATGGAAAACTAGTTTATTTAGTTCATTTCTTATAAAAACAATATTAAATTTTAAAATGAAAATAATAATATGTTTATTGTTGACAATATTCGACATAGTCGAAAACTTGACGAAGTTATTATTTATTCAAACATTATTTTATTTCCATCAACATAATTTTGAAACATAATTATTTGTACTGTTTGATTTATAAATGTTTGTGGGTTTTAAGTTTATTTATTTAAATAAAAAAATTATTATAAGTTTTTATATTTTACCACGCAATGCTTAGGTGTTATATTTATACTATATGGGGTATCTCAAGTAGGCAATGCTGAAAAATAGTAATAAATGGAAATACGTAATTTTAAAATTTTAAATTACACATTTTTACCATTTTGTTATATTTTTGTACTTAGTATAGATAAAATAAATGCTTGAAATAGTTTATACGTATTGCGTATTGTACATAAAAATACACACTTAATATAGATAGATACATCATTATATAGAATCATTATTGAAGATCACTTAAAAGTCACGTTCTTTTAGTTGTGTCACTATATTCTTATCTATAGGCGTTTTTCTAAGTTATAAATATTTTTAATTTAAAATTCAATCTTTACTATGCCTATAACACCGTAGTGTTATTTTTCCTATATCATATACCTATACATTATACATTTATAATATATATTAAGTTATAAAATACTTATTATTTCAAAAACTATTAACGATTGTTGTTTTATCACAATTTAAAATGATGTAAAAGAAATATTTTCAAAAACGGTGGTATTTTCTGTAATAATGAGTGCCTAGCGTTAAATGAATTAGGTACGTTTTATTTTTATGCTATTAAACTTGTACATGGTTTTAGTTGCTTGTATTATATCTATAATGAGGCTTTTCGGTGAATACTGTTTTTATATAATATTATATAATATATTACAGTACACTCGCATTATTTAATTCACTGTCCAATTGGATAGACACAATTTTTGATTTTTCTATTCACGTCAGCCATTAAGTTGACGAGGGTACTCGATGAGCAGTTGCATTTCTTTAAAACGTATAACATTGGTATTATTATTATATTACATCTACTGGCGTTGATTCGAAATTTAGAACATCACGTCTGCCATACATTCATGCATTTCGTATATTATGATGACGTGGGGATGTAGAACGACGAAGGCGATCGTTATTTTTGTTCCGTCGGAAAAAAAAAATAACCGCCAAATTGCGTTTCATTTTATTATTTACTCTCAGAATCCATGTACTCTCCTTGTTTTGATTGAAAAAACAATACTGTTGTGTACACTGCACGCGCTTCATTACGAAATATTTCAGCGCGTATACAATGGCAGTATATATATATACATATAACATAGTCTCTCGGATCGAATTAATAATTATTATTATTATTGGTTTGATTTGGCTGAAATTAAAATGTTAAAACGCGTATTCGTGGTCAATCTTGCCCGGAATTATAATTATTAAATTTATTTACCTAACTCAACCGTGAACGGCACTCGAACTGAGTTAAACGTTGAGTGTATATAATAATGACTGCTGCAGGATATATAATGACGAACGAAACAAATGCATTCCATTTGTTTCACTCTCCCGACATTCGTGTAAAAACAAAAAAATAAATGAAAATCAACTAGAAAAAAACCCGAATTCTCTCGTTAAAGAGTAATTTTTACACTACGAATCGACGATTTATCGTGTCGATGGAAAAACGGACGGCAGTAACCCGAAAACCGACGCCCGCCCCTGGCTACCATACGTACTCGACTTTGGGTTGTCGCTTGGTAAACGAGGTGCAGAGTCGTGCGCGTACTATATACTCGTATATAATTGCTAAACAAACTCGGTAATTTCGACAATTTTCGCCACGCCAGTGGAATACGGCTGGGGTGGCTGATAGATGGGTTGTTATCTTTCAACGGCACTTGGCGTCAATGGATTTATTACCATATTTATATATATTATAATAATATGTATAGGCGTTTTAAAGGGTGTGCGCATAACACACACATATTTCTTTCTCTCTCTCTCTCTCTCTCTCCCCTGTAAAATTGCTCCAGCCGCCGCCGTTTAACAACAAGTCACATGTGTGGTGCGCGCTGAGGAGCAATAATTATACCCCGCGGTCGCTAGTTTAAAGTGTTTTTAACGCGAGATTTATGACAGCGGTGTCATGAGGGAGAACGAGTAGCTAAGCCAACCAGCCCTTGATGTCGTTATCGTTATCGTTGTTTAGTTGCTGATAGAGCCGATTATAAATATACTACCTTAGTTCTCTAAAAATATTCTCAAACACCTTCGGCCTCAAAAAAAAAATGTCCTGAATCTTATAACGAGTAATATTGTTTTATAATTTTAACATTGAAACGATTTAATTTTTCATGAGCTCTATTTTCTTTTAGCCTAGATTACTGGAGTCAATAGTTTTCATAACCGTTCCGTTTAATCTCATAAATCAAATTGTTTTATTTTTTGAAATGTTATCCATTTCTGGTTTGTGTTCGTTAAAAGAATATTATTCATATTATTAAGTATATTTATAGTGTATCTATTATTATTTGTTACACAGTTGGTGATATTTATAATAAAGAAAATAAAAATGTTTAAACCTTTGATAATATTATGTGAATCTGTTTACTTTTATTAAAATATACCTAAGCTTTATTAAAAAAAAAAAAATGTTTTAGTTTTTTGGAGTAACTCTTAAAATCTGACTTAATCTCCGTCTATTTATACAAATCATTTCACATCTCAATTTCCTGACGATAAGTGATAGCAGCGGCCACCGTGGTATTATCTCGATGGATTTTCTGGCTGTAGTACCTATCCTACTTGTATACGATCTGAATTCTGCGGCTTTTGCACAACAACGGTCACACGTAATACGCGGTGGATTTTTATCTCTTCTTACAAATGTGTTCGATTGCCAAAAAAAGATAATCCCACCCCTGCGAACCTGGAATCCTTTTCCGGCCACGCTGTGAGCTTTTTGTAAATCGGACTCTGCGTTATAAACACACGGTGATATTTGTTATTATTATTGTTGTTGTTCTTATCTGACATCAGTTCCGCCATCGGCGATATATTATTCGTATACGTTTACAGTAATAAGTTATTACTAATAACACTATAACAGTATTACTATAATTCATTGTTGTAATGTAGCTACGCCGTTTTGTATTTATTTTCGTAAAGAAAACACCCTACGAACTATTCCCCGCGGACTGTTGATTTTCACGCACTAATTTGTTTGATTTTAATGTACGGTCTTATACGAGCCGAACTACACACACGCTGAACATGGACGTAATAATATATTACTTGCGATTAATAATATGTTTGCATAACATAAACATTATTCGTCCCGTCAGTCTTTTGTTGCTTTTAAGCCCCCGCAAAACCGAATGAGGGAGGGGGTGTTGTGAGTAAACACGTAGATGTTTTGGTGGGGACGGCAGTGGTGGTTCGCGGAGATCATATTATATCAAGCTCGATGTATACGGTAAAATATAATTCTATTACTGACACTATACAACACTATAATACAGAATTTATGTGACATGGAGTGAGGTTTTTTTTTAAACGACGCTAATTATTAGACACGCAAATCGAATATGAAATCTATATTCGAAACGACGATCTGCATCGTTGTCTCACCGTATTGCATTAACGTTGTTCGTTATTGATTTTTCATAATTTATTTTTGCACAGTGAATTTTTATACGTTTTTGCGTCGACGCGGTAATTCCGCCCCAATCGCGATTTAACATTATTATACGGTTGTATAATATATAATATATCATTATCTAGGTACCTGTGTACCTAACCTATAAGATACACGCGTTGTCATTTTTACTTAGAAATATGTTTCATCATTCGAACCACTTCTTGATTACGCTCTGGGCAATTTAACATAACACACATAATATTATGAAATGTGTAATTTGGATTTGAAACCTGTTTGAAAATATTTTTTCTTTTAAGTGTGCATCGTTATTAATTCTACCCTGTAACTATTTCATACATTCTGTAATCGACAGTCAATACCAGTAGTACATTTTCGATTCATAGTTTATAGGTACTTATATTTCATTATTCGACCCATTATATGATTGAATTCCTGAGGTTTCGCTAAACCGGCTGAACCATATAACCTATAAATGCAGTGGAAACAAATTCCACAAATCAATCGTATTTTTTTAATTAACGTTTTATATCTTTTACAAATAAATATAGTGTATAGGTATAATATTTACCTATATATATATATGTCGATCGATATAAGATTTTTTTACCTCACTCGATATTTAATGATTATTTTATTTTAATTTTGAAACATTAAAAAAAAAAATCAAATTATTAAGTAGCTACTCAGTTCTCTAACCTTACCTAACAGTGATCGGCAACCGGCGGCCCATGAACCATATCCAGCCCATACATCTATTCTATACAACTTGCTTCTAAATTACATTTAAATTAAATATTTCATATATTTATCTATCTTCTTAAATCTATACGTTTCTTATTTATAAAAATAATTGAATTGTATTTTATTTACCACGTCTCGGTCTACCGATAAAATACAGTATGTTCTAATATAACTATATTCTTGATATTCAATTTATACCGATCACGCTTAACATATTTGATGGATCACACTAGTTTTTGGTTAATTAAGTATAAAATGTAATTAGTCCAACAAATTAGATTTGACAAAATTTAGGATGGTAAAACTTCAAAATTCAGTAGCCTATATTGAGCTATACTTTACCAACACTCTTAACACTTGAACGATATATTATGTATATATGTTAATTATTAACTATTCTCCTAAATACGTGCTATAACTTATATACTTACCATAATAACACCTGTCATAAACTTTTTTATACAGAAAAAGAATACAAAACACATGCAATAATTTTATAGAGTGCAATTAAAGTTAAAATAAAATTTTGATTAATATAAAACCACTTAATTTTATTATTTAAAATAAAATTAGGTTTTTAGATACATAAATTATACTCATTCGTTCACCACAATATATTAATAGTTTAAAATAGAAGCGTAGTAAATAGGTTAAACAGAAAATAGGTAAATTAATTATGAACTAAAATATACATATTTCAAGTTAGGTTAACATATACATTATATCTATCACACTCAAAACTGTAATTCTAGTCTTTTATTTCATGATATTCCATTAGCTTTATTATATTTTTAATTATATATTATTGGTTGTATAATTTGATTGTTAATAACATCCAGCACCGTTAATTTTTATCACTTTTTTGTTATCTATTTGCTTGTCGTCGGTCTTACATTTGTATAAATTGATTTTTTTCCATTAAAAAAACCACTTTTATAATAGGGTTGTATGTTTTCATGTTGTATGCAATTTGTGTCAAATTTCAAAATAGGTAGTCATTAAAGTAATAAAATAAACACTTTTATGGCTTTAACCATGACTATACGTCAATATTAAAATGTATTTAGTACCTAATACATAAGTGTGTAACGAAACTGTATAATATATTATATTTTTCATAGTCTGATATTTTGTCAGAATAACACAAGTAATGTTATTTTACATAAAATATATTATGAGTTGAATATTAAAACTAATGATCGTCATCATATTTCGTAGCGATGAGTTGCGTCTATTAGCTTCGCCTCTAAAATGTTGATACTCATTTGCTTTTATTCTCCTTTATTTTAGTGATTTTTGTCGCATAATATGTACGTTAATTTTATAACTTTCAACTTAGAAATGGCTTTTTATCTCCATTAGTTGAAAACCAAATTTTTGATTGTAAAATTGTAAAATACAATAATAATTTTTATTATTCACAAATACAACTAAATGAAGTAATATACGTATCTTATTTAATAATGTTACAAATGCGGAGCTGTGATATTAAAACAACTCTCGTTATTATCTATTCATAACTTTCTCATTATTATGCCTATATATTAATATTTACATAATTCATTTAATGATGGCTTTACCTCATTACTGCAATGGTGTTACAATGATGTTTGTAAACAATAACAGTAATAATAATAATAAATAATAAGAATAATCGCAATTTAATTAAATTAATTTGTTTTAATATCCGAATAAATATGTTAACGTATACACATTACACAGTATATACTACATAGGATTATTTTACGGTCGACAGAGTGTGACAGAAATGTTTGACTCTGATCAGAGTCTACGCATTCTATGTATCGAGTCCACCCGCCGACCGATGACGTATATACAATAATAACGCTCTCGTTTTATCGTAATATATTTGAATTATTGATGCCTGCAACGGTAGGAGGTTTTAATTATTAACGTTATTGAAATTTGAAACATGAGACGCGTTTAAAAATAAAATTGAATGTTTATCCGGTGTCAATAATGTACCTATTGTATATGTTTGATTTATCTACCCGCGCGTCGTTGCTACAATAATTTTAGAAGTTTCGTCGCCGTTTTGCCACGCTTGCTCCGCTGAACGCAATCGAAACAAAACTAAAATATCGTCACGCGATCCCCTGTTGCGATAACGTAAATAAATATATAATATTTCATATTATAATTCAGAATTATGTGAAGCTGACGAAGCAATGCAAGCGATGAACCATGTTGCTGAAGAATTTTAGTATACCTATACTTTTTTCCTGGAGCCATAAAAACTCTACATTCTTTATAGAAGAATACGTGGTCTGATGATTGACTAAAATTAAAATATAATTCTTCATTTTTTAAATATTTTTTTTCTTGTATTATTTATATAATTCTTATTAAAACCCTGTTATATAATGTTTATATAGTTTCAGCTTTACTATTTCTTAAAATTACCTATTTTGAATTTTTAAATTTATAAATAGCTACTTCCTAAAATTTTAAATTTAAAAGCAAAATTACTATAGGCACTAGACAACTTAAGTACACTACATATTAAAATGATTGAGTGAATTTTTTTGAATCAGTTTTTTATCGTTTACCTATTTGCATTATTTTTTCTCGATTTTAAAATCTAAAGTCTAAATATGTAATTTTTGCTGAGAACAACGCCTAACTTTTTATCACCTTTATTTACCTTTCAAGCAGCTTATCTGCAGATTTTGTCACTCAATGAAAATTCTACACATTATCCGTTAGATATTCTAAAAATAAATTATGTATAATAATAAAGAGAGTACCTGAAAGATATAAAATATTTTAATTTAATTTTTGTTTAAAATTTTAAAAATTTACAGATACACTAGATTTATATAGTTACTTAAGTATATAATAGATAATATCATGGTTACTTAATTGTTGTAGCTATTTTGTTATACTTTGCAGCTATTTAAATTAAACCATTATCGTTTTTACAGTGTCAAGAGACCCTGCAGCCTGGCGACATGGCAGTGACGGCGAGCAGAGTTGGGTCGGGCGCGGCTTGGCATCCGGCGTGCTTCACGTGCCGTGTGTGCAAAGAGATACTCGTCGACCTCATATATTTTTACAAAGACGACCACGTTTACTGTGGTCGACATCACGCGGAAACGCTCAAACCCAGGTGTTCAGCTTGTGATGAGGTATAGTATAAAATATTTCAATATTCTACACGCAACCATCCGTTTTACACCTTGATCCACGTGCAGTGGTGCAGACGTGATGTTATATAGGTTACCGCAATTTTTTTTCTCACTCATATTATGTTAGGTTTTGCCCGTTTTGTCCACCGATCGAAAATTTCACCCACCCACCACGACACCGTCTTGATCTACCCCCATTCGCGTTTTATATTACAAGACAAGATGCCTATACAGTATTACAACGATGTTATTGTTCTATGGTAGTACATATAGATAATACAAGTAGTTACACAATTTATAATATTAAAACTATCTTGGAAATAATAATGGAATTATTATTTTTTTAAATAGTGCATAACAAATAAATAATAATGTATATGGTTTAAAAAAAGTAAACAAATTATTTTTCATTTGTAAATTGTAAAATACGATAAATAATTATAGAAAATAAATTTGTAAAATAAATAATGCTATTTCTACCAAAATATTATATTTTTTCTAATAAGTTTTTGATCTAAAACTGCTTTAAAAAGCTGTAATACCCTTCTGTATCAACATTTTTCAACGAATTTCCTATATCATTCCATGATTACACAACAACTAACAATATCGACGATATTTATGAATATGAAACAACATGTAAATTATAAGCATATCTCGTGTATTTAATTTGTATTTAAATTTCGTTAAGTTTCCCAAAATAAACTCATAAAAATCACTGGTTCTCTTAACAAAACTTTTTTCAACGCAATGGGCTACAAAAAATGATATAATGCTTTTCACAGTATTATACCTTACCCGTTATTATACAATACTAAGCAATAAATCTGTCACTGCGATCAACTTTACGTTATATGGTATATTATACCAGTGTGATACAAGTGCCCATACTCATTACTTCGAAATCGCTTAACTTTTGTTTTAAAAATTTTTTTACTTAATTGACGTGATTTCAAACAATATTTTTGAAAACAAATTATATTTTTTACAATTTTTTTAATGATAACATACATTTTTTTATTTTTTATTTCTAAGCAGAATGTTGTTCGAAGTAATGTGTACAAAATTCAAATTTTGTATGATTCACTGTTTAGTTATAAGTGTTTAAAATTTGGATGAGCGAAGTAGAGTGTTAAGGAGATACTTCACAAAATGGTGGTCCACTACTTTTCAATAAAGTTAAAACTTTTCAAAATAATGAATGTATAGACACTTATATGGATTACCTTGAATATAACTTGTATAATTATTAGTTGTTACATATATTTATATATATCAAATGATGTACACGCAGATAATATTGGCTGACGAGTGTACGGAAGCAGAAGGTCGTGCTTGGCACATGAAACACTTTGCGTGCTTGGAGTGCGACAAACAGCTTGGAGGCCAAAGGTACATCATGAGAGACGGTCGGCCGTACTGTCTACAATGTTTCGACGGCCTATTTGCCGAATACTGTGACTCTTGCGGCGATCCTATAAGCGTAGACCATGGTGAGTTATTTTTTTTTAAGCGAATTATAAGTATACAATTTTTAAACGAAAACGGGGGTAGGTAAAAATTGTGGGATGGAATTAATTGACGAGAGCTGAATCCGTCCCATGGCCATACCTCATATTTTTTTATTAATGATTTATAAGTACATATTATACAGTTAAACAAACCAGTATTTTAGGATAAACATGTAAATAACTTTCGTATATAAACGCATATTGTTAGTATTATTACATGCAATGAATATTTAGTCTCTTAAAATCCTATGAGGTTATAAGTACACAATGATTTAATTTAATACTCGTGAGCAGCTTTATTTTCTCAGATTATTTTTTTAAATTTAAAACACTAATTTATAACGCGTTTTCACATTACATTTACGCGTATTGTGTTAAAATCAGAACATCGATCGTTGATTTTCAACCATCCGTATATAGTCAACTCTACAATATACTAAATAGTGTAATCACAATATCGGTTTATATATATTTCCAATTCACCGATTATAATGTTATCATATGTGCAGTTTCTCCGATGGATACCACGTACGTGTTGTATCGTAATAACGTAATTATATTAATTGTTGTCGAAATTCACGTGAAAACGTTCACAAACGCCACAATAACACTCCAACTTTTGAATTTTGACAGTGAAAGTTTCGGGCAATGCGCTATGAATCAGAATCATTTTAATATCATAATAAATACAGTTCACCTTTGCACCTTAGTACCTGACACTCATTAGTACTGAGAGATATTGTATATTATTCGTTTCCACGAGTATACAGCACGCGTGTAGGTATATGACCTAACCCTCTCCTGCACACGAGAATTTCAAAATCAAAAGTAACGCTATTTGTATCATGTGTCATAAATCATAATATTTATTTATTTTTATAAATAAACGGGTTATATAAAACCTTTTAGCAAGATAAAAAATAATGAAGTATATGTTTTACATACTTGAACTAGAGCTCGGCTTATTTTTTTTTAGGTCGATTGTAGTATGTATCATAAGCATGGCTAAGTATGAATACAAATTGAATTTTTTTAATGCGTGACAATACTATTGTACGTCACGACATTTCACAGATTTAAGAGCATATTTAATTTTTATTAATACGTATTTAACAATATGATAATTCACATTTTAATTAATGATATTAACAGCTATTCTTTTTTTATTTATTTATTTGATGAAATTTAAACAAGAATATTATATAATAAATATAATATTATATCGAATATTATTAAGTACATTAATGGTTAATTTTTGACTTTAATAGAATATACTTAAAAGCTAAAATCATTTTATCAGCTAAAAATTTTAAATTTAAAAACCAAAATGATTAAAAAAAAATTTTAAAGCTACGAGTTTACGGGAGTTTTTAATTTTATTTAATTTGGCGTAACAATATTTACTATATAGATAGATACACATAAGTAAACGTGGATTTATGGGTATATTTAATCGTGTGTAAAAAAAAAAAAAAGTGAGAATAACAAATGAACTGCAGGCCATGTTACACTTTACTCGTGAATACAATAATATTTAGTGTCATTTTATTATCACGAATAATTTAATAATATAATAAATAGTTTAATGTGTCTAGTACTATATCTACGAATACAAAAGTCGATACGAATTTGTTTCCATTAAATAGCGTTTAAAATAATCTACTTTCCATATTCTTGTGTATGTATTACCTACTGTCACGACGTGTATATTTTGTATACTTTTTTAAAGACTAATTCAAATATCTACTTTTTATATACATGTAAAACGTACATATTTAATATACGTATACACTTTTACCGCGTTGAGACTCGAGAGGCTGTTGCCTGTTTATACACATGCCGCCCGTATTGTAAGTTAAACTATATACGCTGCTATTGTGTAAATAACGAGTCTCCTGCACGCTATATATTTACACGCTTTAATACGTCGGATACTCCGGAACAATACCTTATACGTATTATACACATATAATAATACATTATACAGTATACATATTAATATATTATATTTTATTATGTAGGTTAGATTATACACGAGAGCGCCGCAGTGTATAGGCTACACAAGCTACACAACAATCGTGAAAAACTTGAGCAATAATATTATTAGTATTATTACAGCAGTGTTATAAGTGATTATTTTAACTGCTGCAGCTTTGCCGAAAGTAACGCGAGATATTCAAATATTATTATGTTTGTCGAAACACAGAGTGCAGAGTGATCATTTTAACGTCAAAAGTTCGTTTAGAAAAACGTTGATTTTTCTAGTTTGAAACATTTTTTTTTTGTAAATTTAAGACAATATATTAGAACATAGGTACTACTGTTGTACATCTTTGTATATACGCACAATGCTGCGTATTGTATCCTAGTTTTATTTATTGGCCTTATTTTTTATACTGTCATATTATTATATTTATAGCCAGTGTTATGTTTTTCAGTCCATAGCAGAAAACTGTTTATAAAATATTGATTCGCAATAAGTTATATAGATTGTAGATAACGAATATTTCACACATACCTTTTTAAATTCTTATCTTTAAAATATCTATTTATACGATATTTAAACCAACTTCGAAATTGTCGGCAATGTATTTTCTGTTCAAGATTTAAGAAATTTAAAACCCTATTTGACCATTGAAATCGATACCAAAAAATTGTTGCATCGACAAAAACAAAATAAATATTAAAGCTACGAGTACACCTGTATTTTACAAAAAGAAAAATTTCAATTTTCAATTGGGATTTATAAAAACAACGAAAAAATCCTTAGCGTCAAAGGAGTCGCCCTGTATAATGTGGTACTTTGTGAATTAAAAAGAAAGAACATCAAGTTATCCGAGCAATACAGACGTAGAATTATTCTTAGCAACGCGAGTTTGTTTGAGAAAACCCGTTTTGTATTATTATATTATTAAGAATACACCGTGCGTATACAAGATATCCGTATTTTAACGACGACGCATAAAACATTAAAATATTATTATTATAGTAATATATTGTATATATAATATACCCATAGCAAAGTGAAACCTTTTAAAGAGGACACCCGTGAGACCGAAATCAAAATCGTTCTTCCCGCGTTAGAGTATGTTATAATATATATTATTTACACAGGTAGCAGTACGGGAGTATAAATTCTATATGGTAAAACTACGTTTTATTATCTATCGCGTGTGTATACGAAACAATTCATTCAACTTGTATACAACAATTTCCTTAGCCAATGTGGAACGATTTTCGATGAACAAAAAAAAATTTAAATATTTTTATGTAACACACATTATATTATCGATTCTAATTATATAAGCTTACTGTATAAATTCTAGAGCAGAATGCATTTCTTAAAATGTCAATAATTAAGTTGAATCAGATATTGATGAAACGAGAATATATTATATCGCTTAACAAATTTGTATGAAATCAAATTCCTACACTAGTTTCCAAAGCAGATCGCTCTGTACCAAGAGCAGAATTATGGCTATTAGGATTTAGGACCATACTTGCATAAAGCATCCTAGTCCTTTCATGATGAAAGTTTCATCCATATAATATAACATATTCTATAAGTTATACGAGTAACTACTAACTACCGTGTTTTACATTCGTAATTTATTAGTGTTATACATAACTATTATTACTAATACACAATGAAAATCATTACTCATATAGATACATTTTTTTAAAATTAATTTGAGTTTATAAGTAGTTAATATAGATAATTCCTAATTTTTTTTATTTTTTAATATTGATTATATTATTTGACGTAAGTTTATTTATCATAGTCGGTATATTTCTTAATTTATAGTTGTTATGAAACAGTCAGTATAAAATAATAAAATAATTGATGTAATATGGTAATAATAAAGTGACAAAAAAATATTTTATTTTTATGAATGTTGTGATATTTATTTTATTTAAATCTTTTTCGTATGGCAATTGTTATTTCTCTCTTTTCTCTTATCCATTAAGGATGTGCATCTTGAATAATACATTATTGTGGCTATATTATAATATAAATATATCTACTAAATGATTATTGTTAAACGTTCCAATATACATTGCGGCAGGTCAAACACATATAATATTTTATATAATATATTGTATACGAGGTCTAATCAAAAAGTATCGAGACTGATACGATTAATCGTAAACCAGTTTGAGTATGAACTTGCATGTGCTATATTGATCTAACTTTATATGTTGGGAAAATATATTAGACATAGATTAGATTAAAATTGTTTCAGTCGGCTTCTAGGTGCGATTAAGTCAAGTATGTTTTTACGTCCCGTTGGATTTCATAATGAGCGAAAATACAGAACAACGAGTGTGCATTAAATTTTGCCATAAACTGGGAAAAACGGCTACTGAAACCTACCAAATGTTATTGTTGGCTTATGGAGATGAAACCATGTCCCGTGCTCGCGTTTTTGAATGGTTTAAACGATTTAAAGAGGGTAGAACAACTGTTGAAAGTGATGAACGTGAAGGACGCCCATCAACAAGCCGCAATGAGGAAATGATACAAAAAATACGAACAGCAATACGAGGTAACCGTCGTTTGACAATTATGGAACTTAGTAATGAGTTTCAAATTTCATTTGGATCAGTTCAAACCATATTGACGACTGATTTAGACATGAGAAGAGTTGCAGCCAAATTTGTACCAAAACTGCTCTCAGGTGAGCAAAAAGAAAATCGAAAACAGATCGCCACTGATTTGCTAGAGTGTTCCGAATCTGATGATTTTTTTTTAAAATCAATTATAACTGGTGACGAGACTTGGGTATATGGCTACGATCCAGAAACAAAGGTACAATCTTCGCAGTGGAAGACACCTGATTCACCACGACCAAAAAAGCTCGTCAAGTTCGGAGTCAAGTGAAGGTCATGTTGACCGTTTTTTTTTACTACCAAGGTGTTGTTCATCATGAGTATGCTCCTAAAGGACAGACTATAACAAAGGAGTACTACATTGATGTTCTTCGCCGTTTACGAGACGCTGTACGAAGAAAAAGACCCGAGTTTAAAGAGTCTGGTAGTTGGAAATTGCATCACGATAATGCACCAGCCCATTCAGCCCATGTTGTGCAGCAGTTTTTGGCTAAACATGGTATCCCAGTTGTTTCTCAACCCCCCTATTCATCAGACCTAGCTCCATGTGATTTTTTTTTATTCCCAAAAATAAAAATGGCGCTTAAGGGTAAACGTTTTCAAGATGTAGATGAAATAAAACAAAATGCGACGGAGCAGCTACGAGGAGTTTCTAAAAATGACTTCCACAGGTGTTTTCAAAAATGGCAGGAACGTTGGAGAACATGTATGGACTCAGAAGGAGCATACTTTGAAGGAGATTGAATGTAAATAACTTTATCTAATATATTTTTTTTTTTTTTTAACAGTCTCGATACTTTTTGATTAGACCTCGTATAGTATACATTCTATAATATAATACGTTAGGGGTCTCAAGATTTCGATATTATCAGATGCCATACCCATATGCTCTTGTATAGATAGAACTATCTATTATATGCGAAATATTATTATAATAATAATTATCATGTACATTATATAATATACAGGGTGACTCATTTAACGTAAGACACTCATTATTTTAGAAAATACAAACGTGTTTGAGAATATTATATTTCTTACTATTTTATATCGTTATTGTCTTTGACTTTTTTACACCTTTTACTTACAAAATACAATTTTAATTTTATATTCCTAATGAAAATATTATTCGGAATACTTCGAACTACAAAAATCAAAAGTCGAATTTCTTACAAGTATTTTATTAGTTGTAACTTATAAGTATGCAAAATGTTGATGAGTGGACAAGAATTTTGCGGAGTACCCTTATACCACTCCACTCGGCTTACCTAAACATTAAATACTTAAAACTCATATATCACTCATTCAAAATTATTTTTATACATCGAATTAGTAATTACTCCAAATTATTTTCTGCTTTGGATAAAAATGCATATTATTATAAAAGTGAGTTAAAAATTAAGTAGCAAATAATAAATGTCTTATGTTAAACCGATCACCCGGTATATAGCTCTACTTATATTATATACTATAACTCTTGAGTCTATATGAATATATAATTATAGTATTCAGTATATAGATACTATTTGTAAAGTAATGTTCAGTTTTCTCATAAATTAATTTTTCGATGCGTTCCGCTCTCGCCCGTTCGACAATATTGTGCTGCACGCTACGAGCATAGTATTATACGCGTAACACGAATACTATCATACACATCGTAGGTATTATATTTCCACAACAACTATTTAGTAGTGCACATCGCGGTGGCTGATAACGCCATATACCTTGTAGGTACCTACATTATTGTTATTATAATATCCGTCGGAGCAATATACGATACTCGTACACCAGTTACTATTATTATAATGTATTATAATGTGTATTTAATATGATATTATGCGTACTCGGGTAGGTACTATACGCCTATACCTACAAAGCTGTACCCCATATAGGTACACGATCCGTATCAACGGTTTGTATCTTCGGTTTTATTATAATGTATTATTATTATTATTATTATTATTATTATCGTCCTGCGTGTAATGTAATGAACAACTTACACATACGTACATCCGTACGTCCGTGTTTGTGTATGGATTGGGTGACTGCGTTTACATGGTACATAATAAAGTCAACGCCGGAAAACTTGAAATCGACATGTGCCATCTAACCCGAATTATAAGTAAATATGTATTATATACTCCAAAATATGTTCCCTAGCCATCTTTTCACCCTAAGACATTATCTTCAAAATTATAACTTCGCCAAAAATGAGTGCGTAGTTATATAGTGTGAACTTGTTCAGAACTAAGTACTCGAATTGTTCATTACTCCTAAATGATGATTTTTTTTAATTATGCATAGTCGCGTTTCATTTACATTCAGCTATCATTCATTCACGTTTTCTCTAAAACCATAATTTTTGCACATTTAAACAATGAATAAATGTGCAAACAAAAATAATTTTATTTTGGGGGTCAATGACTAATGAGTGACTAGTAAAATATACGTCATGCGAAATACGCGCCTGTGAATAATATGATCTTTTCGAATGAATATCAAACATGATCGACGTGGGATAACATCATAACGAAACCATAGTAAATCGTTAAGGACATTCCACATTCGTCATAATAATGCTATAACGATCAGTCGTAATTCTTTCCATAGTATACGCACATTGAAACTGCATCGACGACGTAGCTGCACAACACCATAAATCAATTAACCCACTTTTGAATTCGAAAATTTAATAACCCAAACAACAGACTACCGCGAACGCAGTTAAATGTCAATTGTTATTAAGTCTTTTCGAGTGGAAACAGCATCATACGATGTATATGTATAATACAGTAATTATTATTGTTGTGTATAATATCAGTAGGAGGTACTTTGTACTCGAATTTAACGGTTCGTTACCGCCGCTTTTGCAGCTCATGGTCCAGTCATTACAACATTAATATATTATTATACGGTTACTTCAGCTATAATGTGCCTACTGAAAATATTATCGATCCATCGATAATATTGTGACTATTTTTTTCACTATTCGAATACTATAAACCCGATTTATAAGCACGTCCACTAGATAATAGATAATATACGTATTATGGGTACAAATCAAAAACAGTTTTAAAAAAATCGCAACGATAATAACTTTTTATCTGTACATGTTCATTATTATAAGCCATACATAATCTGTACTAATTTATGGTCTTCTAGTGCTTGATGCACGCATGATAAAATTATAATTATATATCAAAATGAGAATCATTTAACGTGAAAACCGATTAAAAGTATAGAAAAAATCCTAACACGGACGTAAAAATATATTAAATTATAATCACAGCGACATAGACGTAAATATATACTGTTTATTATTATACACGTATATCTCATAAGTCATATACATGGAAACAACTGCTAAATTAAATATTTCGTTAATGACTTGTGCTAAACTTTAAATAATCTTTTAAAAGTTTAAAACAACACAAACAATAATTAGACCTGTAATATTAAGTGAATTAAAATAATTAATCGATTATTTAAATAAATAATCAGTGATTATGATATACCGCAGGCCGACTTATTTAAAAGTAATTTATCCAATCTTGCAATTCTTCAAATTCAAATTGTAATGTAGATAATATTATAAAGATTAAAGACTAAATATTTTTAAATACTAAGATACTCAATTGAATTTTACTAGCTTCCTGATGAACTAATTATTTTCAAAATAATATATTAGTTGTAAAGTGGATGATTTTATTGACATTTTATGTAAGTATTATATAGGTACCTTCTGAAATCGAAATTTTAACTCGTAGTTTTTTTAGTTATTCAACTTTCTGTTTATTATACTATATTTATGTGCAATATAATAATAAATAGGTATGTGTATATAATCTATAGCGATATGTACCTATTATGCATAATGTAAAAAAATAAACTAAAGACTAACTTGAATTTACTGATTGATGATTAACATCTATTTTATGTTTTAATGTAGAAGTGTATAATCGTAAATCTGTATATATCTTAAAGTCATACCTATTTTAAATATTCAATTTACTATTATCTATGTTAATCAAAGCAGAATAACTCAGAAACTATACTTATTCAAATTTTGATTTAGTAATATAAAAAATGTTCAAAAAAGTCGTCTGTTTAACAATTAACAGAAAATAATTGTATCACCGCGCCCTGTATGTAATTATTCCATAACAATCTAAGTATTTAAAAATATGGTTCTTAAGTAAACTATTAGATATAAGATATACTCAAAAGTCAAAAGTTATAAAAATAAGGATTCCAACAAATAATCTATTCACTTTAACAAGAAAAAAAGAATAATCGTAGATAAAAAAAATCACCCTGTATAAGAGAACCAGCGTAAATATTCATGCAACAAAAATCACATAACGAATACAAGTAATACGTTTTTATATTTTTAATAGAAAAAAACAAAATAAATACATTGTTTATTCCTCTCTTACTAACTACAGCATTAGTACATTACCACATTATTTTGTTTCTGCTCTCGAATCGACCATTTTGGTGTCTTTTATTATTTCCCGAACACGCACTGCAGTCAATTAGAGAAATTTTCGTTGCAAGCGTTCTCATAAACTAAACATTTGCTGCGCGCCCAATGTTATTTTTCAATGTAATAACACATCGTTTATCTCGGTATGTACCCACGACGGGGCTTAACGAGACTATTTCGATTTTATGACCCCTGTAAAGCGCAAACCACATCACTGCCGAACCCGTTTCGCACAGCAGCAGGTTAGATAGAAGAAAAAATAAAAACGGAGCTGCGCTCGCGTAGATCAACATTTCATTTCCGTGCACATTATAATAATAATATAATACATTATTAAAATATACCTACCGAACCAGACTGGCGATACGAACAGCAATAAACGCGACCTCCATTGATGTTATTATATAGTATTAATCGCGCGTGTATTGTCGGTATTCTCGTAGCGTCTTATACACGTTTTATACACTGCATTGTACCTATATATTATTATTATGATCACAATATAACAATATAATACTATATACACTGTATATTATACAGGCGTCCGTGTACTTTTTGAACAAGGGGTTCTCAAAAACTGCGGATCCCATATAAATTTAAAATTATTTTTTTTATCAAGGGAGATGAGTGTTCCGTAGTGGTCCAAAAAATAGGTTAAGAACCCACACTTTAGGTGGTTATATAGCCAGTGTCGGATTTAGGGGGGGGGGCGGCAAGTGATAATTTTTGCCCCCGAGTACAAGGGCATCGAGGCACCTCAATGATAGACGCTTAAAAATTTAAATATTTAATTAAATTTTAAAATAATTGTAAAAACTTTGTACCTACCTCTGTTCTCCATTAATATATAATAATATATACTTGATATGTTGCTTTCTTAAATCTATGTGATTGAACATATTACATATCGATTAATTCGTGGATATCGTTTATAGCCTATCGGTAATGTAGGTATATATACGTCTATAGCGACATTATTTTGAACTATTTACTATAGTTTTAGTAACTCTTACACACACAGCATATTACGATAGTATATAAACATACTTAATCATTATATTAAGTGCATATAGTATTACTATTATCCTATGCATATAATAATGAATGCTGTTGCAGCGCACAACGAAACAATAACCGTGGTCCATACGTATTATTGTATTAACCAATTATAAACTTCTTTTTCATCTCTATATTTTTATCTCTTCGCCGCGAGATTAAAAACGTTCATGTATTATTGTTTATTCCGTCATCGTTACTTGGTTTCCTTTTTTTACGACGACTTACGAGCGCCAGAAAAACCGGTATCGATGTCGTTGAGTGTCTACACTCTACGCGTTTTAGATTTCGAAACAGTTTTTACTTTTTCTGACTTTTTCTTTCGTTTACTGCAACAAAATGAGTATTATGATAATATATTAACTATAATATATCTTACTACAAATCACGCAATCTGGATTCATGACGCCCAGCAATAGTGACCATATACAACCAGTGGCGTATCCGTATAGTATATGAGGAGGCGATGGGTTTTATTTTATTTTTAGTAATGATGTATTCATAAATTATTTATTATTTTTTGCGAATTGTTAATCTGCTGCTATCAACATTTTCTTAAAGTAGTGATAAAGATATCATGCCACTTTATACAAGCTATGCGTATGGTTGATTAAATATAGACTAAAAGTTAAAGGTGTTAGAGATACTGAAGCTGAAGTCCATAGAATGATTTGCAAATGAAAAAAAAACTATATTATTAGGTTCTTTAATAATATTTATTCTTAAATTTTATTTTTTTACTTTTTTAAAATTATTACATAATACTGATAGCTTTTTTTTATTATTTATTTAGTGTTTCAAATATATATTTATATTTTGGTACTATATCATTTTTTAATTTTGACTTAATACATTATATGTTTATTATTATGCAGAGTAACGCACTGTATTATTTTTCCATTTTCTTGTTTAACTAATCCATGAAAACGATAAATATGAAAATTCAGTAGAAGTGGTGGAATACCTTATACATATACTATATTTTTGGAACCATAGAGCTGAGTATGAAACAAAATATTAATAATAATTGTATACACAAAAATATATATTTATGATGTTTTAATATGACTGCATTCCGAATTCCGATTACAAATAATCGATTAAATTACATCAAATACTATAATGACAATACGTGTTAATTAAATTACCAAAAATGATATATGTATTAACGGACTTTTAGAACGTCGCATTATGGACCCATTATATTAATATTTATTATTCGAGTATTATTGTGAGATATATTTTATATTTCGCTGAAAATTACAAAACGATACAGAAAATATAAATTCGTATAATAAATTCATCAATCTAATCGTGGGGCATAGGGTCGTCGGGATACGATACACACTACACAGGTTGATCTGGATTCAGTTCAAAAGTTGAATGATGCTTATCTTTCCATTGTATTTTAATGGTTGCAATATTACGTATTACGTATACACTCGTGTATTTACATTTCTCGAATTCAAATTGTTTTTTTTTTTTTTTTAATTACCAATAAAACCAATTTAATTACGGCAATCAAATCAATAAAACGTCAATTATTATTCTTACAAATTTTTATTACGTACAAAATATGTATATTAAATATCGAAAAATCGACTGCTGTAGTGTATCGTTTTACGATATACATATACTTTTATAGGGTCGGAGACAATTTCATAATATTTTTACAGTTAACTTATATAAATGGAAAATAATAGCATACCTACTCACCTATAAAAATAAAATAGCGTTATATGAAATGCGCAACTCTGAAACTTATTAATATGTATAGTTTTGGTCAACCCTATTGCATATTACACAATTATAATTTTAATAAAATATCGATGGAAATCTTATGAAAAAAATCACCGAATATCACCTCATGTCATCTTTATCAACGTCTTACGCAATTCGAATATGGATAGAAATTCACGGGTTGCTATCTGGAGTGATAAAAGGAGCTATAAAGGACGTCATCATAAGGCGTTCAGTTTATTATATATTTATATGATAACATAATTATAAGTTATAACCAGATATAGGTACTAATATATATTATGTTTTGTAAATACTTATTTTGTATTATGTTATAAATTATAATTTTATCACTTTTATTTATAGGGCAAATGAGTCACGAGGGACAACACTGGCACGCTACCGAACAGTGTTTCTGTTGTCATACGTGCAGATCTTCGCTGTTGGGCAGACCGTTCTTGCCACGACGTGGTGCCATTTTCTGTTCAATCGCCTGCAGCAAAGGTGAACCTCCAACGACAACGACAACGATGACGACATCGCAAAGGCCTGAATCAGAAATGGACGATGCCGCTGCTGCAGTCGCGCAAACAGAGCAGACAACGCCCGCGCAAACGCTGCAACCACAACCGGTCGTCGCCGCGCCAGGCTCACCGGCCAGCGCCGGAAGCCGGACCGCATCGACAAACGGATTCGCGTAGGTTTCCCTTGTATTTAATACGATTTTATCGTCCTCCTCCGCGATAGTATTATTATAATCTAGGGTTTGGGTATGTTTTTAGCATTAATTTATTTTTTCTGGTCAACAGTATAATATTGTATGCTAAGTAAGCGAGATTTTCGTTCCACAGCATTGTGAATAAAAATTCCTAACTTTTTGATAATTTGATGTATGTATATTACAACTTTTATGTAATATTCAATCTTTTTAATGGATGATTTATTATCTTAACAATATGTTATTTAGTAAATATTCAACTATACATTTCTATAAAAAACAAAATGAGACTACGATTTTATGCGAGATAATATCCCAATAAATAGAATATAATATACCCATCAATTATTTAATAAAAATGACTGTCAATGACAGCTATAATATAATACTTAACTTTAAATCTTAAATCATATTAATTATCAGTTGTGAAGGCTAATAGTAAAAACTTAAACGCTATCTTTTTTTTAAATTTGAACTTACAAAATTTAAAAAAAAAAGTTAGTTCTTTACGTTTTTAAAGAGATTTTACTACATTATTTCACTACACATTTCCTCATCGAAAATGTTTATATAAGTATAATATATAATATATATAAATTGATCTTGACGAGCATATTTATTCATATACGTGAGCATTTTTTTTAGTTTATAAATGTAAAATCTATTACCTATATTTTTCCATAGCAATACCCTAGACCGTGAGCATATACAATTTCGCGATACTGCCTAAAATATAATATATACATAACATTAAGTGTCCGCAATTATCAATTAGAGTAAAAGCATTTGTGATAAATAATAAATTTCAAAAAGACCAATTTAATTTCAGCTTTGAAATCAACCGAACGTTTCCTTCCGCAATATTATCGTTCAATACGCCATGTCGCGACATAAAAACTCGAGAAAAAATGTGAGACAAGTCACTCATTCCTGCATGTGATGAGTTGACCCTCGTAGAGTAAAGATATTTTGGTAAAAACCACTCTAAAAACTTCAACTTAACTATGACATGTGTGACCGTCTAAGAACCTACCCGCAGCCCTCTCAAAATCGTAAACAGATTAAAAGATAATAATCTATCTGAATCAAATGATGGCCGTACATATGGTACGCTAACCACCACCACGCGATAATTAGTTTTTATTTTTGTAGTCATGTACGCTCCAACACTCAAATAAATGAAAAATTCCAAGACAGTTTTGACGTGTGCGCGCCCGAAGGATAGAGAGGAAAAAAATAAAAACGTCACTTTGGTAACGTCTTGAGCTCACTCGTCATCGCTTTAACCATATAATTGCGACTGACCCATCCGCGAATTTGAGACACATTTAATCGAAAAACCATCTGGAAAGTTATGCACCCCGCTCATTTCATATAATAGAACCGATATTCTCTGAAGTGGAAAGAATTTCGTGTTAAAAAAGAATTACAATTCGAAAAATATAATATACGAAGCAACGCACTACGGTACAAAAATAAACGTAATAAAAATAGACACCTACCGATTAGATTTTTAACTAAACTAAAGTAAAGGGAAACTTTAAATGTTTTAAATAAAACTTAAATAAACAAATTAATTTGTATAATGCTTTCCTCTTTAACCAATAATATCCTTAATATTTTTTTCCGTTTTATCATAAATTTTACCTATTATTTTACCTATTATTGTTGAACTAAATATAAAACTATTAACTTAAAAATAGACTATATTAAAATATATACACCGTATATAAATAAATACAAATCGTCTCAATAAGGTTATTACCCAATGTTAAACAAGTCATAAAATGACAATTAATATTCATACAACTTTTTTCTGAGGTTTCTTTAGTTATTTTAAGGGACTATCCGACAGCCGTATATGAACCTAATAACCATAATTAGTACATAACGGAAATATTTTCTCAATTTTGTCAATTCATAATTTATAGTATTTATTAGTTATACAAAAACCGGCATTAAATGTGGGATCAAGATAAAAATCTTCAACCTCTTCTTCCCTAGAAAAAAAACTCATAATAATTAACCCCATTTGCCGATATCATCATCGCCACAAGGGTTGCATTTTAAACGTTTATATCAGACAGCTTCCGACAACGAATACTCGCGCATAATATACAGTCGCGTTTTACTTGATCCACTTATAACCAGCTTAGTCAAAATCAATAAGACAAAAACTGATTCACTTTAATAAAACCAAAATGCGATTTATATATTATAACGTACAAAAACCGCAATACGAACCATGCACGCCTGTACATTTCGTCTCGCCGATTGAACGTTGACACGATAGGCAAAAAAAACATCGTTCGAATGTCCATCGTCGTCGTGACTTGTGAACCCTTCGTGGCAGTTATTATTGCGTTAAACCGTAAATATTTAATCGTAAAGCGGTCAAAATAATAAATAATTGAGTCGGTATTTGATATCAATAAGCAACAATGTTACTGCAATAAGAGTGTAAAAGAATGCTTGAAACAATGAAACTAGTACTTGCAATAACACGAAGTTCTACACAAAATGTATTTGAATAAATTTTAAAATTAAAAAATGAGTTTAAACATTGACAATATCGTTATGGTATGAAATAAGTTGTAGTATTTAAACGTTATGAAGTGTTAAGTATACAATATGATTAGTGATTACGGATATTTGCGATCGAAGCCAAATAAACGCGATACGATTTTTTTTTTAGATAATTGTTTTCGCTAAAATAAAATGTTGACTAGTGACACCCGTGCATATAACCACATTAATCTCTGTGTTTTCCGCAGATCGCCTTCACCGTCACAACAATCGGCTTGCCGGTCGCCGTTGATGGGCCGCAGAGCGTTACAGAATGCCAACAACAGCAGTACATCGTCGCCGTCGCCAACGCGCCACATGCAACAACGGTCCGCGGGCGATGGGGTATTGGCGCCACACGTCGGTCGACCGAACGCCGTGGCCGCGCGTCCATCTGATTTGGATGTAAGACAGCGGCGCCGGCGCAACGACATCGCCGTGGTCGAGTCCAGGCGCGTAGTCACCGTAGTGGACAGGGGCGACGGCGATGACGTAGACGTGGCCACTGATGATGATGGCAGCAGTGGCAGACCACGCGGCCATGGGTTCTCGGCCACGTCGTCAGCTGTGATCGCGGTCGACCGAACTGATGGCGGCCGGTTGGACGACACGCTTTACGAGCTGCAACGGTTGTTGAGCAACGGAAAACTGCCGCAAAGATTTCTGGAAAAGCTCATCTCAGACGACGAGATCACCGACCGACTGCTAAATGAGTTCGAAAAACTCACGACCGCGGCTGCAGCCACCGCCACGGCCGCCGCCATAGAACCATCGCCACCGTCCTCTTCGTCTTCAAGCCGACGGCCTGCGGTCGACCGTCGACTAACCGGCGCCACTCCGCCGTCCACCACCATTGTTGCGACCGCAAACGCACCGCTGCAGCCGCGTCGTGCTTCGTCGTCATCGTCCACGCCTGAAACGGTGGCCACCAGTGGCAGAAGATCCGTCCGCTTCGACGGCACCGCTTTATCGTCTGCCGACCCACCGGCTTCCGGGCGGTCCAGACGTCGGCGCCGGGAAGGCCGGAACAACCGGAGTCGGAGTCGGAGCCGGAGTCGAAACAACAGACCCGTTCCGCCGCCGCCGCCGCCGCCGACCGGTAACGACGACGGCGATGACTCGTCCGCAGAACACGGTTGCTGTTCTACGTGCTCATCAAGTTCAGGCAGCGAGCTCGACGACCTGTCTGTGTACCGGTTACCGGCTCGCCGGCCGTACGGCCCGGGAGCAGGCGCCGCGGCCAGGATCTCTTACGTGCCCAACGACGCCATAGCGTACGCCAAGCAGCAGGCCACTGCCCACCGGTCGCCCGGCAGGAGAACAGCGGCCGCCGGCCAGTCGCCACAGCACCTACAGAAGCAACAGCAGTCAGTGGATGACAAGAACTGCGTCATACAATAGTGATATATATATATATGCAAATATGCAATACAATGTGCTACGTTAGGTATATAACATTTGTATTTATCATGCTGTACATGTATAATGTATACCCAATGAGTTAATTTTTTTTTTTTTTTGAGGGGGAGGGGTAGAATTTGGATAAAATACATTAGTACCCTCTTGTTAAAGTATATGGGACTAGTTCCAATTTGCCCCCTTAATTACGCCTATACACGTGTGTCTTCCACGATAGTGTTTTGTATATATTAAATGTTATGTGTATATTGTAATCGTATAAGTTATAGACAAAAGTTTGTTATATACATTTATATTATGTTTAATTGACGTATTATATACTCCACTCGTGTATAATATTGATAAGTGATAACATTAAAAAATTGTAGGTACTTGCCTAATTTTTTGTTCGAACAGATTTGTGAATAATAAAATAAATTATTTATGTTTGAAAATACATGAATAAATGAATAAGTTTTTTTTTTTAACAACCCGTCTGTTTGATTTCAATAACACCAATACAATTATGTGTAAATTGTATTCTTAAATCGAAATCCATATAATCGTCACGCGTCGTTTGTGAAAAAACACACGACGAATATACCACTGCAGTGCGGTAAAATCGTATCTACATTGACGTCGGTTTAATCCAAAAACAAATTGTGATGAAGAATAATTGTGCTTGATTAAAAATTTGACAATAGCGTTAAAGAACAACAATGTAAAATGGTGATTTTATTTTAACGGGCGACACTAATCCTTTTTTTAAATTTTTTATCAGTGTCATGCGTGATTGAAATAAATTCAGGCACTGTAATAGTATAATATATTGATACTTTTTACAAAATATAATATTTATAAAAGCACTGTCTACTGTCTCTCACTCATTAAAAATGGTTGTAGTACTGACACAATTATATGTACACCGTACACATACATGAATATATATAGTAGGTCGTGTTATTACTCATACATCACCAGGTATCATGTAACCTTAATTTTATTTTGGAATTAAAATAGATGAATTCCATATCATGCATCCATAGGAAAAAAATTACATGATTAATGTAAATCATATTTTTTTTCTGGTCATTTTAGGTAAAATAAAGTTATATTGTTTTGGAATATAAAAAAATGAAATTTATTTTTAATAAGTATAATTATATATTGTTTTGTATGAAGCAACGTCGTAATAAAAGAAAATTATCAAACTTTGATAATTTAATACGGTTTTTAGAAATTTTTATTGATAAACATAATACATGGAATTAAAATACATGTCACATAAGCTTGTTTAGCTTAGAAGAATTTCGTACAACACACCTTCCTCTGTAAAAACGTAAATAAAAGATAAAGGTAGACTGCATATAACAGGTAACAACAACCACCCTCATCTATAGTAAAGAATAACATTTTCAAATTTGTTTTTTTGCATTTAAGAAGGACCCCAATCCTTTGAAAATTCAAGTCTAGTTTTTAAATTTATATAAGACACCTTTTTTACTTAAAATCAAAATCACTTAAATAGTTAAATCAGCCAGAAATACATATTTCCAACCTACACTAATAAAAATTAAGATTTTCAAAAATAGTATTTACGGATATACTTTACGCACTGCAAATAAACATACAACCTTGGTTACGAAATTCACATTACTCATAAAACGACGTAGAATAAAAAAAACAATATTTAAACTGCAATCAACAAGTGCCACTATAGCCCTCTTCTATAGTAAAAATCTTGGTAAAAATTAATATTTTCAAATTTTTTTTTATTATACCAATACAATAAAGTTATTAATTTTTGATGAGTCGATACAGAGGGTTAAGTAAAATATTTTGGGGAAGGAATTCACCACGTGCTTATTACACAGTAATTACGCACACCGATGATCTCAAGCTTATGCATATTAATATTCTGATGAAGAATTGTGGTTATCTATTAGCTGCAGTTCTACAACCAAATAGACTGTGCACTTTTAAATATTTTTAATTAAATTCATAATTATGCGCCTATATTGCGTATACCTATAACTTGTAATTATATTAACTTTATTAACAAGAATAAATTCCAATTTAATTTATTCAGCGACAGTTAGTTCAATATTACTATGTATTATTGTCTTGATTAAATTAAATTACAATATGTGATTATATAATATAATAATAATAAATAAACAATATAATATATCTTTATAAATATATAAAGACCTATATATTATACAAATAAATAATTAATATTATATTTAGTATATTTATATATAATTACCATTGTACCAGAAATCTGGTACACGACATTTTAAATCAATGTATTAACTAGTGATTAAACCTGCACTAGCTTTCTTACTACCAGTTAGTACCTACCTATATTAGTATATGAATATAATAATATATACTGCCATAACAATTATTGGTGATTTAATTAACTCCGCGAGCGTACGCCTACAATAGCTAAGGTATTTTATTATGGTTTGAAGTTGTTCTTTCGGATATGCTATGTTCCAATCTGAAACTTATATAGCTATTATAATGTTATTTATACTTCGGTTCATACCTAAAATTAATATGCATACCTATATAATTAAAACATATTGATTTCCAGTTTTTCGATTCCAACCGATACAAATAATCCGACTTATCTATAATCGACTAATCGATTATTAATAATATAATAATAATTATGAAAGCCCAATTGTACAAAAAAAATATCTGTTTTTCTTATAACATTTTAAAAGGTGCGGATAATTTTCGAAAAAAGTGAAGGACTCACGGAATGTTTTAATCGACAAGATCAGACTACTTCTAATACTTCGATCACAAAATAGATATCTGCTTAATTTAAAATAAATAAATAAGAGGTCCTCATTTTAAAGAATGAAGTCTTACCTGCACTTCTACATAAATAAACGATGTGAAAAATCTAACAAGTCATAAGGGTCTTAAGTATTTGAAAATATGGTCATTATAAGTACACACTTAAAAGTTCCAAAAATCAGAATATAAATAAATACACGATTAAAGATAATAAAGATAAAACAAAATAGAGAATTCTTAGTAAATTATATCATGAACCGTTTGCTGCACAGGAAATTTCGTTTGTCGAACTAAACGGAGACTACAACGTTATAATATCTCACGAAATAATACGCACGAGACTGCTTCGAAATTAAATAATATCTGAAATGTCACGAGAAATAATAATATGGCGAAACGACCTCACTCACGACAACGAGTGTGCAACAGCAGTCCCCCCGTGACACGGTGACAACGACAGTTTTTTATTATTATTATCATCATCGAAATACCCGCGTCTGTCATGTTTTCCGTCTTTTTCGCCCCGTGACAAGGGTTCAGACACACATCATATTATTTATCACGCACGGCTCCAGCTCATTAATATTAATTCGAGTGTCCACGAGACAGTTAAACTACGACGCGTGTCAGGCGTATGAAAATATCAGTCAATCTTCGAATAAAAAATACTACCTATACATAAGTTGATGCTTATAACGGATTGGTGAAAATTTTCGAATTTTGTTATCAGTAACACTTACGTCATGTGTTATTTTAAGGTAATTTTTACTTTACAGCATTACTGATAATTAAAATAAATGGCTAGTCAAGTGTATTTTATTTAAAACAACAGCATTCACATGATACAATTAATGATAATGTCGATAAGATTTACAATCAAATATCTATCTACAAAGTTATTGCATTAAATGTATATAATAAAGAACGATTAATAGTACTTTGATTCTAAAAATTAAAAATATTATATATATCGTTATGTTTATGACGATATATATAATGTCGTATTTGTATATGGTGCTATACAAATACAGAAAAATATTATATAATTTAATTAATAAATCGAAACCACTGTGCGGTGTGGGTGTTGCTTCGAATGGACACGTAACCAATCGGTGATCAGCATAAATAAACGTAAGTATCTATTATTCCATTCAATTTCGCGTGCATACCTATACATAACCATCTCACTAGAACGTATCGATAGATTCTAGGTGGCATATATTGTAGTAACCGTCTTCACTCTTCTATATCCGGTAGTTGTAGATGGATAATAATATGATATGCTTGTTGACTTCGGGCTCTCGTATCTGATACTATAGCGAATACCGACCTCACATAATTTGGGATCAGTACTCGTCACGCGTAATGTGTAATACTGATAAATGCATGTTTACAATAACGGATGAATTATTATAGGTTTGCTAAATATAAGACGTCAATAACTATCATGTCCATCATCGCTATACATCCAATCCATTAATATGGAAACCATGTCAGGATCCATTTAAAAGATAATTATACTATACTTACATATTATGTTATTTAATTTGGTAAAAAATTTTAATTTGTTCTTACAAGCTAAACAAAAATAAAGAAAGTAGGCCGGTATTTTAAAGTGACGATATTCAGGTAATTAGAAAATCAATTTTCTGATACATAAAAATACTGTTTGTATCTATTCGTAAAGAGGTATCTTCATATAGAGTATATTTATCATATACTGACATTATTGACAACCCAAAAAAAAATGGTTGATGACTCCCAAATTAAGAACCCCTAAGGTAGACTATACATAACTATCTAAAAACGGTGATAAAGGTATACCTGTAGGTGTTTATTATAATCAATTTTTCGATGTGTTGTTTAAAAGGCACTATTGATGCGTCCTCTAAAAAAGAAAAATTAAGTAAGTAGTAAATTCAATAGTAACTAGCCAATTTGTGTTCAACTATTGTTAGTATAATATATTTTTATAAAAATATATTTAAATAATTATGATTATTACCTATTACAATTTATTCTATTGTATTATTATTTACATTTAAATATATTAATTACAATTTAATTATAATTATGATTGTTACCTGTTGAAAGTATTATTAGATTTCAATTTAAGTTTAATAAATACTTTTAAAAACTTTAAATGGTAACCTCTACTATAAGTATCAAAGTTAAATAAACATTTACATATACATTATTTCAAATATATTTTATGATAATTATACTAGAATTATGATAATTAGCTTAGTGTGCATTTTGTGAAACTATAATAATAGGAAATAAAATTTATAATTCATGTTATTGTTTATTAAATTATTAAGTATATATTTATATAAAAACACAATTAGGTCTAAAAAAGATAAGCTGGTAAGGGAAAATCCTTGACTTTTTCGGAACCTTTTTTATTCTAGCGTAACGTAAGTAGCTACACTAATTATAATTTTGGACGCAAGTATAGTATTAACAATGCAATGTAATAAACTTTTAAATTAAAACAAGTGAACACGTTAGGAATACAAAATCAACATTTGTTTAACGAACTTAATAAAATCAAATTTGGTAGACTATTATAAAATACGGTAGGCTCCATTTTCATGGTTTTGATTTATAAACTTCACGAATTAAACATATGAACAGAATTAAAACGATCGATTTGCATTTCGCAATTTATTTTAAGACATATTATTCTGTCGTAAATAATCTAAAATAAAAATAAAATAAAATCGTTCGACTAATGATATAAGCTTATGAGGGCTAAATGAATTTATAGGCATGACATACTAAATCAGTAGTTTTCAACCTTTTTAACCATGCGGCACACTTTATCTCCAGATCTCCTACAAAATTTTCGCGGCACACCAATCCATATAATATGTGAAGCATATTTAATATATATACCTATATACATAAATATATACTATTAATAGATTTTTCGCGGCACACTTCAAGAGAGCTTACGGGTCACGGCACACCAGTAGAAAACCACTGTACTAAAATAATACTTAGACTAAAAACTAATAAAATAACATTTATTTTTTTTAATAGTATAGGTATTGTATTTTCATATTATAATATTATAAATTAAATACATATAAATTATGTTGAGAATAATAATTTTGATATTATTTACATGCAATCTCAAATATATAAAAATAAAAGTCTAACAGCGGATACAATACGATATTGCTGTGGTCTAGTCCACGCTCACGCTCGCAGTGTTGGACAGGAATAACAACGGCACGCGACGGTGATGGCGACGCGGCGACGGGTTTGCTGTCCAGTCATCCGCTGTCGGCGCGGTTGACCGATAATATGATGTGTTCTGTGCTGTGCTGTGACGGAAAACTGTCGCAAAGATCTCTGGAAAAACTCATCTCAAGGTGAACGGGTTCGAAAAACTCACCACCACGGCTACCGCCCACCATCATAGACACGACCACCGCAGTGGAACCATCTCATCTGCTAATCTCGAAGTTACTGTAGCAAAAGCATAGCCACTACTACGTGCTCTGACATCTAATATTCAATATAACACGTAGGAGTACTGCGATGTAGGCTTAAAATACTTAATGGCAGAAAGATCCATTGTATCATGGTCGGCCGTTATAGTAGCATAAAGATAATAAATAATAATAACAAAAAAGTCACACCACATGAACTGGAAAAATGAACCAACATCACCCGCATATGTTAATATTAAAACGGACGACTAGAATACTAGATATACCTACTATATAACGTGGCCCTGGATAAGACTTCGATAGACGTGATTTACCGGAGTTGAGACCAGCACTTTCACGCCAGTCGATGTCAGGATTTTGTTGTTTGGTCTTAGTTTATATTTAAATTGTAAAACGCTTAAAATAATTTCAATTAAATAACACTTAGAAAATATTTCATCATTTCTTTTTATTTTCACCACGACTTCTATTTTGATACTCAATAATTAGTTGATTCACTACACCGCGATCGTACCGCGCTTCGTCGTACGGCACTGCCTTGTCGTCGGCGCCGGAAACACCGGATCAATCGGAACTGCAGCGAACACGCGTGGTTGCGCTGTTCTATACACGCCGTTCTTCCAGCTCGGACATTGGGCTCGATTACCCGTAGATATATCGGTCACTCGCCTGACATTCCGCGATAGTGTTTTTACATAATAAACCGTAATAAGACGAATTTGGCCTCATTGTACACATACGAAACATTACCGAGCTTAGTACCGTAGGCGTATAAAACATTTGATAATCGCGATGACGATTACAGTAGAACTTTACGCTTTTAAATTCCCATAAGAAACCAAAACGTTCGTTATTAGAGTGCACAACCGCGTTTTTCACGCAAACTCCATTACGTTTCGTATAAGTATCTAATAAAATTATACGTTCAGTTACGGTTTGTAAATACGAGTACCTCTATACGTGTCTCGATGACCGACGCCATACGCGCCATAGAATTAACAAGTCGACAACGGATTGCCAAACAGAAGAACAGCGTCCGCGGGACAGTAACAATTACTGAGGACGGCTAGAATGACAGCGCCGTATGATTATATGTATAAGTAGTTTGCACCACTATAAAGACCTTGCAGTTTCGGCGACTTCGTACTAGAACGATGATAGTTATGCGGCACTTGCTGCACACTGGAACGGCTGCAAGTGGCACACACCACATTATACGAAAGGCGCGGTATCGTCGATACTATGTTATCGACGGAACGACTATCGGTAGGCTAACTAAACAGTAGTCGATTATATCATCATTATTCTTATATCATCATAATCTCATTGATAGAAGCGATCTTGTAGGTACTCATCATCAATGGAGAACCACGAAAAATCATTGCACCGATTATATTGTGGACGGGCCCGACGGCATGTAGCGCATGCATAGAAGAAGAGGCGGGTCTGTACTCTAATAAGTTATAACGCATAACTATTAAAGGAACAATTCCGGATATCTGGGATCCAGAGCAACCTTTAGATCACGTGTCCTGCAGAACCGACCACAACTTTCCGCCAAGCGAAGTGGTGTCAAACGTGTGGTTCCACAGCATTAGGGTGGCGAAAATATCGTACATGGCACCGAAAACCTTTGCCATTAGACAAAGTCGTCGAGCAGGACGACTGCGACACATGTAGAAAACTCTGCAATAAGTTAACTACTTATGTCCGTATAAGTCGACTACGCACGTTATTCGGCCACCCAAGAACTCTGGCGGCTTGTTGGTTAGCTGTAAAAGTGCGGTTAACGACATCGCTTCGACTACAGTACCAAATGTTACGGTTATAGCGACACGTTACGACGACGGCGGAGATTTTTCACAGGTCAGCGTTGCGGCAGTTAGCGGCAACACAAACAAATTATCGGCTGGTGATATGTATATAGTATATACAGCATTCCGAGCTCATGCTGATGCCGATGTGAACTGATGGAGCACATCAAACGGAACACGTTTAGTCCATGACACGATGTCAGTGATGTCACCGCAGTATTTTGATATATTATAATAAATTTATATCGTCACCATCGCCACAGACAGGATATAATATATATATATATATATGGATCTCGTTCAGTACCATCGTGCCACCGCAACTAGACATCGTCACTGCTCTCAAAGACATGTTGTCCATTGGTTGTGTGTTCCCGTAATCGCACTTCGCACGATATTTGGTTTTATTTTTTTACTTTTACAATATCTTTTTGAGACGTCTCCGACACCGACATTGTATTTTTGTACGATCGGAAAATACCATTTGCGATTTGGAACGACTGCTTATTGTCGGTCGCGTATTATTTTTATGCGTCCCCGACAGCGTTCGTCGGCATCCGCCCGCCTTACGACGCTTAAACGTCGTAGGTACATCGAGACGTTTTTATTTTGACTTGCGTAGTTGCGTCCGTACTGTGCTACCGCTTTATGGCAACCTACTCGACGTCTAAACGCTTTAATACGCTTTTAATGTTTTTTTTTTTTATATTATTGTTTTCCGGCTTCCTCGTCGGCTGTTCTATCGCCGACCGCCAACTCTTCTACCGTTTATCGTTACCTCTGCACGTGCAACGCGGTACAGTCTCGCTCTAACTACATCGTTTATATATACATGACGTTTCGTGTACATCAAGCCCTAGGTCACATTTTTATGTAACGATTGATTTTCGAACTCTCGTAAATCAATAACGATAGCCATAACTGTTATTAAGGCAGCATCGTTGTCCACTATACAGTACCGCTGGCCACCGTGTCACCGATTGTAAAAGGCAGGTGCTGTTCGACTGGCTGCCATGCAAGAGTGGGTCCAACGCATCTATATAATCGAGTCAAAACTTCGTTGATTGATATATATTTTTCATATTAAATTTTTAGATTACAGAATGACGAATGTATTATTGTTTTTAAACTATTAAAAGATTAAGCGACGGTCCCTCGAACATTCTAGCATATTTGTAAAAGTCCAACAAACGCCCTACACTCTTTCTGTTATGCTGTCCTGATGATATGTCTTCGACGACAGCGACATTAAATCTTTGTACAATACCACACTGTTTGAATTTTCGCCAAATACCATTTGCACTTCGGATGCCGGGTGCTATATCAGTCACTATATACCTAGGTAGTAGGTACCTATACCGATACTAATTGATTATTGTGTGCGTAAGTCTTCGAATAACAAATAACATACACAGCGTACTATTCCATATTCGTGTTGGTAAGTTATGTAGTTATATATAGTATAAAAGATGGTGGGTAACAAAAAATAATTTCCCTCCCCCACCCAATTTAATTTTAATTCGACTCCACTGCCTGCAAGGAATGCAAGTTTAACATTAATCTGACAAAATTAATAAAAGGAAATTAAGTTGTCTTAATTATAAAATATGGTTTGTTGTAACACATTTATAACATTTTCTTGACTTAAATACTGCAGTTATGTATGCTCGTTATTAGTTATTCTCATGATTAAATAAATGAAACTAGAACGACGATAAATTCACAATCCATAATTAATTTTCCGATAGTTTAAAGAATTTTTTTCATCGTAGACTTATCGAATAAAAATGAAATAAATCTACTAATAAGTAATAATACATACTTTATTATTATTATTAGATACCATTATAATATATAGTTGACCACTTAAAATGTATATAATTATAAAAAATTGTTTTTCATTTTAACCGATTATTGTAATAGGTATATTATACTATATAATATACTATACTACAACCGTACAGGCTTTAATTAATAATTCAACTGTGCCTCATCATACGCGTACCTACGAGTAGATACCTACCTATTAACTATATATTATAATGCGCATAGTATAGTATACGGCAATATAATATTATGAACAGATCCGCGATCGCGAGGAATGTAGTAATAAGCTTAATAGAATATGTAGAATCTGTCCTGGCTAAATAATATTGGTATCGGAAACTTAATGAGTAACGCGTGCGTCTTGGGATTATTAATATCTGCGGTCGTCCGATTAGATTGAAATATTGTATTGAGTTAAATAACGTTTAATATTATCGATGACTTAGAAATCATACACAGAAACATCTAAATCAATCCCCGATATTTTAAGTATTTGAAGTTACAATGTGTGGAGTGGAATGGGCTTGGATATTCGCAAAATTTTAGTAACTACCTACTTCAAACATTTATTAATACTAAATTTAACTGATGAAATAATCGTTTGAAATTTATTCGATTTTTAAATATTGAAAAAAAAATAAAATAAAAAATTTACTTATTCAAAAAAATACTTAATATTGATGATGATAAAAAAAATGTTAAAATATATTTTTTTTTAAATAATTTAGTTTCACACTGACTTCAATTATTTAAAAGTAAAAATAATATTTCCAAAACCGTTAACACTTTGAGAAATAAAGTGTCAACTTTGAACTTTTAAAGGGTTTATACCTTTATAAGAAAAACTGTGTATAGGTATTTTAACTTGCATCGTATCACGTATGTATTTTATATGCTGATATGATGCCGTGCATTGTAAATAATATTCAAATTTCAAATATTTTATTACTAACCAATTAATCGATTGTTTTTTCGTTGAATTACTTTATTAAAAGTATAACAGGTATAATATATAATAAATATTGTGTGTACCAATATTGTGTAATTAAAGACAAATAAAACATAAAACATTATTCTATTATGTTTGATTTGATTCAACAATGTCAACAAATACATAGGTCAATAGTTCATTTAATTAATATAACTAGCAAAATTGTGATAAAACCCAAGGCATTTACTCTCAGATTAACCAGAGTGAACTAATATGCCATAGGTATAAATGTATAATGCCACGGTTTTGACTATCTTTAATACCAATATATTATTTGAGTCCATTAATGTATAATGAGTCAATACTGCCAAGTGACAGACAAAGAATAAAAAGACATAATATAGCATAATATTATTCATTGTAATAAAAACATTTCAATTTAATTATGTACCACTCTATAAATATTTATTATTATGTAGGGATCTATTCATGTACGTTGGAAAGCTGAAAAAACTTAAAAATAAAAAATAGTAAAAATATTTACTTTTTTCAATAATGTTATTTCATAATATTTGTAATTTGAAATGACTAAAAATGTTGTATAAAAAGTATTTTTTAAGTTGCGTTAATATTTATTTTGTGTATACGATTCGTATTTCACGAAGAAAACAACCGCGTCGGAAACGACAATCTATACAAATATACGATATTATTATAATATCACATAAGTACACATTATATGTATATCAATTTGAAATAATAATGTATTAATATTTACTTTCCTACCAATTTAAACAGTTCTTTAGTACTTATACTGTACTTGCATTATTATTATTGTTATTAATATCATATGTTCGTACGTTGATAATGAAAATAAATTACTATAGTTTATCGGATTTCCGGACGCCAAAATCGCTGCCATACACAAGAAACCGGAAATTTGCAAACAGAGCAACATTACGGCCGGCGTCATAGTAATAATATATAGTTTTCGGTTGTCACGAGTTTTAATAAGAGCATAATGCTGTAATATATCATATTTGTTTGTCGCTTGTCAATCGTCTGAAAATCTTCCATCTGTGTATGACCATATAGATAAACTTTTTAGGATAAATGTAACTTTACAATTTGTTTTATTTGTTTAATAAAGGAAATACATAAATATTAATATTTTTCTTTAAAATAAAATTTCGTAACTGTTTAAAAAAGCCATTTAAGGAAAGTACAAATAACAAGATATTATTTTGGAACAAACGTGTATACCATACTAAGTATTACATAAATTGAGGATTGAGCATTCTTTTGATATTTAATGATAATGTTTTGGATTCGATTTTAATGCTGCTGACTTTTGAGTAAATATTTGGAGTAACAAGATTTAGAGAATAGTTTTTATACTTTTGTTCACATCTTATAACACAGAAAATTCTAAAATTCATCTTGAATATTCTGCTATTTATAGATTTTTTGTAATCTGTTTTTTTTTTCAAATAAGATTGCTTAACTCCTTAAAAAAACCAATTAGGTAAAGTACGAGAACCAGGATAATATTTAGGAACCAAAGTGTGTTTCCACTATACTAAGGATTATACTCAAAATTGAGTCAAGTGTACTATTAGTCATTTCCGTAAATCAAACGATATCGTCCGTCAACATCGACCAGTCAACACGTCCTAATTGTGTAGCAATACAAACGTAATCAGCCCTACTAAAATTATAAATACTGTAATATGTAAATACTGTGTTGCCTAATTTCAAAAAGCAATGTTGGATAAGAATCGATACCCACAAATAATGCTATCTATAGTTTAACACATTTAAGCTACGAGTCGCTGAACAACAGAACAAACTAAATCTAATATGGAACCAAATTTATTTATGCAGTTATATTGAAAGAAATAATGACAAGAAAGATTCAAAAACAATATCAGAACTATTTGATCGCTGGCCTTAATACAACATTGCGACATTATTGTCTTGAAAACGAGATCCTGATAAATCATAGACCATAGTCTCCTATTGTATAAACTTTAGTGTTATCGCTGTCTGAAATATTTTCAACTACCCATTACAAGATTTCTGCATATGGGTTGTATAAATGTTCACAAAACTTGATGGAGGAATTTAATATGACCCAATAATAAAATTTAAATTACCGCATGCTTTAATATAAACAAATAATTATTCGTGGTTTTCATATGAAATATTTTTAAGTTCTGATATCCTTGCGAACACAAATTTTAATATCTCATCCTTTTCTCATTTCTTATATTATACTAATGTCACCAATCCATCCAGTATTATGTTATAATAAAAACATTCTAGTTCCTAATCTGATATAAATCTGCATGATTACATTATTTAACAAAATCTCAGTGAGAATTAAAATATCTGAATTTATAGAGTATATTACATTCTATCTAAATCGTGAATTTTAGTATAGAATTCTTTAAAATTTTGATAATAAGAAGTAAGATTATAATATATCTTAATATTAATAAAAGATATATTTATTTTTATAACTTTTTTAACTATTAACTAGTCTTTTTTTATCATTAAATTTTATTGACAGTATGCTCTTTGTGTTATTTTGTTCCATTATAAAAGTTTTCAAACCCAGTAGTATTATACGTGAAAAATATAATCAAATACTGTAACCTTGTAAATTAATAACACTAATTGATTCAATAAGTAATAGTATTACTTTAGTCTTTAATGTATCTAAACTGGTTAACCACTAACTATCACCACCAACAGGTTGATTGAACAGATTACAACAATAATAATCTGTAAAATAATTTAATAACAAGATAAAAACATGTCTTAGTGAACAACTAGATGTTGACCACTATGCTGATGGCATTTTCTGCCATTAACCATAAACATGTAATTCAATATAAATTATACATGATAAGAATCAAGAAATTATAAATTGTTTGGACACGTCTAAACTCATTATAAAATTAAATTGTTTATTCAATAATATCAATCCAATTCTTAAACAATTATAAACCATAAATCTGATTAATACTAGAAGTCTTACATTAAGTACATCCAATTTCAAAACACCTTAATATATAGTATTGTGAGAAATGAATAGTTGAAAAATAATTGTAAGTTAATAGAACTTGTAATAAAAATTCAGAACAATTTATTAAGGACTTCAGTTGAATTGCTTCACTAACTGGATAAGTACTCTTCCGGTTCAGTGCCAAAATATCTATCACCAAAATTACCAATTCCTGGTAAAACATGGAATTTTTCATTTATTTCTGGATCAACAGCTGATGTAACGATGCGCACTTGAGGAAATGCATATGCAATTGTGTGCACCCCTAAAAATATTAATAACTTAGCATTTTACAATGTCTAATTAAAAACAACAAACATACCAGATTCAGCCATTAGTAATGACACCAATAAAATATTTTCTTCAGGAACATCATGATCTAAAAGTACTCGAATGGCCATCATTGCAGCTGCACCGGTAGCTACTGTGGCATCCATTAAAATTACCATATAGTCTTTAATATCTTTAGGTAGGCGCAAATAATAGAGCTAAATTTAAACAACATTAGTTAATTAAACTAAACAAAATAAATATTTAAGTAACATACTTCTGGTTCGCCAGTGGATCTATTTGTTTGAATCAAAATTTTCCCGATACGTATGTCCTTACAAACATCACAAACCGCTTGTTCCATTGTTTCTCCAGCTCTCAAAATCGACACACCACATATTTTGTCACTAGCACATCTTTTACCAGAATATGGGACACACTGGGGAGTATCTACAATAACATCCTAAATAAAACACAACATATTTAATTCATAATCTTACATAACTATTTATATTATTTTTTGAAACTAAAAAAATAAAATAATATTGCTTACTTTGAATGGCAACAATGATAGCGCAAACTCAATAACTAGTCTAATAAGCCGTTTGGAATAAAATATAAATTCATCCTTGGGTGTGTCCTTGTTTCGTATAAATGTATGTAAGCCTTGTGTTTGTGGTGTAGACGGCAATAGATGAATAGAACTGGGTAGAGGTTGACCGATATAAGACATTGCAAGTGTTTCTCGTAATTTAAATCCTCGCTGAAACACATAATATAAATATTCAGGTACATTTTTTTTCATTAACTTATTTTAAAATTAATTTATATATGAAAAATATAATTGTGATCTAACATTCTAACCTGATATATGTAATTCACATTAATAACTAAATGTAAGACTATATTAATTATTATTTTACAATTCTGTATATTTTATTAGTTGTACAACTATTAACAATGACTGCATTACTATATTAGCCAATCACAACTTGTCTATAATGCATAGATAACATTTTTTAAATGGCCATAGATATTTATTTTACAAACAATGAATTGACATTGTTTTACTGTCTTTATAAAATTATCTAATGACTTAATAGTAATTTACATAAATTAGTAAATAATAATAACACTACATATAGTATGAATTAATTAGATATAATATATATATATAAATTCATTTAACTTTGTTAATTAACATTTTTAATCACAAAAACAAATCATAAATCAACAGTATAAATAAATTATAAATGAATAATGATAATAATGTTTAAAAAAATATTATGCAATGAAAATTACATTAAATTTATTACATAGAAATTATTTTTGAGACAAAATTCTTATTTTAATACATGAAATGTTAGTGGGGTAATTATCTATTAATATTTGATTTTAACATTTAACGTGTATTCTTGGTAAATAATTTTTTTGAGTTAAGATAGCAGTACAATTCTAACTTTTTAACAAAATAGTATACAGATTAATGTTGCTGATTAATCATAATTTATTTTATATTGTTTCTGCCTCATATTTCTAAATATTTGTTCATTGTATAAATAAAATTTAAATCTTTTAAAAGTATCCATAGTTAAATCAATAATGCAAATCAACTTAAAAAAATAAATATACTTTTATAATTATTTTTAGAAGATCATTACACACTTATTTCTTGAACTCATTTATTTTTATTTTACAAAAATATTTTTTATTAATAGAATTTGAATTTTTAGAATGAAATCAATTATTAATACTTTGATTTTATATCCATTGTAAGTAATTCATTATTGCATTTGAATTTAAATAGTAGTACAACACTGACTTGCATGCAAGTAAATGGTTTAGTTAAGTGATCAGTCTTGTTTCCAGTTCATTATTTTTCTTTATTGCTCAATTTCTATACAATGTTAATTGCAATAATAATTATTACAAATTATTCAATTTTTGAATGTACTTTCCTTCCCACCTATTATAATTTTGTCAATAATGTTTATTGTCATTTATTAAATCAAAAATTATTTTGTTTTACCTTTAACAAACATTTTTAAATATTTGTAAGTATAAAATTCAAAACTTATACATGTTTCTATGATAAAATTAACTTAACTGATGATAAATATGATTCTTATATCATTTTTTTTTGGAAATTATTGTTTTTTTTTTTTTTTTTAATACAAAATCAAGTAGCTAAATGAATAATACATTTTTAATTATTTTAAACAGATGCATTTATTATTATTTTTTTTCTTTGATTATATTAAATAAAATATAAATAATAGAAAAACAATGAAATTAAATCACAAATAATTAATTAATTAAAAATTTTAACATTTATATTATCAATTTTCTGTTTCTTTTAACTTCGCAACCAAAATGACACAATGTTTGAAATTCTATTAAATGGATTTCATAATGCAGCAAAGTTATTTTGTCTTACCTATAAAAACATTTAAAGTTGTATATATTCTTAAACCTAAATTGATCAATAACTACTTTTTTGATACACAATATACAAAATGACATTCATAGGTAAATAACATTCAATTAAAAACTATTAAAAATTCTTTTTTTTCAATTAACTATAGAATAAAAAAGATCAGATCCAAATAAATTTAATAAAAATTATTATCAAAAATAAACCTTAATATTGCTAGTTATAATTGATACTTGAATTTATTCTATTAAATAATAATTTAACAATATCTGTATTTATTTTATTCTCTCAGTCTGATAAGTAAGTTACTAAGTAAGTTTACTTAGTACATGAGTGATTTAACTTTGTAATTTTTAATATAAGATTATGGTGAATTTTCACTAATGAATGATCATCTATTCTGTTTTCAAGTTGGTTTTTATTTCAATGCTAGCATTGAAGTATGAAGTAAATAACCCATATAATTTATAATTTAACTAGATATTTTATAAATTCCCCATAATTATTCAGTCATATACCTATAGTCTATATACCTATATTGGAAGTAATTAGATTAAAATGTAGAAATCTAAAACGTGAATTAGTTGGTGTCATATTTACTGTGGATAATTAAATTAATTATTTTATTTGATAATAAATAATAATAACAATGATATACATAGCCAAATACTACTTTAACACTTGTACAACAATACATTTATGGTATATCATAATGGAAAAGTTATAATATAATGTCCATAAGGCTGTTAAAAAATGGTAAATTGTCTAATTCAAAATGTTACCAAGTATAACTGGTAGTAAAAAATAGTAGATATCTCACTATCCTTTGTTTTAAATTTAAAAAGTTAGTAAATTAACTTAATTTTTAAAATATTGTACACAAACTAAATTAAATAGAAATTGTTGTCAAATTTTAAACTTATAATATCATGCAGAAGTATTTTTAATAAAACTATGAAAACTGTTATGTATTTTTTTATTTTTCCCTAAAATTTTTCAAATGTAAAATAAATTATTATTTAATATTTTAATATCAAAATAAATATTTCATATCTACTCTTCAACTAGTTAATGTTACATATATATAATATATATATATATATATATATATTGGTTTTACTTAATCAAGAGTTGTATAGATTAACATTTAATATGTTGGTTAATATGATACACAATTTCTACTAAAGATAATATTAAATTTAATTTTAATGTAAACAGTTTTAACTAAGGCAAACCGTTGATTTATAAAATAACGGATTTCAACTTTAACAGTAACTTATGAGTTATGAGTTATGATATACAGTAAATAAATAAATAAGTTTACAAAATATAACAATTAATATTGTTTACATTCCAGTATTTCAAAGATAATGCTTATTTAATCAAATCTATTTCCAATCAACTAAAAAGATAAATTAATGTAGTAACTATTATCTAATTCCTAATATTTATTATACACTTTTTAAGTGATAATTTTAATAATAATTTTAAATTTACATAAATGATAAAAAAAAAAATATTTAACTCTCAAAAATAATAATTTATAATGTAAACTCACCGCTTGTAGTTGTTTATGTACATGACGAACTATTAACTCTATAGCAACTGTATTATCTCCACCTCGAGGTACAATGATATCAGCATGGATCATGGACGGAGCGATATAATGTGAAAATGATGGTTTTACCATATTACAATACTGTTTTAAAACACCTTGAAGATCTCTACCTCGTTGAGATATATCTCTCTTGAGTCTCCGTGCTAATCTAATATCAGCATCAGTATCTACAAACACCTTCATATCCAACATCTATACAAATATAAAATTAAATAATTATGATTGTACATGTTCAATTAAAAAATATAAAATGAATAATTATTTTTAAATTTGACATATCAAATATTTTAGTTTTACTGAATTTTTTTTATAAAAATAGATATTCAAGACTTTAAATATAATATGGTATATATTTATCCTAAAAACAATACAAATAAATTTAAAAAATAATTAACTGAGCATTTTAAATATTTGTCATAAATATGTATGTGTCAAGCTTTTCAAACTCTCAAACTTTAAAAATAAAAGTAGATTAATTTGAATTCTTATAATGTAAATAGGTCAGGTTATAATTATTATGATTACATTTATAAGTTTGAATAAAATTACATTTTGAATTATAATTTAAAAAATTTGTGAAAATTTAAGTTTAACCTTATCCTAATTAATAAATATTAAATAATCAAACCATTTAAATTCTCAATAACATTCTTAAATTAATATTCAATTTTAATAAAATGTTACTAACCTTCAAAACATCTGTATTATAAAATGCCATAATTCCTTCAAATATTATAACATTTGCGCCATACATTGTTTTCTAAAATAAATAAATAATATATAAATATATTTTATAAAAATATAGAATACTTACTATATATTGTAATAATAATGACCAATTAAAATTAATTAGAGATACAAATTAAATTAATCAGTATTAAACAATTTAATTTAACAAAAATAATAAAAACTATTTTGATCAATATTTACTTACATAGAAGATATTAAATATATTTTAGTCAATAGTTAATATTAAAGAAAAAATGTAATGCTTACAGTTTTAGTTTCTCTAGCGTGTGTGACAAAATTATAAATAGGTACTTCAACTTTTTTGCCATCTTTTAATCTTTGTAAAGTAGAAGTCAATAGTTCAAAATCAAACGCTTCTGGATGATCAAAGTTATACTCATTATGAGCAGCTTTCTCGTGTTGTTCTTCAGTTAACACCTAACGTTAAAATAATAGATTAGATAGGTTATTAATTATAATGCTATAATTAATACTATTATTAATAAATTAAACCTTATAAAATGAATCCATGCTAAGCAATACAACCCATGGTACATTTAACGATTCTATTATTTTTCTAGCCACAGTTGTTTTCCCAGAAGCACTTCCACCACATACACCTAAATATTGTGTTGTATATAATGTTTAATTAATATGTTAAGAATTAAAAAGTTTAGTGATATTTCACATATGTTATTTAAATACATAAAATGTTGTTGTCCAAAAAAAGTACAATTAATTATAATACATAACTCACCAATAACAAATGGCTCTACTTGTTGTCCAGCAGTGTTGTACCATGGTGGTCGACCAGCTGTGTAAATTGTTCGCGTATGAGACTGCAATACTGACTCTGTAGCTGTTTTTTTAGTCGATTGACTGACAGAAGTTGTTCTTTGTCGTAAAGTTGACCGAGGAGATTTCACCAACACTTAAATTAAAATAATAATACAAAATTAACTGAAAAAAATACCACAGAAATTAAGTAATAATATGTTTAATAACAACTCGTGTATTAAGAGACCATGTCTTTTGTTTAACCTATTTAGTTAAAATGTTAATGTCAACAAATTGAACAAAAATTTTTAATTCATAAATGTGCAATAATAAAGAAATAAATATAAATTAGATAGTAACTTATTATTACAACCTGTTCAATACATCTTAACACTCGACAACCATTGGGGTTTAATAAAAACTTAGTCTTTAGAATAATAATATTTTTTTTATTATAATATAGTTTTTGGGTTGCTATTAATTTTTAAATTGTAATGATTACAGAGTGCCAAAATGAATCGAACAAGTGATACGTACTTATTATAGAAGGTCAATTTGAAACTTTAACAACACACCAATTGTTGATCATTGTTGAACAAACCAATCTTATCATTATATAGTTACTTAATAGTTCTACTATATTTAATGTACAAAATGTAATTAGAATAATTATAATAAATTATTACCCGTTGATGGCGCACTAGTCGACTGTTTAGATGGTGACATACTAGATGAGATTATGCTATCACTTTCTTCGTCATCATTATCTAAAGCAACCGAAATGTCACCAACTACATCACGATATTCGTTCAAATCACTAAAATCAAAAGAAGAATTAAATAAATATTATATCTTCTATATTATATAAATACCTTATTATTATTATTATTATTATTATTTTAAACGTGTAGATTTGCTAATGGATTTATTTTAACAAATTATATTAGGTAATTAAACAATTAAACAAAAAAAAAAGACATTTCAGTCATTAAAAATTACATACACATAAAATTAGTTGAAAATAATAAAATACCTAACTTCCAGAATTAGAAAGTAAGGATTACATCCTTGAATAAGAACTCATTGAATTTATTTGATATTAAAAAATATATAATATACAAAAAAAAAACCATTGCAAAACATAAATAAAACCATTGTGGTCGAAGTGTGCAAAAGTAATAGACTATTCAAACAATCAGAACTACACACATTCGCATACTATGGCCACAACAGTCAATTAAGGTTTTAACTGCGACCGGTATTAAAGTAGCATACTAAATAGGTTACAACAAATAGTGTTACAGTATACCTATTATATTAGTTATTACGATCAATGTAAATTACCTATCGGAACTGGCAGAACTCGGAGGATCAAATGGTTGTATTTTGGCAGCCATCGTGTAACGCAAGCCTAACGCATAATATCACCAATATTGGTGTAGATACTGGTTTTGGTTACCACAATAATGATCGAACATAGGCACCGTACGAAATGTCAACACGTCGTTGTGAACTCAATTGCTATAAACATATTTTGTAATTTTTGCATACCGAATACCGATATAATAATAATATCGTAAAAATAACTGTACAGCTGCTGTGCGAGAGAACACCGTCGACGTGCAATCACACTCAAAGTAGATTGTCAACGGGTGAAAAACTCGTCTTTGGAAAGGTCGTCGCAAACTCGTAACGGCGTGCAAACGAGATGAACAGAATAACAATTTCTATCATCTGACGAACGAATGATGATCATGATATTTATATTAATAATATTATGATAACAGTTAACTACTTGGTATTCGATACCACAATTTTAAGATAAGTATAATATTATCTTAGTCCGTCGTGGTTCGGGGGTATTCAAAAAATATAAAAATTGTCATGGAAAAGTGCAACAAACTTTCCGTCCAAGACGTGACGTCGAGACCACCAGCAGCGAATACCTATTGTCAACCACCCGCAAGGCACAAACTTTGATACTTTTTATTCTATAGGCTCTCCCTTATTCTGTGCCACCACCAAACAAACGTTCGTGCCATAGATACTACAATATTTTTGTATGCATTTATTTATTTACGAGTCTATGATTCGTTCACAAGACGATTGTATTATGAACGATCATATGCACGTACCCTGGTGGTTAAATTATAATAGGACATTAGAACCCCATAGGTCGTAAGCTGCTCTGCTCCATAGCAACAATATACTTATCATCAATATAATAAACGTATAAAAAATGGCTTTAGGAATTTAATACGTATCACGATTGACATAATAGTTTGTTTTTTTCACGAACCTAGCACAAGTAACACGCGTATTGCATAATTATGGCTAATAGTGAGTACACCTATATTATTATAATATTAATGGGTTATCGTAATTCGTAGTTATTATAATATCATTAAAATTTAAAATATATCATATAAGCAGGTACATATTATTATATAGTTTGCTCGTTTAAAACGATATTCAGTCAAAATATCCAAGGACATAATATTCAAATCAAAATACATTTTTCCTCTAACGAATTATTTCCGGTGTATAATAGACATATACCCAAATTAATAATATAATAGATAATGTGAATATGTGATACTATAATAAAATCAATTATCAAAATTCACTTAGCTCAGGCACAGTGTAGGCGTAGGTATATTAATTAGGTACTATTATAGTAAATAATAGCTGTATACAATTAATCATGTGTCTAATATAAACAATAGTAACTAATTCAAGGTTTTCCGACCCTTATACAATCAATATTAATTTTAATAAAATAGTTTATTTAAAATCTAATTTGATACAAACGGCGATGTAAATGTGTTTTACAATTGTATGTGTTTTTTATTGTATATTTTTATTCATATTTAAATAATCATGGACGTTTTTTATCATTATTATTATTATTAATTCAATAATTCAGTAAAATTAATTTAATATTGATTTAGATTAATCACAAACATCCGAAAATTTGGACATTAAGTAGGAAAATGCAATTTACGAGACAAAAATAACACAGCGTATCGCGTGATTTGGGTATACCATGATATTAGCCATAGGATTACCATCCATTATAGTTCAGAAAAATAAATTAAAAAATCTATGATTTCTATAGGATTCCTGAATTTAGAATAAAAATCCATTTATAAAAGACGCCGCTTTATTATTGTGTTAAAACAATTCTATATAATTATTATTATATATATTTTAAAATATATGATTATTTTTTAATACGACCTATAAGAATTAACACTACAATTAAAATATAATTAATAAAAACATTAAAAACAAACAATTAAAAAAGTTGATATAATATTATAATAATTAAAAGAATTGTGTTATGTAAGCAATATAGCTGATGTTAAATATTCATCAATTGTCCTTGAAATTAAACTATCACTATCATTTTAATAATTTCATATAATTCTTTTTTGCATGCTTTCGTAAGTTTTGCCTTTTTATTGTTTTTGTTAATTTTTGTTTATTGGAGATTGGACTAATTTTGTTTCATCAAAATTCCGTTTTATAATACAAATACTGTTAAATATTATTTACCAATTACTTACAAGAATCAATAGATTACATTTTTTTTTATAATGATAAATACAATGGTACGAGTAGTTGTATAGTGTGAGTAGTGTGATTCCCAATTTACTAAAAAATGCCATTGCAAATTTTACCAGAAAATTATAATCTAATATTAAATATAACAGTATTTTTAAACATCTCTTGGGTATTGTCATATTTATTGATTAATTTTAAACTAAAAATACAAAAAACTATTTTTTTACATTTTAAAATTAAGATGTCCGTGGATATTTTGGTTACTCGGAATTTATTTAGTTTTTTCAGTAGACGACAACTCTAATGCAAACTATTTTTAGTCAATTAAAAAAGTAGCTAAAGATATTTTGTTTGATATCATTCGTCAGTCATCACAAAAATTACCTATATAGTGACTAAGATTTATATCAATGTTTAACTACTCATAGGTATGTTTTAAATTCCGAGCGTAGTGATAAATGTATTGATTCAACAATATGTGTTTCTGAATGTATATTGTTAGTATATATACAGGCACGTACACAAACAAAATTTCGGGAGGAGGTTTACAAAATTTAACAATATAAATTGTGCCGCAATTTGATAAAACAATTTTTTCCTCGTTAATCGAAATTATTATTATTTATTGTATACGTGCCTGTATGTATATATTATATTGTATATACATGATAAACAGGTAGTTAAAAATATACTTTAATCTTCAACTTTGAGAGTGGTTCTTATGATAAAAATTGAATACACATTATACTTTTGAAAGGCCAAAATTAAAATATCCCGGTATTTTTCTAAATAATCGGGTAAACCAACCAAAAATTAAAATAAAACGAATATTTTTACTCAAAACCAGTTTTTGACAAATTTAATTAATTTTTTTTTTTGTAATAACTTAACTTAAGTTAAAAACTCATAAAATAATAATAATAAAAAAAATTAACTGCATATTTGCTGTAAGCATTTCTTATTTGACCAAATGTTAATATTAACATTTTCTACACACGATTAAATTTTGAAAATCTTTTAACTCTTTGAGCTATATTTGTATTTATATAATATAATATATAATATTTTTTATCTATAATACTGTAAATTTTCATAAAAAAAAGCTTGAAAACTTAATACAAGTAGGTTGTTCATAAATTGTATAGTATTATATCATGATGTTACGTAATATACGTATTTTGCTTATCGAAAAATCAAAATATATAGAATGCAAAATGTTGCCCGTTTAATTTCTTCTGTTGATATCAAAATATTTTTGTTTTATTTCAGAGTGAAATTTTTCTGTCCCAGAATCCATTTCTCTATTCGATTCTATTCCATACATAACGTTTACAATTTTCATTGAATTAGGATCGAGTTCCGTTACTCGTGTAATATCTGCAATTGCAAATATCGAAATTTTTTATTCTATTTCGAGGTGGAACTATACTGGTTTTTCTATTCTGGAACTTTTACATCCGATCCCATTTCCGTGTATATCTTTTAAGCAATATTATGATTGAATCATTTTCAGGTATATTTACTAAAAGCGCAATCTACAGAATTAATCTTTTTTTTTAGTAGGGGATTCCCTCCGTCGTTCTATCTTCTATCTTATTTCTGTTATGTGGGGCGTTACCACAAATATATATTATATTATTTTTACACAATTATTATACTAAACAATGATGAATATTATCTTGCATTAAATGTTAATAATTATATACATGTTGAGTGTTATATCGTGTTAAATCATAAATTTACTGATCAACTATAGACATACATTTTAAATAAAAAAAACACACTACAGTCTGTACACTTTTTAAAGATTTTTATTATTTTGCATTACATACATTTTCTAAACCAAAAAAAAAATAAATAAATAAATAATTGTTTGTGCGTAATTGTAATATTAGAAAAAATACTTATAATAAAAATATTAATTGAATGCTTAAAGAACACGGGTTGTTAATAGTGCCACGCAAATAACATACCTAAAATAATTAATTATTCTTAATTCAGCCTAATAATATTTTATTTGTTTAAAAGATTGTTTACATTGAACATTCTTGTTTTATAGAAATGCCAAACAACTCTACTAATTAGTTTAGTTATTTTTCCAAATTCTATAGAATCATTTGAGTGTTATACTTTTCATCTTCAGATGTGGTCGTAACTACATTTTATGAATTTCTTCACTAATCGATGATAATAGTATGGCTATCTTTTGAATATCGTTCATGATTGAATTTGCCAAAAAAAAGTTTGTCAATTTTGATAAAAAGAATAGTAATATCCATACTTGTTCTTTGTTTGTTTTTGTGTCTGTGTTATTAGAGTTGCTATTTTGTATTAATATGATCAGTGGCGTGCCCAGGGGGGAGATTAGGCGTTATATCCCTCCATTGACTTTTTTTGGCTGACTTTTGAATTATTAGATATTAGAGTTGTTACTTGTTATACCCCCCATCGAAAATTCCTGGACACGCCACTGAGTATGGTGCATGAATACAACACTCACTACCTACGAATTTTGTAAAATATGTAGGTATTATAATTTATTATACTTTTAATTTAATCATTTTCTTTGTCGCCTATTTGTTGTGTTTTACCAATATGAATAATTACACAAATTAATTTTATTGTCGTTTATTGTTAACACAATAACACTATTAATCGTAATGCATGTATATTAAAAATTGTTTACACCTAAAACTAATGAAGTAATGGCCAATAGACAATCCCGAGTATCGACTTTTAATATGATGATTATACATACAATTATTATTAATATAAAAATAACTTATATTATAGGTACATGAATGCTGACTATGCAATTTAAACTATACCGTGTATAGAAACTGATGATAATATAATTCAGTTATTCGTTTTTAAATAAAAAATTCAATTTTATTGAAAACTGGTTCAGTATAAAAATTTCCGTTTTTTTTTTAAATATATTATTTGTTTTTGCCAATTATGAATAAAAATAACAAAAAATGTTTAATTTTAACTTCCTAAAGTACTAAATCCAATTTTTTTGGTATCATAAACTAACAATAATACAGAAAATTAAAGTATTTTTACTGTCCTAAAAAATGATGACAAACACAAAAAATAAAACAAACATCATTGTAAAATCAATATCATTGCTCCGCTCAGGTTTTAAAATAGGTAATAACTAATAAGTAATAACAAAAAAATTTCTATACATTTTATTTTTACATATCATTTTTAATTGTGATAATAGCAATAATAACAATCGATTAGGGTTGATATAATAATGCAATATTCTAAATTATTTTAAAACTTTTTCCAGTTACAATTGAACTTATAAGAAAACGGTCTGAACATAATGAAGGTGAGATTGGCACTTTAGAAGAAATATCTTTACACCAGGAAGATATTACTAAAATAGAAAATTTACAAAATTGGTGTAAAGATTTAAAAATATTACTTTTGCAATCAAATTTAATATTTAAAATAGGTTAGTATAGTATACTAGTATTATACAAATAAGGTTAGGTATAGTCAGTTTCATGACGTATTAAAGTCCCATAATCAAGTTACATACTCATTACATTAATTTGTATTTGCAACTTGTAAAATAAATTGTAAATTTGATCGTATTTATGAAATACATAATAATATATTATTACATACATTGAACTATAGGTAGGTATATATTTTTCTTTATCTCTAGTTTTTAGATTTCACAAGGGTAAGTAAAAGTAATATCGCTTATTCTCTTAGATAAGTAAAAACTTATACTTAAATGAAAAATATTTATTTTATAATAAAAAGGATTATTTTATTTTGATTTAAGACGTACTTTAGTATATATTATACATTTATATACATATAGTAGTACCATTGTCCATTATTACCAAAAATAAATAATTATAACTTAATTGAATAACTTGTTCACCCTCGATAATAAAAAATGTACATACTATTAAATATTGTGATCGTTAAAATTCTAACAGTTGTATCCTGTTATAATATTTTTATATCAAGGAAGAATATTTAGATTAATTTATTGGATGTTATTATTTTACGATTATAATTGTTACTTCAACTTAACAAATAAAAACGAATAAATCATAAATGTATTAATGTATATATATGGTCTGAATTTATAACATCCACCAAAATGCACTCATAACAGTATTGATATTGTTCTTATATGTATAATAATAGGATATCTATTAGATTTTAATTATTATTTTCTAAAATATAAATAGTTTAAATGTGAATAATTTATACAACATTTTATTTTAGACCAAATTATCCTTATTCTAATGGACGTTTTAAGTATTTCCAAGAACATATGACTTTTAGTCTCTATAATAAAATATATCTAAAAAACAAAACTTTCCCATTTTTTAAATTATTAATATAAATTATAAGTAACTTAAATCCATAAAGTCAGTAATTATGTCAATATGTCACTGTGTCAGAACTATGTAAATCGTGGTTACTATTCTTATGACTTTATGAGTAGTAAAAACACCCATACTTATATAAATACGAGTATTATGTTAGACATTTTATTTTATACAACGATAATCTTCATTCTAGAACTCTTATATTCTCGAAAATATATACATATCTATATTTATTTTGATCATTAAAAAATGTTTTTTAAGTTATTCAATATTCATAAGATTAAATTTTTTAGATTATAGGTAATGTTAAAAAATTCAATAAATGTCACATGCTGTACATCGTATATAAAATAATTCACTAAGCAATCTCATTCCTATTTTTTCATTTTCCTAAAAATAATCTACGTCAGGCGCACATTCAGAATTTTTATTTAGTGAACCTAGGTCCAGAATATATAGGTACACATAGCACCTCTGTTTTTCAAATGAGAATCCTTTTTTTAATCGTAATTATTTAGTGGGTAATTTTTTTTTTTGAAAATTGTGCTGCACTATGATGTAACTATAAAAAAAAAATTATTCTAAAATTCAGATCCTAGCTGTAGATGTAAAAACTACATCATTATTCACTACCATAGTAGGTACTATCCAAAGTGTATTCTTGCGAATGGCGAATACAATTAATTTGAATTATATTTTATTGCGATTGCCTCAATCGGCCATATTTTACGTCCTTTCTATAATGTTCAATGTTCATGAAATATGAATATGTACTAATGTACCATGTAGACATGCAACTCACTCATTGCCCATTGATTGACCACACTGTATTTAGTACTATTATTGTAATAATGTAATTTGTAATATTATATATTATATAATATTAAATAATATATTGGGTAGATTGTATACAAATATCGTGTAAACATGTTTGCTTAATAATTTTAAACGTTTCTACGGCTACACTGTATAAACTGTAAGCTATAAAGACTTGAATATTCTAATTTTCATGCTGTAAACACTGTATAAAATCTTATCATGAAAAATATTTTGTTTACACATTTTTAAGCTAAAGTTTTTTTAAACTATTCTTCAAATTTTCTTAAGTTTAAATCGTGTAACGTGTATCATTAAAATGTATGGTTTTAATTCATTTAAAAAGTGATTTTATTTTAAGACTCTTGAATATCACTATTATACGTTTGAACTTACCTTCAAAAATATAATATCAAGTACCTATTTCAATAGTTAATTATTACATTTTATTATAAAATATTATTCTATGATTTTATAGTTTGTAGATGTATTATAATTGCATATAAAAAAATTATTACAAACTTACAACATTGTTTAAGAAAATGGAAGAAGACATTAAGCCAGATATTAAACCAGTAATTGACGAAGTCCCCAAAGAACCGGACGATAAAAAGACAAGTTTATGCGTTGCATTGAAAATTCTCAAAAAGTATAACTTAAATTCTACTGCTGAAACTTTGAAAAAAGAAGCAAATTTGACAGATTCTGCATATAATACCTCTGAACATGATGTTAATAATGCTTTAAATATATTTAAATCTCAAGGAGATCCGTCAGTATATGAGAATGCTTATATAACTCTATCAAAATTTGTTGAAACATCATTAGATATTTACAAACATGAATTGGGTTGTGTTTTGTACCCAGTATTTGTACACATGTATTTGGATCTTGTTTGTAATCGTTATGAAGCTGAAGCTTTGAAGTTTATGAATAAGTTTGGACCTGGACAAGAATCTTACTATCAGGCTGACATTCAAAACTTAGCAGTAATTACCAAAAAAGAAGAATTAGAAGATAATGCATTGATAAGTAGTTACAAATCAAATGAATTTGTTGTGCGAATGTCTAGGGATACATTATCTCTTTTAAAAAGGCATCTGAAAGAAAAAAAACAAACTGTCTTATTAGATATTGTTCAAGAAAATTTGTTTTTTGATGTATATGAAGGAATAGCTAGAAATAAACAACAAATTGATGCGGTAGCTGGGGGTATGATTGGAGAAGGAACCCGGCAAGATAATAAATCCCGAGTCTATTATGGGTTATTGAAAGAACCAGATTTACAAACTGCAGCAGCAACAGTTAACTTAGATGAAGATGAAGAAGAAACTCAAGAAAGTGAAAAACCTAAGAAAAAGAAATCAAAATCTAATCCTTTATTATCTAAAAAAACTAAAATTGATCCTAATGCTCCACCATTAGATAGAATGCCACTTCCACAATTGAGAGAGGTAAATATATTTATATAATTATCATTTTACAAATCTGTCTCTTCATTCCGTTAATCCTATGCTATTTATTATTGCATCAATTAAGCTTATTGTTCAAATTTGTAACACATTGCTAAATAAAGAATTATGTTAAAAAAAATATATATTACCTGGATTAAAATTAAATTAAATAGTAATTTTTTTTTTAAATTTTAGTATATTTGAAATCTTCAAAATAGAACACTTACAATTTAGTACATATTTTAACATATTTCCACCCATCTACTTGAAACTTAATGTAATAAAGATATTTTTTATTGTAATATTTTTAACTACTGCTAAAATACTAAAATATTATCTGTTAAGTTGACCATTACTAACTACTACCTACTACACTTCCAAAACAACTATTCCTACATCCTGCCACTACATAGGAGGAATCAAGAGAAATACTTTTAATGATTTAAAATTTAAAAAAAAATTTTATAAATATAATAAAACAAAATTGTTTTATCTAGTTAATATTTAAATTAAATTATTTTATTTATTTATAGGAAATTTAAATTATATTTTATTTTTAGGGTTATTTTAATACTTTTGAAATATTTTTAATGGTTAGGTATATCCAATTAATATTAATTTAATATCTTTTTTTTAAATGGATACAATAATTTATTTTGTAGTAGAAATATCATGACTTTTAATTTCTACACACAATGTCATCCAAATTTTTAATTACAAACCTAATTGAAATCCTATATAATTCTTACTGATTTTGTAATGTTCCATTTTAATATTTTTTTGATTTTTAAACATTTATATTTTTCAGATTGATAAAAAAATTAAGGTTCAAGCAGTTTTAGATTCTGCTAAGCGAGTGGCATTAAACCATGAAACATTACCTTCTGTGTGTTGTTATACATTATTAAATTGTTCTAATGCTGTGAATTGTGCAACAATTAGTGATGATGCAACAATGTTGGCTGTAGGAATGGCTAATAGTCGAGTACGTGTGTGGAGCCTAGTACCTCAAAAACTGCGCGCCATGAAAACAGCTGATCAACTGTTAGATATTGATCTGGAATCAGATGATGTAATGCATAGGATACTTGATGATAGATCAGCTGAAACCACTCGTACATTGCTCGGACATTATGGTCCTGTATATCAAGTGTCGTTTAGTCCTGATAAAACATTATTATTGTCATGTTCAGAAGACTGCACAATTAGACTTTGGAGTTTACTATTATGGTCATGTGTAGTTGCATATAAGGGAAGTTACCACCCTGTATATGATGTCAAGTTCAGTTTACATGGTTATTATTTTGCAACTGCTAGCAGAGACCGCACAGCAAGATTATGGGCAACAGATAATTATCAGTCATTAAGGTTGTTCAGTGGTCATTTTTCAGATGTAGATTGTTGTCAGTTTCACCCTAATTCAAATTATATAGCAACTGGGTCAAGTGATCGAACTGTACGTTTATGGGATTGTGTTACCGGAGAACAAGTACGACTGATGACTGGTCATAAAGGAGAAATTTTGACATTGTGTTTTTCAAATGAGGGACGAGTTTTAGCATCAGCTGGCAATGATTGTAATGTACTTCTATGGGACATTGCACATGGACATTTAGTAGCTATGCTTACTGGACATAAAGGACCTATTTATACAATTACCTTTAGTAGAGACAGTACTATTTTAGCAACTGGATCTCATGATTGTAAAATAATGCTCTGGGATTATTCAAAACTTTTAGAAGATCTCTCGTTGGATGATATGAATGTACATAACCCAACCGTTATGAACAATAGTTCTAAATACTTACTTCGAGCATTTGGTACCAAGAATTCACCAGTTATACATCTATTTTTTTCAAGGCGAAATATTATGTTTTGTGTATGCTCATTCAATTCACCTCAATCCAATTAACTGTTAATTTTCAAAAACAATGATTGTACTACATTTATCTTTCTGTTAATTATTTAATAGTGTTATAGTTAAGTACAAGGGTGTATAAGTAACTATTCTTTTTTGTGGTATTTGTAAGTATAATTTATTTTCTAAAATATATTTTTATATATTTATAACACGTGTAATATAATATATTCATCAAAACGCAGTTGTGTTCTTTTGCAGTAAAATATTATTAAGTAATTATTTAATATTTTTATTTGACTGTTAAAACAACTAAATAGTATGTATACTAAATACAATATACATGTTATATATTTTAAATAAATGCAAATTTATGTACCATTAAATTTAAGTTTATACATTAAAGAAAGAAAATGAATTGAATGTTGTATAAAATTAATCGTATTATGGACCTATAAAGTATAAAGATATCTTTATAGGTCTATGAATATGTGTGTTTGATAAATTAATAAACTGGAAATCTCTATTTCTTTTTTTATAAATAATAATTTTTGCTTGGTTTATTTGAATAATTAAAACAAATATTATAGACTTTTAGTGAGTAACTATTAGCTAGTGACTGGAGAATTAATAATTTTAAAACTATGTAGGTAGTCCAAAATATTTGAATAATAATGTCTTATGGATCCTCTAATATCTGACTTTAATTAATGCTTATTTAATACAACTGACAATTATTATACATTTTGAACACTTGAATGCTAGCTAATTAAATATTTTTAAACTATTCTGTTCTTGTTAATTTAACCTAAATTGTTTTTATTCACAAGCAATTATGTTTTAACTAATAACTATGATAATTTGTATTAGGAAATTCTATAAACATAGGCATATTTATGAGTCCGGGAATTCTGGCAATAATCAGACTTGTGAAATTAAATGTACTTAAAAGTTAAAACTATCTTTTAAATTTAATTTGTATAGTATGGGAACTGATTTAATGTAAGGATCTGAAAATTATATTCTCCTCCTGATCTGTAAAATAGTTCTAAATATGCATTTTAAACCAAATAGATAGCCTAGATAGGTAGGTTATTACTTATAATATTTTTGATTTCAGAAAATTTGAACAAATTAAAGAAATTGGAGTATTTAAATTTGGCGTTAAATTGTATTGAAATTATAGAAAACTTGGATCGATGTGAATCTTTAAATAAATTAGATTTGACAATGAATTTTATAGGGAAACTTGATAGCATTGAATCGTTAAAATACAACACACATTTAAGAACATTGTAAGTAAAGTCTTATTAGTTTTAACTTTACATTATCGATAACTAATATAACTAATATTTTTCCATAATTGTATATAATTCGTCTGTAATTAATATCATACTATATTCTATTAATTATCAAAATTGTAAGAAATCTTGTTTTTTTTAGCTTTCGTTAATTTTAAATACCATAATAAATAAAGTATTATTATAAAAATTAAATAAATATTCAGGTAAATATGTAATTTTAAATAATTATTAAGAGATGTCACTGTGTCAGCGTAATATTTGATTTCTATTTCAGACCCATGTGTGGTATAGATAAAATGATTTCACCTAAAATCGTATTTTATGATTTTTGAATAACCTTTAAATTACCTATTTTAAAAATTATAGAAGACTAGAGAATAATATATTTTTGAGGGAATGACATCGGTTTTATATTTTATAGTTATTTGATTTTGTATTCCACTTTCAAAACAAAACAAAAAAAATATTGTGCATTTAAATGAAGTTTAAATTGATTTGAGAAAATATTTAGACAAATAGATATGTCATGCCTTCAAAAATAGTATTCCTTATTATTTTTATAATAGGTTATTTCTAATTTTATTCAAAGATTACTCAAAAACATAATAAAAAATGATTTTGCGTAGGTACCTGAGTTATTTATTGGGTAATTGGAAGAACATTATATTGTGTATATAAGGTTAAAAAGATAATTTTTGTTGGAGTGCTTTTTTTAATGCAAAAATTCCGATCTTTCTATTAAAAAAAAATATTTAAATATGAAATTATTTTATACTTAATGTTCCAAATAAATTAAATTAAGAAAGAATATAATCACATAAGTTAATAATTATTTTTATTATTATAGTACTTTTATTGTATCAAATAGACAATTATAAATCAACATTAAAATATACATCTATAATTAATTTTATTCTTGGAAATATTTGAAAATATATTCTATTTTATTTTATTACAGTAGAACCTCAATTATCCGTGTTCGCGATTAACCGTGCTCACTCTTCCAAAAATTTTAAAATAAGTATTGACTGTAGATGTATATATTTCTAATTATAATTAAATAAAAAATTTCATTATTATAAAAAGTCTCGATTAACCGTGGTTTTCACTTATCCGTGTGACCTCCTCCCCGCCATTACCCCAAATAATCGAGGTTCCACTGTACATAGTAAAACATAATTACATAAAAAAAACGATTCATTTTTAAAAAATATGGACGAGTGAAAACGTCTAATTTTAAAATGTATTGGAAAAAAATGTCCTACATTCTTTGCATTATGCATAGAGGATAGAAAAATCAGTGATAATTTTCAACTGTTGCGGCATATCATTAACGATAACGATAGTCACTCAACGAAAATGTCTAAGAAAACAATATCCAAAATCGAGAATGTCTAGGTCAGACATACAGACATGAAATTGTTCAAAATAAAATTTTGTAATAAGCCAATGATTCATATCCAACAATGTGATCACTCATAGAAAAGATACGATTAGAATTAGAAGTAGTAAACGAAGAAAAGTTAGGTTAAAAACAAATTGGAAAATCTTCAGCAAGAAAAGTTAAAAATAGGGCTTAAAAAGTTTAAAGTTAGGAATTTTTCATTGAATTTTTTTATCATGATTCCACAAATCGTTATATTTATGTTTTTATTTGTTCAGGTATCTCACTGGAAATCCTTGTACAGATTATGATGGATATCGTGAGTATGTTATTGGTACTTTACCACAAATTGACATACTCGACGGAATAGATGTAACTTCATTTGATAAATTAGTCGCTAAACAGCAGTTATCAAATATTACATGTAAAATTATTGCCCAACAAAAAACCTATGAAAGTAAATGTTTTTAAAAATAAAATAAGCGCGTATCAGTTGATATTTAATATATTTATTGAGCTAGGTACGTATATTAGAATAATTAAAGTGTATGTTAACTATACATAGATTTCAGAATGAAACAAAAAAAATCATCAAAATCTTTAAATATTACTGAGGAAACTTTGGAAACACACGAAAAAAATTATGAAGAATCAGATGAAGAGTATGTATACAAAAATATAACAAGTGTTTACCTACTGTAAAATGTTGCTATATAGAAAATAAGTAATTATACGTCTATAATATATTATAGTTTAATGGGGGCTAAGAAATTACCTAGTAGAAGTGCTACTCATTTAATATAGATTCAATTGATTGTTTGTTATGTCTCATATAATTTAATATTACTCATAAATATCTATTAAAAAATGTGTATTAAATTGATCATTGATTATTATACCTAATAAATAATAATTAACGGTACTATCTAATATCATAATTCATATACTATATAGTATCATTATTGGCACTATTTATTTTCTTTTTAATTTTATCTAGCATTATATCGTTAATCGTTATACATTTAATATACTCTCATGAGTCATGAGTCATGACTCATAGTTACTTATTTTATATCGTAAAAAATTTTATTGTAGATTGGTGTATATTGGTGTGCTATATGGGGTGAATGTATAGTTGGGTGGTAACATGGGGTTGACATAACTTACACCACTTTTCGAGACACATATGGCCGTAGGTAATAATGATTATGTACCAAATAAAAATCTTTTCACGTATGAAAATTGTTAAAGGTAAGCTAAAGAGAGGTTCGTTACCTAACCTAACCGTAATGGTTCATTAAAAATAATTGGGATTATAATTGATATTATAAGACTTAGGTATCGTTTAATTAATTTATGCCGTATAAGCTCGAAACATGTATACGGTGATAAAAAACAAAACTCATTAATTCAAAATATATTAGTTTTTGAAAATTTTTTTTTCTTAATTTCCAGTCGAAATGAAGAAAAAACATTTTTTATTGTTATGATTGTTTATAATTTTTACTTTTTTGAATATTTCGATACATAAAATTGAAATTCAGGCTAATTGTTTATGAGTTATAATTTATAAGTATTTAAAGTTTGTTCTCCGGACATAATAAAATTTTTAATATCTGAAGCTACCTTGATTACTGAGTGATTAGTATAGTTGGAAGAATAGTATCTTAGTCAATATAGACCAAATTAGTTACTAAATTCAGTAGGTAACTCTTGAATCCATTGATTGGTCAGCAATTAATTCCAAAGACTCGTTTTTTATTTGATCTGGATTATAGTTTCATAGTGCAACTATTTTCCAAATTCTTATTTTTGTTCTTAATAGTCAGTCCTAATCCTACAAGTTTTGTTCACCAGGCTTGACTGAACTTAAATATGGCCTGTAGGCTATTATTCTCGGTCGACATTGCACTCCTTTGGCCGCTACAAGCCAATTTTTAGACCTAACCGCTGTACTTATGTATACATTTAATTATTTAAATTTGAAAATTTCCAAATGTACGTTGTTGACGATTGTTTCCAAGAAGACAAAAATGAAGATGATTAGATGAATAATTATTAATAACAATTATTTCAAAAAAAATTTACATTATAAACCTATATTATGTATGGCTATATCTAATATAGGTACTTTTTGAATATAATTTCGACTGAAAATTAAACAAAACATTTTAAATGTTAATAAATTTTGAAACGATGAGTGTTTTTCGATAAAAGAATCGCCCTGTATAGAATTTCCACAACTTTTAGTTTTTGGAATCAACCGAGTGAAAACACTCCGGAATGTCGTGTGGAGATGGCGTTACATAGTAGACGAGCTCAGCGAAAGCAAGATGAAGCGAAAAAAGTATCCAAAGAAGAAACATGGATTCCAAAGTTATTTGCCGAAGACGGTCGTCCGTATAATTTAAACCAAGCAAAAGTATCATACAAAATGGAAAATGAAAATAACAAATACGTGCTTACTGTTCATGTGTACAAGTAAATTATTTTTGTAGAAACGTTTTAATGCGCACATTATTTAAATCATTAAACCTATACCAATTAATAATATCTAATGGTGAATTTTTATAAGTCAACGCTATTTTGGGGGACAATTACGAGGAGGATACAGGTGCCTATTATATTTTAATATTTTATAGACGTAGGCATAACTTTGGAAATTTGTATAGGGAGGGCTAGGGGATTAAACTATACCTATTTGTTTATTTAATATTTTAATAGTACCTTATTGTACCTATACCATAATATCGGAGCATAATGTTCAGTATTTAAATTGTTTCGTTCAATGACGAATTTATTAAAACAATTTTGAGTTTGTACTTTTGCAGTATCTAACTATGGTCTATGGATACTCGTTTTTATTTATTAAAACCATATATTTTCAAATGAGATATACCTACCTACCTAATCAACTTTTCTTTTGCTGTAAATTGTCAAATTGTAAGTAAATACAATTTTTGAAAATATTGAAGTATCTAAATCAAAATTTAAACGAGTAGTTCCTGAGTTATTAAAATATATACTCTAAGGATAATAATAAATTAGTAATACATTATAATCCTTAATAGGCTTTAAAATAATTTACAAAATTATAAAATTAATGTAAAATGTATGATAAAAATAATAATATTTAATTTAGTTTTTATTATACTTTGACAATTTGTACAGATTATCATAATATTTTATCTTCTAGAATACTAGATTAGGTAGGTAATATTAATTACAATGATATTTAAATCATTATAGGTAAACAATTATGAGTACTTAATAATAACTCAATGTTTCAATAATTATTCAATCAAATCTTGATATAAATACATCAACATTTTCAAAAAAGTTATGATGAAAAAAAAATGTTTTTAATTTAAAAAGTTATCATGTATACAGTACCTATACAATTTTTCTATAGAGTTAAAACCATTTAAAATATTGTATATTAATGATAAAAATGATTAAAACTATTATATTATTCGAATAAGAACTCCCATAAATCTAAAATACTTAATTACGTTTTCAGTAAGATTTTTCTAATTGTTTACAAAGTATCAAGAGAGTGGCATTACAAATCACAATTAATCTTTAAAAAATCACGCTGTATAATATAACATTTATCTTTCGGTTTATAGGTTCATGGACACCAGCGAATTGGACGTGGACGTTCAACCCACGTACGTAAGGGTCACAGTACGAAAAAAGATATTGCAATTGGCGCTGGATGAAGAAGTAAGAGTGGACGAATCTAATGCGAAACGGTTGATTGGTTCTAAGCTATTGGAAATAACTATGCCTAAAGTAAATTATCGCCGTATAATAGACTGATATGAAAAAAAAAAAACGTCTACCAATAATATGTTTAACTTTTTGTGTATTATATATATTTTATAACAGGTAAAACAAATAATCTGTCCAGTTAAAAAACAATGCGTCACGGACAAAGATTTTCACAATAAAAAGTAAAGAAAAATTCTAGTTTTTCATTATAATATATATAATTTATTTAAGTATAGCCAGTATAGGTATATTTCGTTTTAAATTATAATAGACAGACGTATTGTACACAATAGGTTATAGACTTATTGATCACAAGTGGATGAATTAGTAAATATTTCTGACATATAAACCTAGCTCATTTAACTCAATTTTTTTTACATTTACGTTTACTTTTGCATGGGTAGTTTTAAAGAAAACATATCTTCCTATGCTTATGATATTAAATATGCATTTATATTAATTATTCAAAGTACCATAATTATTTTAACTCAAGACATAGAAAATTTAATCAAAATATTCAACATATATATATGGATATAGACACATAATACAGTTATACCTAAATGTATAATAAATAAATAACATCAATAGGTTCAATATGTATTTAAATTCTTTAGTTTATTCATACGGGTATAATTATTAATTTACTTTATATTTTACATATAAGTACACATTTTTTCTGTCATATAAATTATAAATATTAAATATAATATAATGAATACCTAGTTCAACACAGTAGATTATTTCATAAAATAACAATTTTATTTACACAAGCACGGATCACTTATTCCGGCTTGTATTAAGTATAATAAAGGTATTATATGGAATATGTGTTTTAATAACAAAAGTACTTACATTTTTTAGTAAATCAAAACTAACGGATGAAGTATTTGATAGTCAAAAGCAAGTGGAGTTTTGGAATATAACCAATTCACCAGCAAGCGTAAAGAAAACTGGAGACAATAACCTTAAGGATTTTGTCGACAATTCCGAAGTACCGCCTTTAGAATAAAGGTTAGAGGTTCATAGTATCTACACAGATAATATAAATATAATATTTATATTAGGTACCACTGTTTTTTTTTATTAAACTGTATTGGTATATATATGTTTTAAGTTATATATGTACAGTTAACCCGATAGCTATTTTTAATTAACCTCAATTATTACCATTGTTGAAAAAATTAGAGTTTATCAAAATGGTTATTTGGTTGTAATGTTGTAAATTAAAAATAGTAAGAATAATTAAACGAATCCGTTGTTTCACTGCATTTTTACATTTTGTTTCTTAATAATTATGCACGTAAATCATGTGATTAAGTTTTAAGTTTATAAAAATATTATTTTATGAGTAAACGATACCTAAGTTGTTGATAAAATGCTTCGATTTTCAAAAACTGGGGAGCTTTTGGATAAAAAATTAGATCTAGTTTGTACTTTGAAGAGGTCAAATTTAAAAAATGTCAGTACTTATTCTTATAGTCGGGAGAAACAAACAAAAAAATGGGAATTTTTACACGAATTTAATTTTTGATAAAATCGATTTTGATGTAGCTAACTGGAAAACAAATAATCGTAGATACTTGAAATTTTTACTAAATGTTTATAAATGGTTTTTTATTTACGATAACATTTTAAAAATATTTTTGAGCTCTATTAAAAGTATAAGAAATTTTCAATTTTTCTCTTTATAAATGTTAATTTAAAATTATTTACTGAGTAGAAATACTTGAAATTTTAAGAGAACATTATAACCGTATGTATCGTATTGTCTCTGTCTTACATGCATACAACATGGAAATTTTTCATTCAGCAGAATTTATTTGGTGTAGTTAGCTTTAATATTAGAGTAAATTTACCTAACGTCAAATTTTAAGGTAAGAATATTATTTAGAAAATGTTTATCTGTGCATACTGTATACAAATATTAAAAATAGGTACAATTTTTTTTATATGCATTTAAAGTTAGAATTTTGTCAGAATTGCACAAAATAGCAAAACTATTTTATAGTTAAAAATGTATAAAAACTATTCTGAAAACATTATATCTAAGAAATATATAACGATCAAATATTATTTGCAGGAACTTTAACTTTTATGTTTACTATACACAATAATTTTTTTGATTTTTTTTGTTTTACAAATTTTTTTTACCCTCCCCTTTCAACATAAAACATATTAATGTTAAAATCAAACAGTGTGTATCATGATTTTACTAAGTTGCAAAAGTCTTTATCTACCACTTGTAGTACCAAGAAACTATTATAATTAATTTGTCAAAACATTAAATAATTAAAGATATTAATAGTATACAGGATCAAAAAATATACTAGTAAACTTAGGAAACATTAATTCGTATATTATTTTATTATGAATTGATATCAGGTATTTTTATGTATTTGCCCGAGGTAACAATATTTATATATTAATATATACTAATGTCTAATGTTTGAAACATATTGCTTACTATTTAGGGTGCAGTGGTTGTTGTTGTGACTATATATTTATTATATTTATTTAAATAGTTTATAATTGTGTAGATTGCATAATTTGTCTACATAGTTAGTAGTCTTATTAATTTTTATTATTTTGGTACTTTCCTTTTATTGGAATTACATTTCAATAAAATTAAAAAAATATAATAATGATAATAAATATAAAATTTTTTTTAATTATCAAGTCTCTAAACTTGAAGCATGTAAGGAAGAAATGCACTTCAATGGAGGTATTTCAATAGGCAAATTCTGTAGAATATCAGGTAGGTTTAGACACAGTTTTTAAGTTTAAAGTATTAAATGTAAATCATTTTTGATATATTTGTTTAACAATAATTGAAAATAGGTAATCTGTTTTATCTAAAAGTGTATTAAAAACATTTATTATGAAATTAACACAATATAAGTAATTTGTTAAAAAAGGCCACATAGATATGCCATGTACAACATCATTATTCATTAACTTAAATGTGTCAATTTTTAAAACTATAAAATAACAAGAAGTTAAAAAACAGGTTAATAAATTGTTTTTAACGCAAATTAACTTTGAATATTTTCTTGTCTATTTTTTTTTTGTTTTTTTAATGAATAATAAATTAACAACAAAAAAGACGATAAAATACAAAAAAAAAAAAAAAATAATAATAATACTAAAAGCCAAAATGAATACAAAATAACAGTGTTAGGCCAGTTGAAATTACTTTATAAAATAATATTTGTATAAAAATATTTCTATTTTATTAGTAAATTAAATTAGACAATTTATTTTACAGCCGTTTATGAACACTTTGAGCTTATAAGCAAAAATCTTATATAACTTATTACAACCCTACAAGAATTAACTCACTCAGTATTATGGTTAAATTGATAAATAGGATTTTATGAAATTTTGTACAAAATAAAAATAATAATACATAACTTCCACCGAGGACAACCAATAAATTTTTTTGTGACCCAAGCCACTAACATCAACTGCTTTATAATATTAGACAAGTATGATGATGTCATGATTATCTCGTTTTTATTTAAATAATTATTATTAATAATGGTAACATAAATATTTACATTTATTTGTATGATAAGGAACAGCTTCACAGAAAACTATTTTGCTAAGCATTAAAAAAAAAAATAATAATATATAATTTGTTAATAGTCCTTGTTGTAAAATAAAAATGTGTTAAAGTACACATGATAATATACAATTTTATGTATATTTATATTAATGAGCTTAGCAAAATGTTTATCTCTTGGTGTTTCACAAATTCTGTCAATAATAATAGTGTCCATTAATTTTCTGTATTAAATACTTAACTATTCAACAACAGCGATTAGACAATCTGTCCGTTTTCCTATCAATGTTAATTTTTTCTGGTACATCTGTAGGTTCGCGTCCAGGTGTCTTGTTCAATATTGATAATGTTAGGTCAGTAAATGCTTTTTCAATATTTATATTTGCTTTTGCAGATGTTTCTAAAAAAGATATGTTATGTTCACGAGCAATACCTTCACCTCTTGATTTACCAACGACGCGTTTATCTTCCATATCACATTTGTTCCCTAAAATCATTTTTTCTACATCTTCGTTGGCGTGCTGAAAAGAAAAAAAAATCAATATTATATTAATAACTTTAAATAATTAAATAGTATTGAATAGAGCTTAATAGATATAAAATATTTGCTAAATTAAACTCAGATAATCATAATTAAGAATAAATTGAAATTTATTACAAAAAAGTTATAAATTTATGAATTTTTATTGCTAAAAGTTGATACATTTCATATTTTTTTTTATAATTTACAAATCCAACTAAAAATAAGTTTATGTATTTTAAATAAAATACATTTTCAACAAAAGCTTAACTGGATATAATGAGATAAACTGTTTATTTTATATAAATGTGTAGGAAAATAATTTATACTGATTTGTTGAGACTACATGATAAAAAATGTACAATAGAATATGAATGTCAACATTTACAGAGCTTTATATCAATAACTTAAACAATTAAATTCTGTATAAGCAAGTAATAAATAATAATGATAATAAATATAATATATATGCATACCTCATTAATGTTTCGTAGCCATTTTACTATATTTTCAAAACTTTTTTCGTTTGTAATATCATATACTAACATAATTCCCATTGCTCCCCTATAATAGGATGTTGTTATGGTATGGAATCGCTCCTGACCTGCTGTATCCCTAAAATTCAAATTGTATTACATACTATTAAAATAAATAAGTTTTTCATAAACTGGAATAATAAAAAAAAAAAAAAATTAAATTTTATTTTTAATCAATATTATATTTATTTACTTTTATTAATTAAATAATTTGAAACTAGTAATATAATATTAAAGATATCACAACTATGTTTTTAATAAAGATGCCAATAGGATTAAAATAATAACGCAAAAACTTGTTTACTATATTTATGACCTTCTAAGTAAAATAACATATAACTATTTGTTGCATAATTAAATCAGACAAAGAAAAAGTAAAAAAACTAACTTGTAAACAATATTTAAATTCAATTCTTACCAAATTTGAAGTTTTATTTTTTTGCCTTGAAGTTCCACTGTTTTGATTTTAAAGTCAATACCTAAAAATAAATAGTATCAATTAATAATCAAAAATAGAATAGATAAATATAGGTATCTTATTTAAGTTTAATCTAAATTTGAATAGAGTTTTCCTACCCTAATAAATGTATATAGAATTAGTTGAAAATATTTTGGCAGAAAATGGAAATTTAAGATTAGAAGAATTTCTAATTTTTTTCTAGTGATCATAAATCAATTGATAATTGTTTTTAGAGCTTTTTTCATGGAGTACCCATAGCTATAGCTTATTTATGCACCGGAAATAATTAACACATAATTGAATAAAGATTAGAGTTAAGTATGTGTGGTATCTGAATTAGAGAGCATTGAACGTGTCATATTTGGTAAATTCTAGATAATAAACATAATACACGCAATGCTTAATATTGTTTTTTTTTGTAACTTTAAACTGCTATAGGTATTTTTTTTTTAAATTAATTAGAATAAAAAAGTAAAAGATATGATTGTAAATATTCTTTAAATTCAAATACATAGGTAGTAGGTATTCTCTTATTTTCTTAAATTGTGCAACTTTTTCAATCATTTATTCATAAATTTGTTTTAAATATAACATTAGGTACCATGTGATGAAAAAAAAAAAATAAAATATATTTCTATTGCTATGATAATACTATTTTTACACTTTCTTTGTTAAATACCAAGTAAACAAATACATTAAATAATAATTTAAATAGAATTTTGTCTATTATGTTTTGATTTTATGGATAATACATAGTATTACTGATGTTTAAAATAATTTAATCCATCTAATTAATTATTTGTAATCTATCCACGATAAAAAAATAATGTTAGTCCTAACATGCGTCAGATTCTGATAATAAAGTAATTATCACATTAGTTTTATTGATAATATTTTCTTTTAAAAATATGTAATAAACACTAAATTATTAAATGTTCAATTAAATATAACTAGTACAGTGAAACCTCCCTTAATGGACACCTTCAAATAGCAAACGTTTTTTCGGGGACGGGGACATTTTCACTATTTATGTATAGGAAAACCTCTAAATAACGGACACTTTTATGACATTGATATTAGTAATTTTAGTTTAAGAAGTTATATCGTACGCAATTGTTACGTAAAGCTGTTGCCGATTTGGATGCCAATTCAAGTCAACCTATTAATGTGTTGGATGCAATTTACTGGGTGTCTTTATCTACAAAAAACATTCAACCCGAAACAGTGAAGAAATGCTTTTTGCGGTCTAGCTTTAGGTACCGTGATAACAATGTTACAGATGTTGATGATCAACTTACACCAATAGAAGAACTTGGCAATCTTATTAAGGTGATTGACAATAAAATTACGGGAAATTACTACATAACACTAGACGATTGCATAGACTTACGACGCCGATATCAAAAATCCATCTGATAGTACGAGCATGTCTACACAAAATGAAGAAGAAAGTGATGAAGAAAATGATGGGTTGGAAGATCAGAAATTCCACAAAAAGTCTATGAGAGGCATTGCTAGCAGTAAAAGACATACGTAAATATATTTCTTCTATCGAGGTACAAAATAGTTCATTGTTCTCAAAAAAAAAAAAATTAAAATATGTACCTATATAATTACTAATATATTTTACGGCTGTATTCTACGAAAACCTTATAAAATCTTAAGTGTTCCGTTATTCGAAAAAGGTTAATAACCACTGGTATAGACTGACAACAGTACTTGCCAAGGCAGGCTTCATTTTCTCCTTCAAATTAACTGATTGTCACATCAACTGGGTTCTGACTTATAACAATCTTAAACGATAGGGCGGTAGTGAGTTGTGAACACTGTGTAAGGTTAGGGTTTTTTTTAAATTCAAAAGTGGGAATTAGAACACTAAAAAAAAATTAGATTAGGTATCATGACATACGCGTCCCGCTAAAAATTGAAGCGGGACACATTACAAGTACATTAAAAATCGGGACATATCTCAACCCTAACACTATGGTTAGGTGACATGCAGGAATGCACAGAACAAACCTATTTTTTCCAAACAATTGGCATTTATATCTTTTTGAAAACAGTTTTGTTAATAATTTTTTGATAGTGTTCAAAGTGTGTCCTGTTTAAATATATACTTAGACCTATTTTTAAATTCTCATTAGTTCCTAACTATGAGTCATCAATATAATGCTCATTTAAATGTTTATTACAGATTATATGAAAATAGTTTGAATAAATTATTAAACGTCCATCATAGATTTAAATGAGGCTGGTCGATGGAGACAAATCTTTATATTTTTATTCCAATTTATTAGAACCCATAGAAGGCTAATAGCTAATCTTAAACATAATTTTCTTCTTTTTTTTTTTTTTGTTTGTACTTTGTGGTCATAAGCATCATAACTCTAATTATTAATTGTCTTCATTGTCTATTATGTAGTATATCATATACTTATTATTTTCTAATATTATATTAGATTTTAAATTAGGTATAAATTACCTATACTTTGTAGAATGTAGATAGGTACCTGTCCTATATTATCATTATGCATGTAAGTGGATTTGTAATGTTGTAATGTGTAGGTACCTAGATGAAATTTTAATCGAGACATATTCTATTGAAAATTTATTTAATTTCAATTTAAAACAAACAGCTGAATGGTAAGTACTTAAAATGATGATTGCCTCAAACATAATATGAAATTATAAATATTTAATTACATTTTGATTGGCAATCTTAATTGTAGTAAACTAGTAAATACCTCTATAAAAAAAGGTACTAATAGTTATGAAAACAATAAAATTTATATTATTTTTTTTCTTTAATTAATTAATAGAAAATTGTTTGAACTTTTAAGATAATTCTTAATTTTCTTTTTTTATGAAGTTGGTAAGTATTGATTTCTTATCTAGATTAAAATGATTAAATAGTTAACTACAAACAGTAACTAAATGAATTAATATTTTGATATTATGGGCATGAAAATGCAATATATATTTTTACTTATTCTGTTAGGATGCTCTGCGTATGCTTATGAATATTACATTAGTATACTATGGATGATGAATATAGGTACAATATTAACATACAATCATGCACCAGAGCTATAAAAATACTTGAACAACAATGTATTAAATTTCTTTTATATTTTATTATTAGGTACCTACTTACCAAACTTGGTATCTTTTACAATTTACTATTTCAAAATAAAACATGATATTGTATGTATTATTAGAAATAGAGTAGGTAATATTTAATATAACAAGACATTTAATATCCTTATTATGTGATATAGAAATGACTAAATTTTAGTAATTTCTACATTACATAATAAGGATATTAAATATCTTGTTTTTGTTTAATTAAAATGTATGCAAGTTAGTGAAAGCAATACAATAAATAGTTATTATCATTTAATTTAAGTTTACACATATAAACAATAACCGTTTAAATAGGTAAATAATATAACAAATTTCTCCTACATAAAATGATTAGGAAATTGCTAATTTAAAATTAAAAAAACTAAATAGTAACAGTCTATCTACTAAGCAGTAAACATAGCAATCAGCATAATAGTTAAATAATAAGTATTTTCATATAAAAATTCTTGAATAGTAATCAAAATTAATGAGTCATAAATATTTTTAAGGGACTTTATACCTAACTACAAATCTTTTATTTTTTTAACTGTAAAAAATAACATAATATATCGTAATAAATAGTAAGTAACTATAAATAATATTTTTAAGTTCTATCATTCAAACTTATCACAGCATCAAACAGTTTAAATGACTTTTAAACATTTTATTGAGTACATAAATATTAATCAATGATTAAAAAAAATTCCTTTAATTCATTACATCGCTGTTATCGCATAAATTAATGCAAATGACCTCAATAAAACAAGGATGATTTATAAAACATGACTTTGATATGCATAAAATTGGTACCTACTTTAAATTGTAACAACTTAATATTACCTATCTACTTATTAACTGCAAGGTAATATACAAAACTGTTAAAGCTTGTTTAAGAAATTAAATCAGTTAAATTGTTTGTTTTGATTATAAATGTACCTGTCTACCTAATATCCATTCAACATAATAAATAATAATCCTGGTACATACAAACAAAATTAATATAAGATACTTCAACAAAATTGAAAGATTAACTTAAACAATTGGAAACAACACTTTTCAAACATCAATGATAAATAATAATTGTTCAAATAAATCATTCCATGAAACAGGTCCATCGTCTATATTATTATCCTAAGGCTCACATAGTCACATAATTTCTACATATCAGATTTGAAGGTCGTTATTGTCTCCAGTATATCTATAATGTAGTACATACACGCAAGTGTGCATCATTCTACTGAAAAGTATATAGAACTATCAGAGGAGATTTGAAATTAACAACACGGTCATATATAAGAAAATTAAATTAATTAAATTAAACTTTGATGAGATAGACATCGCCCACTCACCAATAGTCGAGATGAACGTCGTGGTGAACGCATCGTCTGAAAACCTGAACAGAATACACGTCTTGCCCACGCCCGAATCGCCGATCAGCAACAACTTGAAAAGCAGATCGTATGTCTTTTTGGCCATCACGGATTACCGGGTTTCGTTTTCGTCCGGAAAAGTCTAAAATAAAAGGAGGGGAACTTGTGGTATGCGGAGGGGTAGATTGAAAAAGGCGCGAGTTAGGCGGGCCTCTGAGTAGGAAATGCGTATCGGGACGGCGGTCCAAATCAATCAACGATGTAGCGGGTTGACAAGCGATTGTTTTTGTATTTTTCTTGGCGGTCTGTAGCGTGTTTCGAATGTTTTATCAGCGGCCTCGCAACGTAATCGACGGACTGGGGCGACGACGACAAAGTGGTAACGTGTCACAAGGCCCAACGTTAATAATTAACTGCGTCAAGTATTTAAGTGCGACACGAACGATGGACCACGATTAGCAAAAGAAATACGATTAATAGTTTTATGCTATAAAAAAAAAAAAAAAAACGTTATCTCGGCCGTGGTCGTAGTCGTCGTCGTCACGGATCGGTCGGTTATTGTGTGACGGCCCATCTCCCACCCAAAGATTATGACAGTGTGGCGTTAACACATTTTGTTACAAGGACGGTAACACTGTAACTCCTAAACGCCGGACGCCGCGGCTGTTTTCGTCTTTTCAAAATCTAACTGTCCACCAGACGGTGTACTGTAAATCTGTAATAATAATAATAATAATATATTGACAATGATAATTATTTATTAATTGAATTGAATTAATCAAATATTAAAAAAAGTAAATTCTAGTTTCAGCAATAAAGTATACAGTACTTATTAAATTAATAAAATGTTTGTGATTGCATGAATCCGAATATAAGCAGTAGGACAGAGGACTTGTTGCAGTTGTAGCATTTGCATATTTGTTTTGTAGTCATAAACTGATGTAAACTTACACACTATCACACTATATTATATATTTATATTGTTTGATTTATAAACAAGTATTTGTATATTTATCATTTATATTTTCATGTGTAGACTGGTCATGGAATTCTAATAGCTATTACTCTATTCTATTAGCTATACTACTATATGCTGTGGTAGCGTACTGGACACAGTCTTAGATTAGTTAGATCAACACTATTAACTAAATTGTAAATACAATACATGCATAAATCATAACAACTTTATTAATAACCATGGACTGAGATTACTTATTATTGGTGGGCAATTTCCGATCGATTGATTGGTAACGTAAATATAACATCATAGCAACGCGTATGTTTTGACGACATTGTTATTTGTTTATTCAGCAAAGTATTTTAATTTCGAAAAATTATCAACGATTTTTAATATTTTAACCTAATAGGTAGTGTATAATGTGACGTAGATGTTTTTGTGATTATTTTTTTTTTGTTTTATCTTTTCTTTTAAAAAAGCATAATACAATATATTGCACAACCGTCAAGTATAATATAATAATTAATAATTCACGTTTACGAAGATCTATCGATTCACTGTATTATAATATTATTTTTAAATCAACTACCCCCATATCGTTTGTGTTTTTTTGCAGTACCATGATAATTCAATGGATATTCGACTCACTTTTATTTAAAGCTATAATACATCGCGATATAACATTATAATTTGGGATTGCATGTATCATTGAAACATTGGTCTAACAAAAAGATATAATGCGACACGCGCAACGGATGTCGTTTGATGTGTCGGTCTGAATTTTTTTGTTAGACCAAAACAGCCGAATGAAACCCACAACCGTAAATCATAATGTCCCAATAATATGACGTGTTTAAAACGTCTACTGCCCGAATGCCCGAAGTCGTCTATGAAAATCAGTAAAAATGGTTTCGCGGACGAATGTGTATAGCTATTTAGTGGAGGCAAATTCAAATTATATTATGTTGCAGAATTAACGCATATTATATAAGCCACCCCGTGTGTAAAAGAATTTCATTTCCTCCTTTGTTTGTGTCCGAATATATAAGTCGATAAAACGCCATTCTACTAAACATAATAGTATAATACGAGTTGTTTACTAATTTGTATTTTCGTAAATTATACAAATATTTATGATAAGACTTTTTTCTCAGAAATAATCTTAAATTATGTTTTACAATAATAATATTAATACGGTCATCAGTAATCTCATAAAATGTTTATTCATCCATATACAATCAACGCGTAAATCATTAAAATATTCACATGACAACGTCTAACGGGATTTTTATTCTATTAATTAACAACACAGAAAACGATTGATTTTGTATTCGATTTTGTAGATTTGTACGTTATCGAAATTCGTGGTCAGCATCAAGTCTATCACATATAATACATGAATAATTACGAATGTTGAAGACGTTTGTGGGTATCCAGTCCTGGATTCAGTTCGGTTGATCGTGTAGTAAGGTACCGGCTGATAAGAACTCAGCGCTTTGACATACCTAATCCAGCTATACCTACCGAAGTTCACGAAAAATAGTATCCGGGAACGTTGTACATGAATTATCCCCGAAGACTTCAAGGAATCTTTTACAGCCATCTTTGGCCATCTTTGTGCCGAATAGAATCTATGAACGACCGGAACCCCACTTTATGGATCAAGACTATAAGCTGATTTTAATTTTTACACAACTTTGTCAAAGTTGTAGAAGATTGTTATAAATGTACCATAGTGGTTTATAAAATGTATTATTGAAAAAGTCGTAAAAAAATATAGCTTTGTTCAAAAATGTCGTTAACTCAATAATAATTAAGTATAGAAACGAAATGAATATTTATTAACCGATTTATCATTATTTTGATTAACATGAGGAGTTTACCCGTGGTCCTTGAGGATAGCTGGACGGTCCGAAAGAAAGTACAACAGGCATACATATACATTATAAGAATTTCTTATAGAATTTAATTTTAAATTTTAAAAATAGCGGTATAAATGTGAAAAGTTTGTGGTGAGTTGTGATATAATACCTATATAGTAATCAAATGTATTCCATTATAATTGTGCAAATGTGCAATGTTATATAAAGCAGTTTGGAACTATCACTTTAATGGTTTTGTTAATGTAGAACAAATATTAATATAGTTGTTTATTTAAAATTAATAAATTAATATGAACACTTCAAAGTTCAAAGTCATAGAGGTTTTATTTCTAAACTCTGTGATGTGTGAAGAGCTAGTATATATTAAATTAATTATTCTACATTCTCAAATCTAGATACATGATTGATTAAATTTTTTATCAGTCACTGCTTAACGTGACAAAATAATATGTTGAAAATAGTACAAATATTCAATCGTTTTAAGAATAACATTTATGTTAAATTATAATACTTGAAATACTTTGTGCAAATATTGTATACAGATTACAGACTAATCAATAGGTGATTTTAGCACTATTTATATAACTACAAAACAATTCAATTTTTAATTACTATTTTATTTAAATATTACATATACTTACAAATAGAAAACATTTAATACAATTTAATAATGTATCTTTTTATAAATTTAAATGTAATGTAAATGTAAGTCCATAATTTAAAATTATGGACTTATATACATTTAGAATTTTCCATAAACGATTTTGGAAGACCTGTGTATATAAAGCTTATTATTAGTTATTTTCATACATTCAGCATCATTTATTTATTACCAATAGATGAGAATCTGTTACATTAATTTAATCTGGGTCTGTTTAGTAAGGAGGGGAGGCTTAAACATTAAACAATATTACCAGATTAATAAGCAATTTTACTATAGAATACAAGGCCACATACCTCCAGACGCACGTATAAACAATTGGAAAATTATTTTTTCATAACCGTATACCTACTTGTTGAAAAATATCTCGTTGGAATACAATTATATTTTTGTTCCATATTATTGGAATTGTGAAATAATAATATGTTCATGACATTAGTAATGCATTGAACAATATGTTATTTTCATGGAAGAATAGTGGAAGATATTTCGTTAAAAATATAATATATTATATTATTGGATTATAATTTCAGAACAAATGCTTTTCCATTAAAATACGTTTCTGAGCGTATACTTAATACTATTCAAACGTATTTCAACTAAATATGATAAGAAAATAATATTTGAGTTTGTCAATTCCCAGACACATAGGTTTTCGAGTAAATACCTAGCTACTTTTCAAACGAAATACTTTTCCGTCTTTCCGACGGGCGTGTCTAATACGTTTCCACCAAAAGTGCACCTTTTCTTTTTTCACCAATATCCATTGCCACCTAACTCACCTAACTTAACCAAAACATTGTTTTCTACCAAAACAATTTTTATACCTATTACGCTTCAATTAACACCTTTAATACAATAATAAGTTTATTTAACATAATACTAATGCTGGCTTGAAAAAAAATGATATATTATGGTATACTTAAGCTATGTATAATATTGTACTCATATATTATATATATAATTAGTTAATTTTTTTTTAAAAATTTTAGAATATACTTTTCGTGCGTTTTTTGGATTGTTGTAAAATGTATATATATATTAAATATACACATATAATTAATGTATATTGTACGTTTCTCGTATTGATTATATATTAAACTGTTATCGAACTTACTTTTTACCTATGTTGATTAACCAAGATTTAACGGGTCAATATTTTATGAAAAGATTACACAATGTAAATTGTGCATTAGAACGGTGTATGTTAAAATAAAACGTGTCATAGCTTTTAATACAAGCGTAGTACCTATATAATTGTTTTGGTGAAAACGTTGTCTATATTTTATTTGGTAGAAACGAATATTGGTGGAAAAACGAAAGATACACTTTTGAGTTTTGATGGAAACGGGAATAGACCTTTCCGACAAAACATATTACCAAATCAATACAGTTCTAAATATACCGGATGATTTATTTCGTAAAACTCGTTAGGTATTTTAAAAACTATTAACGTTATTGAAAATACTTTTTTTTACATAATTTTAAGTTGTTGAAAAAATTTTTTATCTTTTTTTAATTTTTACTTACTTAAAAAAATATACATTTTTAATTTACAACATAAAAATAAAAGTTGGGGTGTAAACTTTTCAGTCTTTCCAATATATCTATCGTTTTTATGTCAATTTCTAAAAACTAAAAAAACAATTTACTGATTTTTAAATACTGAATACTTGTATAAAGTAGTAAAGTACCTATATTGAGTATTAATGCAGACGTGTATCTAATATAAATGTTTGGAATAACTTTTTAAATGAATTAAGATTGTGCATTTTGTTGTTATAGGAAAAATAAATTAAATAAATTAAATATATTTTAAGGATATATTATTTTATGAAAATCAATATTAATAATAATATTATCTGCAAACAATGTTGTTTATACCAACAAATTACGCTTACAAAATGAGATATTCTGATAGACTCATTTGTATTTGTAGTACTTATATTTCAATGAAGTCAAATTTTTCAGTTATGATATGAGAAATAGGTCAAAAATGTCCAAAAAAAATTAAAAAATGCATTAAAAACGTGAAAAAATACTCTAAAAAAAATTGTGTCGTTGGAACACGGAGTACTTGAAACACATCTGTAGATTGTAAAGCATCATATAATACATTCAAAAATAAAATAATGCAAATGCATTGAAATCCGATCCCTACTTATCAATGTTGGGTCTTATATAGGTACTAATAATATTCTTTGTTGTTAGAAGATTATAATCGTTTAAACGTTTTTTAAGTATCGAAAAAATTAATGATAATATACATAACTAAAAATTAGTTAGTGTCGATTGAGCGACGACTGTATTGGTACATTTAAAATCGTATATCGTTTTGGTGTTGAAAATGTGTAGCCACTAGCCGCTGAACAATTCACCATTCGTCTTGGTATGTAATTTGCATTGCCATCACATATATACCGGTTGTTCGTAAGCCAACCTCGTGTGTTGTCGTCGAACAAGACGACTGCCACTCACAGAGAAAATGCTGCAAAAGTCAGTGGCGTCGTTTCCATTTTTTTTTTTATACGCACGGGCGCATGGCGTAAAAATCAGGCCACTTTAAGCGCAAGCTACTATCAATTTTTCAGGCCAAACAATTTATAAAGTGGCCCAAATTACTACAATATTGGATTTTAAATACGCAAATGTATACCCTGCGCGGTTCAAATGATGTCACTGCAATAAGCAAGCTATTTATGTCAGTATAAGTCCACTATGCACTTTATTCGGCCATCCAAAGACATTGGCGGCATGGTAACTAGCCGTAAAAGCGCGATTAACGACGCCGTCCGACTACAGTACCAAATATTACAGCGATAGTGGCACGTTACGATGGCGGCGAACATTTTTCACAGGTCAGCGTTGCGGTGGTCAACGGTAAACCCAATCAAATTACCGGCCGGTGTGGCAAGCGCCAGATTGATACGATGTGTATAATAATGTATAGGTATGTACACGCAGCATTCCGAGCGCGTGCCGATGCCGATGCAAATCAATGTGCTCCGTTTAGCCCGTGACACGATGTCAGTGATGTGCTTATGTCACTGCAATACTTTGATATGCAATAAATAAATATATATCGTCACCACAGCCACAGTCAGGACATATATATATATATATTACATGGATTTCGTTCAGTACCGTCGTGACGCCGCAACTAGACGTCGTCACTGCAGCACTCAAAGACATGTTGACCATTGTTTGTGAGTTTCCGTAATCCCGTATCACACGGTATTCGATTTATTTTTATTTATTTACTTTTACAATATTTTGGTGAGACGTCTCCGACACCGACATTGTATTTTTGTACGATCGCAAAATACAATTCGCGATTTGGATCGGCTTCTTTATCGGTCGCCGTATTATTTTTATGCGTCCTCAATTGCGTTCGGCCGTTCGTCAGCCTCCGCCCGCGTTGTGACGCGTAAACGTCGTACACCGGGCCGTGTTTATATTGACGTGCGTCCGAGCGTGCCACCACTTCATGGCAACCTGCTCCGGTGTGAAACGCTTCAGTACGTTTTTAATATTTTTATCATCGTTGTCCGGCTTCTTAGCCAGTTGTTCCACAGCCGTACGCCAACTTCTCTACCGTTTGTCGTTACCGTTGTACGTGCAATGCAGCATGACGTTTCGTGTGCATCAAGTCCTTACTCCTTATTACAAAAACCAAAAGCCTTCCCAATAACACCATAATAAATTGTGATAAATCCTGTGAAGTAAATTAAAAAATCTAGATATCATATAGCTTATAGGTACATGGCTGCACAGGAACGTCCTGAGGGGAGGCAATCGTCCCCTCGGCACTTTATAAGTCGCGTGATGTTCTGTTTTTGTTTTACAAAATATCCAAAATTCTTTAGTACAAATTTATTACTTTTAAATTGTATCAGTATTTGCCGGACAATCTCAAACACTGATGTTACTATACATATTGAGCACCACGAGTTTCACACCACGCCCAAACGATACATGTCATGTTATTTAGTTGGTTTGCCATGCCGGCACAAGTAATAATAATAATATATACAAACGGCCTACAAACTAAAGTCTTACTACAACGTTGACGCGGTCGATGTATTCATGCGAAGATAATGATGAATAGAATAAGGTTTTTTTTTCAAATAAACGGTTTTTCGATATTTTTTTATAGTAAATTTTTAGATTATCGAATGTATTATTGTCTTAAAAGCAACGGTCCGTTGGACATTCCAGCATCTAGCGTATTTGTAAAAGTCTAATAACAACCCGGACTCTTGTAAATACGTAAAATTACTTTTTTTTTTTTAAATAGGTGGCCGTGGGTCCTATAAGAAAAATAAATTCTCTATCGACTATCATTCCATCAATCAAGTCGATAGCTTATGAGTTATGATATTTAGGTTTCCATAATTCAAATGCATTATAAATAAGTAACACTAACTTCCGTAGCATTAGTGCATTACCAATACAAACTCATTAAACTCATTCTTTTAATCACAAAATATTACACTTTAAACAATATTTTTAGCTCAAAATAAGTTGGGGGTGCTAGTTTGAGACTTAAGGGTGCTATGCATTGACTGTAGGTTCCATTGACAGACATTTTAGAATTCGTATTTTTTTTCGTATAAGTCATACTTTTGATAATAATAGTAATTTTCGAAAAACAACCTATATGTGACGTGAAGTGTGCTCAAAATGTTTAAATATTGTTAGAAAGTGACCAAAGATGCTAAGAACTGTGATCAATTCAATACATATTGTTACCATGCACGAATAGTGGACGGATCTCGAATTTTTGGGTTCAAAAACGGTTTTAACTACAGCTTATCGTTAAGGTATTTATCTTTTAACTTTGAATTATCAGACACTGCAGTGCTAATATACAAATATTATCATATTAGTAATATTATAATATTATTATTCTTAACATAATATGTTATTTTGTGACAGTAGTTTGAAAAAGAAATTTTGTAGTATGGAATTGACCGAATTTTTGATTTCAATAATGACGAACATCCCCTTAAAATACGCACAGCCGGTGTAGGTAAAATCTGTTTTTGATTCTTATTATTTGTGCAATGCAGTGTTTTTAGCAGTCACTGTGATAAAAAAGCAAAACGTATCGAACAAATATTAATGTAGAATATAGTTATATAGAAAAAGTTTAGTTTGTTTCTGAAGTATGAAACATGTGCTTTGTGCAATGATATGCAAGATCATCTATTTCATTAATTTAATACCTATCAACAAATAAATTTATAAGCCTTCATAATCAATAAAAATATATTAAATGTATACAATTATAACAAATTAAATTTATTTATTTTATTTATTTTTCATGCTATGACTTGAGGAAGGGCGCCTTGAGTAGAAAAAGTTTACGAACCGCTATTTGAGTGCTTTATATTTTAAACGTAATGTACTGCCTATAAATTATATAGCCGTAATACTGTAATAGCCAATAGGTAATATCTAAAATCTAAGTTGGGAATTATGTTTTCCGTACAGGCACTTCAATGTGAAAACCTTTGATTAGAATGGCTATATGACTGTTTTTTTATCACCGACTCTCCTACTCATTGATTTCCCTACTGGACACTATCAGTGTTTATTTCAGATCTTTTATCCCGGGGGTATCGTAAATTTTCAAGGGGGTATACCATAGGAGTAAATAATAAAGGTAAGTAAAAATATCGTATATATTTTTCTTCGGTGGGAGGTATTACTTCTACCCCGGTCATCCCCTAAAATAAACATTGGACACTATAGTGGTATTTTTCCGTGTTTGTCTTTTATACGTGTTTACTTGAAGGGAAATAATAATAATAATAAAATACTTAGACATTCAACATAAATTATATATTCATGTATAATTGTTTTTTCTTATGTAGTTTTATTGATACACATACATTATACATACACATTTATTATAGATTTATTATAGATTGACACATTTAATTAATACACGTACACATACACGTAGGTGGGAAATAATGTATAATAATACGCTGCAGCCGACTCAGGGTAACTCAAACTTCAATGGTACGAAATTCTTTGCGCAGAGACATAATATATATACATATTAAATTCACCTTCAATAATTGTTATGATATTGATATAATAATAGGTGCCAATACGTACGTATTTCACGTGCTAATAATGTCGTGGCTGCGAAATTTTATCGATCTTTAGTTTTTTTTTTTACAATGGGAAGAGGTAGGATCGATTCCGCCAGTACGATATAATTTTAAAACAACCCAGATTATTGAGTTTTGTCTATTTGAATTTTCAAATAGTTAATACCAAAAAAGTATGGGGAAATTTAACTTTGTCCTAAAAAATTTAAAATTAGTACTTTCGTTTTTAGATTGAATTGTTGATCCATTTAATTGACACTATAGATAAATTATACATTACTTAGAACTGAAAATTATTCAAAAATATCATAATTATTGTGATATTATGTTGCATTATATTATTTATATTTTAAAATATTATATTCATTATTATATTATTATTTTAATTAAATGATCAGTATGTTGGTACTCTACCCCATTTATTATTTTGTAGTTTATTAATAAGATATTTCTAAAACTCTAAACTGGTAGCCGGTCGAATCGATGGGTTATTTTAGAATTTAGAGCTATCTGTACGGACGTATTGGTGGAATCGATGAGTCACGCCATGCTACATACCCATTTCGAAATCCTCGATTGAATTCAAATAATTTAAATTCGTTCGGTTCCCCTGTTCGACCTGTCCGAGTTACCAAGAGTTGACCGTTTGTGTATCAAATTGTATAGCTGTGGTTAGCACACGCGCGTTTAATATATTATTTTAATACAATATATCTGCATCTACACGGAAGGTACGCGTTTGTCGGACGAAAACTGTTAGACAAAACATAACAATAATATTAATACCAATAATTCTACAAATTAACGATATGCATGCGTTATAGTTTTTGATATGTTACGATTATTATAATATATATACGTATATGATATGTAATATGATAAAGTTAAGGTACGGACATAATATTTTATTCTAGGTATTATTGTGTTTTCGCCTTGCTAATAATTTTTAACACTTTTTTTTAACAATAATATTAATACTAAGAAGAATATTGAAAATACGTAATTTATACAACGTAAAGTCAATAACCAAATATAATTATGGCATGTCTTCGCGTACAGACGTACAGTATTAAATTATTATTATCTATTTCATGTATAATGAAGTCGGCTGTAGTTTTAATAACTAAATCTTATACAGGTATCAACTACATAAATAAATTTAATAATTATATAATATTGTGTACAAAAATAGGTCTAAGTTTAATATGACGTGACGTTATAAGGTTTATTACAATACAATATGTAATGATCCTATTCATATTATATTTATTAAGATATAATAACCTTAATAATAGGATTTCAAACACTGTGATGTTTTTAATGTTTTTATCTTCATTAAATATAATATTCGTTAGAGCGACATTACAATGTAGTTAACGGAAGGTGGCAAAACGAAAATAACCATTCTATTTTCTAAGCGTTTAAATTATATCATAATATTATAATATCATAATTTTATTGATATGTCGTTATTATTATAATTTATATTAATATAATAGATTTTTTTTGGATTTTTTTAAATATATTATTCGTCTAAAATCGCAGTCTGGTTAATTGACATAAAATACACATACGATTTGTTTTGCCTTAACTATCGGCTACAAGATAGTGCCTAAGTGGGTGTGCAGTCTGCATAAGAAAATCAATATTTATAAAATTAGCCCGTCCACTATATATAAAAAAAAGTATATAAATATAAATATATATTTATGTAACGCTAATATGTAACGGAATTGACAGGCAGATATAAATATTTCCTTTTGTAAAATTACAGTAGGTCATTTAGAGCGCAGCAATACTTTAGCAATATTGTTTATAAATAAATATTTTAGGCATCATTATATAACTTTACTTAAATCTATCTCTTAAAGCTAAACATTCAACTTATTTTCTAGATAGGTAACCATAAGTTTTTAAATTTTTTTAATCTTAACAATATAGTTTTTTTTTTCATTTTAAATATAATGCGCGTTCTTTAAAAATATATTTTATGTTTAATACGTGTTTTGTTTAGCCAACGACAGTATAATATGTTGCATGAGCAAAAATGAATATACTAAAATAGTTCTGCGACAAAATTTTATTTCAGTGATTATGATTTGATTAAGTTAGTATCTATTAGCGTGAAAAGAGGAGCATTACATCTATTATTTAATAATAATATATTTTTAAGCATACGACTGACCAATAGTATGTTACTTTTATAATCACTAAGAACATAATTATTAATTGCATAAAACTTATGATACAAGTATTCATCCAGTTTGGGACCTTCTTTGACAAGAATACACAATTATTAAATAAGTATTGATGGACATAAAAAAAATTATGATTTTGTTGGAATTAAATAGTAACGCATAAAACAATTGCTCCTCTTATCGAATTAGTAAACTTTGTATGGAAACTGCTGGTATACTGCTGAATTATTAAATAATTAAATGTGATATGTTTATGATAATATTACAAAGAACAAAGCTGAAAGCTTATTTATTTTTCGTTATAACAATGACCAATGATGATGAAATCTTAATTGTCTACAAAAAAAAAAAATAATATATTTAATTATTATAAATAAAACAGACGAGTGAGCTGTTCTCCCAACAAGTATTAAAATAGTTAATAGTATAAATAATATGCATATATTCATACCGAGTGATTCATTCATCGTATAACATTCATTATTTCAAAAACCATTAATGTTTTTAAATACATTTTGTTGCTTTATTTTAAGTCATTAAAAAACAAAATTTTTCTAAAAAAAATGTATATTTTGTATTATTTTTCATCGTTTTCATTTTTAATTTTTTTAATAAAAACATACATTTTTAATTCCTTATCCCATGGTAGAATATTTTTGGAGTACTTCTATACATAAAAATCAAATTTTAGACGAGTTATAAGTATTTAAAATTTTGATGTCTGGAGTGGAATTGTACAATGGTACATCGCAAAATGTTAGTCCATTGCTCTGCTCAAATAAATTTTCAATATTTATAGCTAATAAGCTACTCGTTTGACGATCGAAACACTTCAAATAATATTCTGTTTTAGAATATAAAAATAAAAATGTATGTTGTCGTTTGAAAAAGTAAAAAACTTAAAAGTTATAACGAATAAAAAATATAATATTCTTTTAAATAAAATGTTGTTTTGCAATGAATCAGTTACTCAAAAATATATTTTCAAAAATGTAAGTGTTTTCTGAAATAATAAGTTTTTACGTTCAATAAATCACGCCGATATCGTTAAAAATGAAATTTCTATAGCTCATACCTAATATCGTCTGATCAATTAACTGATTTACAACATATATTCGCAAAGCCGTTCAATGTCAACCCATTGGTTTTGTACTCGTTTGGCAACAGTTTTTGATTTATTATTATATTATTATGATTTTGATAATTAAAACGATAATGTTAAATTTCGATTGTTATTACAGCATTTCAAAAAAGTTCTTGATTTTCTCTCATTTTCTTTTTTTCTTAGGTATAAAAATATGAAAAAAAACAATCATCATAAATAATCTATCTTTAGATCCGTTAAAAGATACGATATTATAATACTATATCTAGATTGTACAAAAAGATTCATTTTCTCAAGCCGTTTTACACGTACATATAAATTAATGTAATTGAGCTATATTAAAAAGTTTTCTTATAGATGATATAATTATCAATATTAAAGAGCTAAGATTGTCTGCATGTTGATATTGTGATCCCAGTGTAATTGGACGAAATGGACTTGAGTTTAAAGAACGTGCTGTGATACATTATTATACTACTACTACCTACATGATATACATTTATACGGACAATTTTACTAGAAGACACTATATATACCTATATTATAATTTTATATCATAATATATGGTAATATACTTGGGTTTTCCAGTTAAGAAAACAGTGTCCTTAGCACATTTATTTGAAACGGACAACAAGCGTTTTATATCGTTATTTTTAGTATTTTTATGATTATAATGATTATTATATTATTTTTAACATTATTATTATTATTATTATTATTTATATTATTATTATTATTATTATATACTCTAATTAACACTCGACAACTCTTGTTGATCCTAACACTTGTATCACGTTTCAGATTCCATTTAGATTTGTCTATGTATTTAATGATATGCGCGTTTCTGATATGTATATTTTGATTTGCAGCATATATCGTGCCGGTGTCGACGTCCCGAGTCACGAGCACGCTTATTGGCTGTTAAATGTTATTAAACTTCTCGTTTTATTTTTATTTATTTGTTTTTTTTTTTGTGTTTTTGGTTTGCTTTGATATGTCTAAGTTGTTGTTTCTCTTTAGAACAGTCCATGTGCTGGTAGAACGAAGATAAATATTATGGTGAAAGAGATTTGAGGATTGATAGTAGCAAACGATGATGTGAACGTGCAATTTTCGTTGGTGGTGGGCATGGAGTCCGGATAATCTTCACAAGTAGTTTTACTAGTTTCCTTTAAGGCTTGGGCTAAACATATATTGAATACATAATATTATAATACATTGTTTTAATATATTAAATATTAATATAATATTTTACGATTTTATTTACTATTAAGTAGACAACTTAAATTGTCAAATTTTAGATGAGACGATTTCATGATTTTGTTATATAGCCTTAACTTAAAAATAAAATTGATTATGCTCGAAAACTGGCTTTACGTAAAAATTTTCGTTTTGCCTTATATTTTCATTTTCTACTAAATCTAATTTGCTACCAAAAACCACCCTCGAAATTCAAGATTGAGACATTATTTCTGCTAAAAAAACGTGTACAGTGTACACAGACTTATACAAACATACAGTCACATAAACATTGTTGTAAAATCAATACACACATTCCTTCGCTAAAATTCTAAAATATATTTTTATAACAGTATCCACTACCCATATAGATGAATTATATGGTTGTAGATTATAATCAAATAAATAATTTAATTTACAAGAATAATAATTGAAGTTTAAAATGCAAATAAAACAAGTTGTTTTTTTTTTTAGATATAATTTGAAATGAATGAAAACAAATTACTTGTACATGATTTAAGTAAAATTAACACATTATACACTTCAAAAGAATTCTTAAAAAGTTCTTGTGTATTCATACTTTTAAATACTTGTGAATTTAAATAATAAATTAGTATAGTGCCGAATTCATATAATTCAAACAGAGTATAATTGTATTAACGTATTACTTAGATTAAATTTGTTTTAAATTGTTAATCTCTAAAAAAATTAAAAATAAATCATTATTCTCAATTAAAAAAAGTAATTGTAATTTTAATACGTAGAAATTATTATGATTTTGATTATCAATTATTAGTATTCATAGATACTGATCTATAATTAATTTACATTAAATATATTTAATAATTGTATTGATTTTATTTCTATTTGAAACAAACGAATTAATTATTGATAAAGGCTTACCAATTTTCGGGAAAAATCCGTTCCAAAACTGGCATTCAGCTGCTCTAGGTCCGTAACCTACGTGCATTTCAGCAGCATTCCATACATGATAAATCGGCTTTGATTCGTTGTATAGTGGCCAGTCTATGTCATCTGATACAGGTGTTCTGAAAAATAAATGAATATTCAATATGAAATAAAATAATACATACTCATAATAAGTCATAATTTTACATTGCTGTTGATATAAATACAATGTGATCACAATTTAATAAGGTTATACCAAATGTTTCAAATGGATAAACTTATTTTGATTTGTGTTTTTTTTACTGCATATAAGACTAATTATTAAATTTAAATTTTTGTACTATTTGTGCAATAATAAAACAAATTTTTTTAGAATTGAACTCCATCTAGTTCTTTTGAGTGACATGATTTTTTTTTTTTAATAACTTGAACTATGAAATTATTTATTTATTAAAAATGGAGTGATCGAAAGTGAGTAGAAAATTATAATACGAAATTACATTGAACTTCGTATTGTTGTAAAAATAATGACAATTATTGTTCAAACGAATTGTTATAAAAATGAAATGATTTTTTTATTAATAATTGTATTATGTATTTATTTATTTTTATACCAAACCTCTATGGATTTTGTATGATTTTCACTGATTATTTAAATTTTTATCCACGTAAAAAAAAATTTAATATATATTTATTTATTTTTAAATAAAATTAATACTGTCTTCTACGAATTAAAAAAAACCACAGAATCAAATTGCATTTAGTCGAAATATTTAGTGTTACCTTAAACTGTGATCATACTCTATTAATTTAGTTCTGAATAGTATAGTCTGTAGTAATCTGAATACTGATACATACATAGAAAATATGTTCTTTGTATAGTACATTATATAAATATCATATATAAACATACAAATATACAATAGCAATATAGCATAATAGTTATTAGTTTATTACTGTACGAAGTATATATACATATAAATAATATTTGTAGTAATTATTATAGTATAGTATAGTAAATGCTAAATGCTGTACATGAAATATATGTTATATTGCGAAGAAGATAATGTATTATACATATACTAAGGTTGTTATACGTTTGTCTAACCATACACAGTATGGCAAGGTTTATTTAGTTGGTTAGTGATAGGTAGATATAGCTATAAGACTGATAACTATCAAGAAGAAGAATATATGTATATATAAATATATAATATGTATATAGAAAGAGAGCATATATCTAGTCGAGTGTCGACTATAATATAGAAGTCTACAGTAAACAATGGCCAATCATTAATCAAAACATATTTAATGAATGTAAATACTAGATTGTATAGTTAGTATATAGTTACATACAAATGTTTCATATATACATAGAATATAATGCAAAAATGCTCAACGAGAATTTATATTTTCTGCGTCTACGCACTATATTATATAATATTATGTATTCATATAGGTAGAAGGTATACACTATTCTATATTAATTAGTTTTTTAAATTAAAAACGCCGATATTTAAATATCATCAAAAAAGGAAATTTAGATTGTGGACGAAACGATTTAATATTAAATTTTTTAATTAATTTCATTTATTAAACTCTTATAGGCTATAATAATAAAAAATTAGATTAATAATTTTTCGATTTAAGTATACTAGTAGAACTAGTAGATATTTTATATAATATTTTATGTTGTATACATATCATGAAAATCTGTATTTGTACTATTTTGATTTAAACTAGATATATATAAACCGATAAAGTGTATGTAATTGTAAGTTATTGCTTATATAGCGTATGACTAAAGCAATATGTAATAATATAACGATTGGTTTTAGCTATACTTCCAAGTACCAGTGAAATTAATCACCAGCAGTAATGTTCATAAAAATCCATATAATATATAGTTTTACAAGACATATATCAGGCTAATATATTTTAAACTATTTTATACAACTTTAAATTTTTTCACGCTTTTATAATGTACATTTTTGTATAATAATTGTATTCAGATAATACTTCCAATAAAATAGGTTTCATTTATATTTACAATATACATTGCAAAAAGCAATAAGCTCATCTAAAATATTTTGAACGTCAGTTTCATAAATTTGGAAAATGGTAGTAATTATTATCATTAAACATTAAATTCTCTAGAATAAGAATTATTTACGTTATTTATAAAGTTGTAATATAGTTTTTAGTTTTATTACCTATAAAAAATATATTCATCTAAAAGTAACAGTTAAAATCCGCATGAATGCGTATACGATATATCCATGTATATTATATATACATTATACAATATAGATTAAAGGTATCTACATATAACATATATCTATTATACATTAAGCATGTACATTGTAGAACTCTACAAGTATAATTAAAGAAATATCTGGAAAGTTCATGCGGAAGTAATTACGCAGATAGTCTGAATTGGTTTATCAGTATTCAGTTAAATAGTTTCACTTATCTGCCAATCGTTCTGCAGGTAGCACAATATTTACCCTTTTTAAAACAGCCGTCCGCGTGACCACCGCCAATTATATTATGTATGGCTATTTGTTGTGTGTAGGTAATGTGTATTATCGTTGCATGTCCGCGGCGCGTCTAGTTCTTTTTAAGGATTTATTTAATTTTTTTTTTTTTATTGTGTTAACAGCAGTCGATAACGAAAATATAATTGCATAAACTTCAGCGATAAAAAGAACGAAGACGTGCACAAAATCATTGATGCAAAAAGGAAGTGGTTTTGGGAAGCAACTATTATAGTTTCACTGAAAATTGCACCTGGTTACCTTAATATAATAGTGTATATATATTATACTTATATTCTGTATTTCTGTAAGACTTCATCTCCCATACTTAACTTTTCTAGTTAAATGTGTACCTTTGGAGGTAATAATAATAATATAATATAATACTAAGAGTAGGTTTTTAGTTACACGTTGTATCTATACCTATACAATGAAATATTATATCAAGAATGTTACCCGGTCAACGAAAATCTGGTGAATGCTTCCATGATGCGTATGCTTAAGTCTCTTTCCCTGGCGTTATATGGCATCGACATATTCAACGGATGGCCGAACACGTATTGCATCTCGTCACCATGCAACACGCCCATCCAATCACCCCACAAGTGTGAGTCTGTCCTCTGTAATGTTACAACGCGTTTTATTATCTTGAATTATTTAAGCAAACACGGTCGATTTTCATATACATCTATACAATTTTTATTAGGTACAGTAAGTCGATAACACAAATCGCAATAAAGCGTATAGTTTGCATAACCTGATCTACAAACAATCGGTTGCTGCAGTTACATAGATAATAAATATGAATCGATTCATAGTAGATGTTGAGGGAAGAGAAGTGAATAAAGGGCAGTTAAAGGGCTAGAATATAAGTTATAAACCCAACGGGTTATGGCTTATACGTCTACTGAGTGTATATATATTTAAATTTTTTTTCATTTTGCATAAATATTTTAAAATTTAATGACAAAAAAAATAGTATATTTCTCATTATAGTATGGCTATACAGAGTGTTAATTGAATACAATAAACGGTTGACAAGATGCTTAAAAAATAGTATCAAATAAAATCGTCAGTAAATTAATATATTAATACTTCTAGATGTAAGATACAAGATAATAATAATCAACGGATACAATAAATATTTTTTAATAGATATTAAATTCGTGATTAATTTTTATAAACAATCATTATAGTAAGTGAAATATTTGATAACAATTTTAAATACTTACTTCAATATTATTTACTTAATTAAAAAAAAAAAGAATGGCTCTATAATATCTGAGAATCCTAGAACCAAACTTCTTTACTGAACTTAGATTTGGGTTGCCTTATAGTTTAGCGGTCTATACATATATATGCGTTTAATAAACATATGATTTAAATTTAATACAATTAACAAATGCCAAAATAGACAAAATGCAAGATATTTATATCCTCGACTATAAATACGAGTATCTACCGGTTTTAATCAATAATAGTTAAGAACATTTTTCTGTGGATAATAAAAATTTAAAACTACTCACATGAGTGAAGAAATAGTAGTACACCCGTGCTCCACGACTTGACACGATGTTGGCAAATAAGTTGGTTGGACAAACAAAAAAATAATCTGCAACCACGTCGCTTAATTGTTTTTGGTTCGAATATATGTCATCCACTTCTTTTTTTTCCCATCCCGAATACTGAAATATTTTATATTGTTCCAATAACTGTATAGTATTATGTAATATTGTACGCAATAAAACACAATTTTGAGTAGTTTAATAATACAATTTTTCAAATATTTTATACAACAGTTTAATGATTAGTAAAATGATAATGGTAGTAGTAGTAGGTACTTACTTTTGATATTGGTAATTTTTAAGATGTTTCAAATAATATTTGGCCACTGAGCAACTCAAGTACAAGAGATGACTCATATTATTTTTTAACAATTTTTTTTAAAAGTTGTTCATTATTGATGTCCGGAACTCAAAAAATATTTAATTTTTAATTTTTTTTCTAAGAATATGATGAGCCCCACACCGAACGTGTTATCCAGAAAATTACTAATAATAAGACCACGAGGGTGTATTATTACATAATATATAGTATTCGTTAAACAAAATTAACGGAATAAAAAAAAACCCTATATAAGATGTTAGAATGTTCTGTAAGAAATAATGAACTTTTTTTTCATAAAATATTTATTAAGCTCTAATATTTGTTAGTTGCTTTTTCATGGTGTTAATAATGGTTGCTTGTATAATAATCATTAAATATTAGTTTACCTAATTTATACGATACATGTGTTGATTTGCATACAATTAGGTTTTGAAATAGTTTTGAAAAGCTAAATGCTTATTATTATACACATTATGTTGGAAATGTAAATAGTACAGCTAGAGTACAGTATAATATTATACTTTCTTAAATTAGTATGTAAGATAACGAATACCCACAAAAAAGACAGATGACGAACATAAAAATTAGACAATAATAAGAAATAATAATGAGGCAAATATGCACCTAAACCATAATTTATTAACTATAGAATCAAATCTTAATGAAATATTATTCTCAGAATCAAAAAGGTGATTTAAATTTATAATTTATAATTCGTAATTCCTTATTTAAATCACAATGATTAATTACTACTACAAGTTTGAAAATATTCGTTTGATATAGAAATAAAATCTGAGTATACTTTTTCATTATTTGTTTAATTTGTGCACCTTATTATGCAGTGCCAGTCACTAAAAATTATCATCTTCGCGGGTGATTTCTATGTTTTATATGCGCATATTGTTTATATTCGGAAGCTTATAACTTATAGCTATAATATGTATGATAAATTATAATACACAATCACCATGCTTTCTACCGGGAAATGTATTTACATTTTTTCATTTATTTTCGCATATTCAATGTCTCTTATAATAAGAAACACTTGTATACTGTTAGTTTTAAAATATTTACATTTCAGTTACTATGCATACTCATACAATTGAAGTTTTTCATAGTTCACGTAATGACGCTTTTACATGAATAATAGCTAACTTTTTCTTTTTATATTTCGTAATAGAATATTTACACGACCGTATCTGAATAACAGTTCACCTTTATATTTATTTATTTTTTTTAAATATTTTCATTTACACCTAAACAAAAAATGATTGTTTTACCTGATATATAATGGCATCTCTTTCTAGCTGTGTTCTATCTTTGAATATTACGTTGACTATTTGCACAAATTTTTCCCTGGGCAAAGCGGTGGCGGACGTCCGGTCGAAGAAATCGACAAAATCGTACAGCAAAAAATATGTTCCTGGAAACGACCAATAAATAATATATTTTACATATATTTTAATGTATAATAATATAAAAAATACGATTTAGGTCAACAAAACATATTAATCGTGAGTTGACACCTTATCAAAATTCACCGGTGTTAAGGGTAAAAGGGTAAAATGTGAAAAGGGAGAGGTGGTTGAATTCCTAGGAGGAGAAGGGAGTGATCAATATATTATTATGACTGTGTGCAAGGTTGATGAGAAACCTGCGCCTCGTCGAGCCTAGCTCCCTCATTAAATAAATTGTTATAACAAGTTCCCTCTTCTTGATCATTAGTGCACAATAAAAACATTATATTGTGGAAACGATAACTTTGGCGCTCGTATAAAACATTTTCATGCGTCAATAAAAAAAGAACGAAATAATGAATAAAACAACATTATGGGTAGTCGAGTTCGACATTCGTGTAATATTGTAATATAATTAGAAGTTGGGTTTGTATGCTATAAAATATGATATAATGTTTATATTTGTGAAGGTATATAAGTATATATGTACCTGGTACCTACATATATGGGTAGGTACTTTGATAATATAAGATTATCGGGGCTGTGAATTGAATGCACTAAAAAAAATGTATGAATATGCATGTACTTTAGTAGTGCGTTAAAAATTGATAAAATATGAATAATAAACTATAAAATGTATAAAATCATAGTTTTTTATTTTTTTAATTGAACAACCATTTTTGATTATATTAATAAGAAAAATTATTTTATATTACTTTGTGAATCATTATATTTGTTATTTGTTAGTGTATAATATGTCTTTATTGTATAAACCAATTAATGTTATTTTTATCACGTTAAAATAGTCAAAATTCAATCTGTATTAATATCCATAGATGTAGATAGCCTAAGTTAGGAGCATATTATGAAAATTGAAAACATAATAAAAATAAAAGTACCAATAATCTCCGTCTATATTAATTTTTAAGAAAAGACAAATCTATAAAATTATAAATATTTAAAAAGAAATACAGTTTTATAATAATTTTTTTTTATTATTGAAAATGTTTAATTTAAAATCTTTACAAAATATAGCATATTAAATAAACGGTAATAAACGGTAATAATATACTTAAACAAAATAGCATGAAACTATTTACTACAAATCGAATGTTTTATATTATTAATACATGATGAGTTAGGTATATAATATGGAGTTCTAAATATTATACATAATTCAAAAATGAAAGAATTCGTCGCTTTATAAATAATGTATATTATTATTAATAGCCTGCAATACAAGTTATATTATTTATATCGTGAAAGAAATGGTAACAACGTTTTAAGTATAATATTAAATATACTGCCGCTGTTCAAAATAAGTCGACATAATCATGATATAATTTAAAAATATTACTTATATGATTATATAAAAATATTATTATATATGAAATGTCATGTTCGAAATAAATAAATCTACTATTTTATTATATTGTATAGTGATGAACATGATATTACCAAATACCACAATACAGCGCTGCACTAAATCGGATTTTTGAAAGAAAGAATAAACCAACGTGTGCAGGAACCCACTTATTTTTTAACAGAATGATCTATGATAAAAAAAAAAAAAACTATTGACAAGAAAGAGGGGATTTTTTCTGTTGTTTGTCATGGTAGATTTTCTACGGTTCGCTACTCTTGGCGTTGAGTGTTCTTGAGTTATTGACCGAAAGAACATTCAAAAGTTTTCTTTTTATTTAACTCACTAGAATTCTAAAACCGAATGTTGACTACGATTTTTTTTAATTTTTTACCTTCATATGCTATTATATTGGTTAAATATATTATAAACAGCCAATGCCCAAATATACAATAGATAGGCACATACCAAAAAGTTAGTAAATATTACAACCCACGTGTAATACGTCATAATTATGTGTTTTAAAAGAGATGATTTATACATAACTATTCAATGTAACACCAAAAATAATAATGGAATAAAGATTATAATACGAAAATAAGTTTTTTTGTGTAAGACGGTCTGTTAAATTTAGTATTATATTGAAAAAAGTTTATCAAACAAAGTTGGCATTAAAACCGTAGAAGTATATTATTACGTATAAACATAATATATTTTATGATTCGTGCGAACAGTTCTATACTTTATTTTTAATTATACCATCTTTTCATTAATGGCAAAATAGGTATATATGATAATAGAATAATAAAAATGACGTATTAATTTTTTTTTAAAACTTTCCAGCTATACCACTTTGGCAGGTGTTTGTATTATTTATATTTTATGTTTTACTACATATATGTTAACTTAGCCAATGTCCATTGGAGCTTGAGTCTCCATATAGAATTTCCAAGGAGGAGAATAGATTTTTTGTGAGTTTGTGTGGTTTTAAATTTTTTGTTAATGTACTTTTTCATTTTTTTTTAATCGTAGGTATATATAGGTCAGTATGTAGAGAATCGTTTTAGATAAAGTAGTTAGAATTGCGGCGATAAGATGGAGGATTTTTGAATGAAAGATATGAATCTCTTTAGTATTTGATATTTTTGCTGGATCTCATCGGTGCAGGTTGTTTTGAGGTTTAATTCATATATAAATATTTTTGATTTTAGATTGTGGTTAGATGATTTGTCTAGGATGTGACGTCGAAGAGCAAATTTCGGTTAAGAGATAATCAGACCATATTGAGTATTTGTTTTGTTGCACAGGTTAATCTTCTAACAAAATAGTAGCCCTAAGTCTTTTACAGTGTCTGAACGAGGAATAAGTGTATTCTTTTATGCAATATGTGGGGATTTTCTTATACGGAGTATGGAAGTTGTGTGAATTGATTTGTTTTACTTTTTAATGATTTTAATTTGCCATTGGAGAGACATTAGTTCTATATTATTTAATTCATATTTTTTAAAACAGATTTTTTAGCGACAAACGGGCAACTGAATTTAGGCAATAAGTATATAAAAAGATTATACTATAAATAACTGTAACTTTATTTATTTTTTACAGAGATTTGTAAAAAATTGCTCCTAACCTAGTCAGTATATGGACACGAATATATCGAACTACGGTGGCAAAGTGATTGGGAGAGGGGCACTTGTGACAAGTCGAGGGCTGATGACAAATGAGGATTCTTTTTTTTTCAGACCTAAAAGAGAAATGTGAAAAATGTGTACACAAAAACGCACACGCATACACAAACGTAAGTGTATTATATATGTATGATAAAATATATGTGAGAAAAAAATTAAATAGGTCGTGCAAATGGATGTTGTCATGACGCATTTATATAATATACTTTTACCGGCCTCCCGAACACGATCACCTCCGTGTCTATATCTCGACAAAAACTAATACGATTTTCCAAGAATTTTAGCAATGTGTAGTAGGCATAGGCTACAAGCGCCTGCGGTATCGTATAAAACGCGTGACGTTTAATATTATATATCTACATTTTTTTCTGACACGTTGCAGCGTTGTGATAATCCTACAACGATAGAATTAACGTTTGAAATTTCGTTGAGTTGTAATTAAATTTAGTTTGAAACATATTTGGACGTATGTTAGTGACAGTTTGACAAAATCAGATAATTCCATTATATAATCAATAACATCTATTATATCGTCATGGTATCGGGTCGTGGCGGTAGGGAAATATATAATTAATTAGTTTCTACTCAATCGCTAGTATTTTAATTAAAAATAAAACCAATTATTTTGCAAAAAAATATTAAAACTAAAATTCGCTTATAATACTTGAGATTAATTGTACTTATGTTTTAGTGAGAAATCTATGTTTTATAGAATACGAAATTAATATTTAGCAATTAGTATAATCACTGACATTTGTAAATATAAAGTCATAGTTGCATGAGATTATTTCTGCAAGTGATGCAAAAATTTAAATACGAGTACCTACAATAACTGTTGATGATGCCTATTTGTTATTGGTTTAATGTTAAAAGCAAAAATACATTGCCAATTATATATAAATATCTAATTCTGTATGAGGGTTAAGGTTTACAAACCGAATTTTGAACTAAAATTAATGCAACGCAAGCAACCATTTCGCACACAGTACTTTATACATACAACGTATAAACCTCAGATTTATCTTAAACGAATAAAAACGAGAAACATTTCAACAGTAAATTCGAATTAAAATAATTAATAAACTAAATAATATTCATATCCTCTCAACATACATCATTAAAATGTATGTTTTAGTTGCATTTATAATTCAAGTAGTGTAGTTACTCATCAATTTCATACATATATTTTTAAAGTACTGAGGTACACATTTAAAAATGCATACTCTCATACGAGGCTAATACTATATACTTATTTTATACTTGATATACTTGATTAATAATAATAATATAGTAAATAATTATTTCAAAATAAAAATAACTACAATTTTACGTTATAGTATAATTTTAAAATTGTAATTAAAAATGAATAATTAGTTAGTGTCAAGGAAAACAATCAATATTCACTTCTTTTTTTTAAATAAATATTGAAATAAAAATTAAGAGCTATTATACTAAATTTGATTCAAGAAGTTTTGAGAAAGCTTTTATATACTATATTCAATAAAAGTTTTTCAGAGCTTTAGATTAGAATTGAAGTGTGGATTGGTTTTACGCAATGATATGGTTATATTTTTATTATCAACTTTTTCTGTAAATACTTTTAGGAAAAAAAGTGCTCAAAAAGTTTTATTTGACCCAATATTGTTCGATTGTAAACCTATTGGTGTCGGAAGAGGTCATTTTTAAATTTATTTAGTAGTTTCCTGAATTACAAAAAAAAAAAAAATTCTGTGAAATTGCGAAGAAAATGAAAACGTTATAGCAATCACGTGGTTTATTAAATCGAAAAGAAAAATCTAATGTAATGTTATACTTTATATTATAAATAAAAAAGTTATACTTTAAAGTTTTAGGATATTTATAAAATTGTAAGTCAATGTCATAACGATTAAGATTTAGAATTTTTATTCATATCATTCTGCATAAATTTATTTTTTAATAGTAAAGACTAAGTAATACATAAATAACCTTATATTATAATTTCAAAACTAATACTAAGTTAAAAATACTAAGCACTTTTTGAGCATTTCTCATATTATAAACATATTGACATAAACCGGAGAATAGAGAATTGAATAAAATTATAGACAAAATTATGAATTTAATATTATATAGTAATTTGTTTTCAAATTACAGTAAAAAAACAAAATCTGATTTAGTAAAAATTCTTTTTCTATTTTAATTTATACTGATTTATTTTTTTAAATTAAGCACTAGAAACTGTTTATTATTGACACCTTAAAATACCAACTAAATTTGATTTAACCTACTTATCCCCGATTACTGCTCTGAAATGTGACGACAAACAAAAAAATACAAATAATATTGTTAGACCAATACATCCATCTCTCAGTTCTATATGTTATGTTATGACCTTTTAATATTATTAGTTATTTAGATAAATATCTGATATTATACTAATATAAATAGTTATTTAATCCTAACTTAATTAAACCAGTCGAATTTTATTATAATTTAAGTATACAAATTAAAATCTGCTGAAATTGTAATATGGTTCTAAATTGACTCTCGGTTCCTGTTTTAATTTATTTAGATTTAGTAAAAATATAGATGAAACTCTATTTCTTCATTATTCAAAGATAACATATTATATTTTCTATATTGTTTAAAAAGTAATTACCATAAGACATATTCCAACAGAATATTCAAACATTTTTATAAAATATTTAATAGGTAGTTTCATATTATATCAATTAATTTACAATATCATACATAGATTTTTTTAGGTACTAAAGTAGAGGAAGAATTATTTTTATAATATTTAATATAATAAAAGTATAGCATAATTGTTTCTTCTTACTTTTTTAAATTAATATAGTTTTTAATAGCCTCAATAATATTATGTTTTGTTGGTAATATACTTTGTTTTTACTTAAAAAGTATTTTTTTAAATTAAATGCCAGATAAGTTATTATCTAAAAAGCTTAGTTATATATATATATATAATATATCCATATTTTATATACTTAATAAATAATAATATTTGTTAAATGCAAAATAGCATTATTGCATTAATAATAATGCGTCTCGATATGTACATCTTGTAAATATGTAATATATATATTAAGCACATATCCATACGAAAAAAAGAATATGAAGAATTTTAAAATTTAAGTTGTACGTATGATATTTTGTTTGAAATTATTCAGACCAAATCTAAACAGTTTTGGTATTCGGATCCCAGGCTATGTGATTTCAAGTGATATAAACATCGTATATTCTAGTCATATTATTATTGTTACTTAAGTAGCTTTGTCCGCCCATCTGCAGCCCAACTCCAACATCGAACGTTCTTTTGGTTATTATTATTATTTTTATAGTTATACTGTAAACTTTTCGAATGTGAATTCGTATCTCGGATTTATCTCTGGAATATTTGTACAAAACGTTAAGATACGTATATCATATAATATTATTATTATATTTTTTATTTTATTACACTTTTGACCCTGTTTTTAATACGACCACCTTACCGACACGCAACGTATGATATCGACTCGCTGGAATAACCAGCATATGGTTTCTATTTCCAGAAAACTACGATTTTAATCGTTTTTTTCCGTATACGAGTAAAGATTTTATCATTCACCGATTTTATTTCATCTAGCATATATATTTTGTATTATGTTTTAATTCTTTGTACATATTTTATTTTTTAAATTAAGATTGTCTAGCGTGCAACTGTCTAGCTACTAGCCAGTCAACCTACCACGTTTATATTATACTCGTAATATGGTAATTTTTATTTTTATTTGGATAGGTTTCAAATTGTTTTGTCAAATAATAATTATAAATATTTGTTTAGTTTTATATTTAATTATATGTATAACGGTTGATACAATTAGCAATTAAAATCATAATTTGTTTTTTATTAAATAATTAAAAATATGTATAATTTTTTTGACAGATTTTCAAAATATCATAAAAACATAAGACCTATTTTTGTATTAATATGAATCAACAATTTAACTAGTAACTACTTATAAAAATATAATAAATATATTTTAGGAATAAATTGTGTTGGATTAGTTATTTATGATGCTATGTATTGGAAAAACGCAAAATGCAAAAGATGATATTTAATTTTCCTGTTATTTTTAGTGTCAATTCAATTGGTATGTATTAATTAGTTAATGCTTTACCGTTGATACAAATTACAATTAAAATTTTCACGGGGTGCTAATTTAATATTTGAATACGTATAATACATAAAAAATTATTGTTTACTATAAAAATATGATAAGTCGATAAACCATAATATGTCGAAGTAGCATCCTCTTAAAATAATTTGTTTTGATGAAATGTTATTTTATATTATGTTCATCAACTGTTGTCAATTGTCAATTGTTATGTAATAAATTTTATTTTATTAGTTAATATGGTTTTACACATTACAATACGTATGTAATATTATACAATTATGCATTTAGTATTAAAAAAAAATTCTTTTGTTAAGATACAAATATTAAGACCTATAAAAATTCCTGACCTTGGTTATATGTAATATAATTTATCTTGACCAGTGAATCAGTTTGACTTAAGATAATTTATGATATAAAAAGTTTTCAGAAGTTATTGAAGGAATATTTTCATATTTTTGTAAGGTAAAAACTTTGAGACAACTCGAGTTTATACAACGTAGGTATATGAAATAATAAAAATAACTTTTAAAGAAGAACAAATCCGAATTTTCAATTCTAAGTTGTTGTCGTGTCATGTTTGAATGTAACTTTGGAAAATATTTGTGAAAAATAAATTTATAATTTAATATTCTAATTTCGAATCTACAGAACTTAAAAAAAAGTTTAGCGCATGAATAAACATTTTATTATTATGTTTGAATATTATTTTTATACAATTCCTTCAACAAATTTTTACCCAGAATAATTTGTTTTTACACGTTTGTTGTTTTGTTGTTATGAATGTTCTATATTGTCTGGCATTCTAATACTAAACGTGAATATAAATCTCATTCTAAGCATGTGATATTCATATTACTACACTAAAAACAATGTTATGAGTTCAAAATGATCCATATTTTTCAAATATAAAGAATAGTCAAATAACCAATTCACTTCTGAAATGGTATATTATATAATTATAAAAATCTAAATTATATTTTGCTATATAAGTAGATATACACATAAATGATATAGTGTGGCATACGTATACTTAACTATAACCTACATATTATATTACGTGAGTTCAGAGCCAAAAGGTGTTACCTCAAAATATTAAAATTTTCAGAAATTTTAAGTTTCAAACTTTAATGTTTACTTTCTTGATCAATGATTTTTATTGAATATCAAATCTATATTAATATTAAAATAATCGTTCTATATTTAATCTTGAAATTTGATTAAGTTTTAAAAAAAATTCAATTTTAATATAAAATTTAAGAATAAAAAACTTGCTGATACATAGCACCTTTTAGTTGTTAAAATGTTTTTTTACTTAGGACTTTTTTTTTGTCTGAATAAAATGTATAGGTCCCGGAAAACAAAAATCAAAGTAAAAGAAGATGTGTCATAATATTAAACCATAAATAACATTATTATGGTACAATATTATAATTATTTATAGAATTACTCATGTTTTTGATAAATTTACAATTATTAATGTTGATGTACTGAATTTTTTATGATTGGGTATACTGTATGATTGATATAATAAATATGAAATATTAATTTTCGATTATTATTATAAATATAATATAGTTTTAAATTTTAACAATATAATACCCCATATGAAGAATTAAGTGTTATATTTAGATCACTATTAAACATAGGTAACGAATTTGTATAATGCATTTATGTATAACAACTTTTAGTTCTGGATAACTCTTTAAATAATGAATCTACATAAATATGGTTATTCGTGAGCTTGAATTTTAGAACATTGATGACTAAATCTCTCTCTCTCTCTCTCTATATATATATATATATATTGTTTTTTTCAAGAATACCGATTTAATGCTATTTATTGTTTGGCTCTAAGCCTAAAAATTAAAACAAATAAAAATCGTTACCTTCATTGAGATTGCTTCCTATGAGTATATCGATGTCCGAAAAGTTCGCCTTAGCCAACATGTCCAGTGGGTGCTCTGGAAGGAGAATTCCGTCCACGGTGGGCGCAGATGGGAAACCCAAAATACCGGAATAGCTGTTCCATTGCTTTTTAGATATGGTACTTGCGTCAACAGATCGCATGCAAGACATAGTACCGATCGGGTTGCTATCCAATGACGTTGAATTACAATTGCAATCGTCCAACAACTTTTTTGCTATGTCTACTGCTCGTTCACCAGTCATGTAGCTCCAAGGTGCGTTCACGGTGCCGGACTGTATGATCCCACGTTTAACCATGCCTCTTGTCTCCGGTGAAATTAAGTGCACGCTTACCTGTACAATAAATGATCGATAGTCGTCATTACGGATTTACTTATATTATCGACGAATCTGAGGATTTATAATATATGTATATGTATATACATAATATTGGGTATTTTTTGAACGTCTTAAAACTATTGTAAATAACGAGTATTATATATTTTCCCTCCATAATAAGTTTTATTTTTTCACTATGGTTATCAAATCATGTTCAAATTGAATGTTCCATTCAAGAATTTTATATTACTGTATATACATTATTATTACACCGAAATGTTGTGTTTTTTTTTAAAACAATTTGATAAGAAATTATAAATGATTAAGTAAGATATAATTAATTTACACTCAAAACATAAGAGTTAAAACATTTAGTTTGTTTCTAATGAACCGTTGTTTAATCAAGTTGTATTTTTTTATAACTTGAACAAAAACAAAAAACTTCAATTTTTATGAAAAGGTATGAAAAATTAAAAGTATCACATGATAAATATTTTTGTGTAGCCAACATATCAGATATCGGTAATATTTTTTTATAAGTGAAATATTTACGGTCAGGCTGGAATCTTTTTGGAATATCTATATAGTAAAATATGCTACGAAGGGATAAAATATATATTATGTACTTTTAATATTGCAGAATATCACATTTTCAGGGAAATGTTTAAGATATTAACATAATTTTCATGTATATATATAATATTATAGTGATGGTAGGTACTTCGGGATGAACTTCACTTAAAATATAATCCATTTTAACGTAAAACTCTCATTATATTTCAGAAAGTTTTTGAAAATATTTATTTTACATAATAATAAATCATCATAAAACAAAAATTCGAAAAAAATTATATTTTTTTTTTAAAAATTATTTCTTGAATAATTTTTAATTTCATATTATCAAACATAAAATTATTCGGAGTTTTTAGATCTACACAATTCAAATTTTGCTTTTTTATTAATTATTAATAATAATTATAAGTTATAACTATTTAAAATCTAGTAGACTACCATTTTGCGGGGTACCACATATTTTCATTTTCATTGTAAGAAAGTTAACATTTAAAATATGATAATGATAAAAAATAGTAAAAATATATTATTTTTTAGATAAATTTTGTTTGATTTGAAATCAAAAATATTAATATTTTTGAAATAATGAGTGTCTTACGATAAATGGGTTAAATTAACTCGGAACCTATAAAACATTTTATTTCTGAACCTTTCGCTTTATTGGCTCATTCGGGTAATGAACTAAAATACTGTGGTCCCATAGTGAGTTCAATAAACGGTGACTTTTGTAGTAATATTATAATATATATGAATAATGTACACACGTCAATAATAGTTGACTTACTGATCCACCGCCTGCTGATTCGCCAAATAACGTAATTGTCTCTGGATCAGCTCCGAAAGCCGCTGCGTTTTCTTTGATCCATTTGATAGCCAGCGCTTGATCCCATAATCCCATATTGCCAGGTGCGTCATCGCTATCCTCAGGGAGCTCGGGCGTTAAATACAACGAACCAAATGCCCCGAGCCTATACTGCATGGATGCAATCATCACGTCGAACGTAGCCGCCAGTAAATCGCCGTCATAGATATCTAATGTCGAAGTACCAGACATATAACCTCCACCATATATCCAAACTAGTACTGGTATCTTTAAGACAAATAAAAATAAGCATTTTAGCAAATCGATTACATAAAAAACTGTTTGAAACAATATGAATCGGGGTGTTATTAAGCATACTAATCATAACTTGTGCTACAATATCGAAATTAAATGGTTATTTAAGTTTATATTTTACATAAAGGCACGTTAATTTTGAACTTTTTTATCTTTAGGATTTTAATGGCGGTGACTAGGTAGTAATAATGATTACATTATAACATGAATGCAAATTAATTTGAAATGAAATACGTGACAAAATACATGTACCTATTGTACCTACATGTGGTAAATGAATTATTGGTTTTAATGCAATGTTCTAATTAAATTTAAAATATTAAACAAATCTTTGTAAAAGTAATAACAACATTAATATTTAATTTTCATAAAAACTAAGTACATCAGATATTCTTTAGAGTATTAAAATCAACTATTAGTTTATTATTATACTTACTACTTAGGTATTATAATGCGAAATGAAAAAAAAAATGATGTTTTTGTTTCAAATCTAAATTTGGGGTTACAATTTCACGGAATAATTTTAGGTTTTCATTCTACCTAATCTTTATAATAATCTGTACATTAAAAGCTCATGTAACACGATAATAGGAGTTATTATTTTACGATGAGTTAAAATCATCTGACGTTGATGTATTGTTTGAATTTCCAAAGCTGTAAAGTTCATAAACAATGGAACAGAATATAATATGTTGTATTATTTCAAAATGCATATCACTTTGTAGTAAAAAAAAAAAAAAAAACATGAATATAAAGCTTAGAGGTAGTTGGTAGACATGTTTAAGGTACCATTAACTTGCTATTGATTCATTTAATGTTTAATGGCTGTTTTTGCGAACCGGCATAATTATATTCCTTGCATTTGCCTGATTTATATAGTCAGCAGACAATATGCAGTATAGTGTAAGTACCTATTTTATTAGGTAATTTTTAAAAATAATTTGTAGTATTCTACACGTCATCATTATTAAAAAACTGAAAGTCTTCTACACAATATGTTAATTAATATGTGTTATAATAATAGTTAGAACTATCCATTCTAAAATGTAACAGTTTGTCAATTTTTAATTCAAAGAAATTGTTCTCATAAGATGACAATAATCGCAATTCAATTTTTTTTTAAATCTTGTTTTGTCTACAGTACTTTATAGTCTATACTCCTTGCGACGAAAAAATTAAATTACAGATGTTTAAGATAATATTTAAATGACAATATAAAAGATTAACTTTTAATGGCAAATTTAAAGATTTAAATACTTTGTCTATTTATCTATTTTGAGCTAAGCGATAAATGTCTATTTTTTACAATGATGTAATGTGTTTTCATTTATTTTTTTGTGTGTGACGGTATTAACATTTTTTTTTTGACAGTAGAAAAAAAGCTTTGATTGAATAAACTTTGTAGTTATTGATAAAAAAAACATGGACCTTGTACTAATAGACGGAACATCCAAGTGGGATGCGAGTGAGTGGTACGATATTTCCTAGAGGCACATCAATAATAATACCATATTCCTTATGACTAGGAACATTTTTATTAACGGTATTAACGGTAAGTATTATACCTGCTATATTATTGTAAGTGTATATTATTCTATTTTGAGTTCTAACTGCTGTCAACTGCGTAAAGATTTACTTTAATAAAAATACTAAGATTGCTATTCGTCAGAAAATAGGTACTTATTAAAAAAAAAAGTAAAAAAACATTGTATCATTACATCATGTAAGTAAAATAATTGAATTATGCTTTAATTGAAATAATATTTCAAAATTAAACTAGTTATAAGTAATAAATAATAATAATACACTTAATTTATTAAATTAGTTTATTAATTTAAATATATGCTTTGAATTGTTTATGAAATATGTATGAAAAATATTACAGTTGATTTTTTTTTTAAATTCATAAAATTTTAAATTTCTAAAACTTTAAAATTTAAGACAAAGTTTTTCATAGATATTTTTTAGTTGAATTAAAAAATAGGGATATTTATTTTTATGAACGTTCGAAGTTCAAATTATGATATCATTGGATATTCACATGTTAAAAAAAGATTTTTCTTTTTTGTTATAATTCGAAAAAAAAATAAATCGTAAATGGAAACAAATTATTATTTTATAAATCATTATTTTTCATTCATATTTTTCAAAATATTAATACTAATTTTAAACTATTTATAGGTAATTGAAATTTTTTATGTAAATCTTTGTTTTTTAAGTGTAGATAAAATATTTTTGCTCAGGAAATAAGCTTGATACTCTAATACAAAATTCTTATAAGTTGTTCTTATAAAAATTTAAAAATATTAAAAATATATAGCTCAACTTATATTTATAAGCTATAAAGTTTACGAATTATTTTGTTATTAATACATACTTAAATAATAATAAATATGTAAAATTTTATATTTTAATAGCTAAAGCTTAAAAATTTAAAACAAGTTCTCTCAAAAATTTTTTTTATAGAACATTTACAAATTCACAATTGTCTTCCTATAGGTATTATTTGAATTTGGAACAAACTTTGTTGTTTAAAGAAACAAAAAAAAAAATGACGATTTAAATAATTTTTTTGTAAATCAAAAAATCACTAATAAGGACTTGAAATTTTTCTCTATTACGTACAAGTTTACGTCATGTTCTATGTATTATATTTTATTCTACATATAATGAAATTTTCAAAACATGTAGATTAATATTTTAGTTATATTTATACAATAACTATACCATGAACTTTTCATACTGTTGCATGCGGTATGTCACAACGTCAGATTTGACTTATGTCTTATAAGTTAATAATAGCTAATAAAATAATAACATAACTATGAAATAATATTATAAATCATAATAGCAAATAGTTATTGTATTATATATATTATATTATGTGATTTGATTTTGGAAAAATTAATTCAACCTATCTTAATTCTTAATACTGTCAGACAAACAAAATAAATAAAAAATAGCAATAAAAGTATTATATAATAAAATACCTTTAGATATTGTATTGATAGACTGTTTCCACTCTGAATCGTTTTTCATGGTATAAATTATACAACGATTAATCATTGAATTAAAATTTAACACATCCATTACAGTAACGAGGAACACTCAACACCCGCTATACCTCAGAAAGGAAGTCGATTACCTGGCTTTTTTTCAAATCGATTTAATGTTAAATAAGCTTGATTGTTTATTGAAAAGTTTAATAATGTGCCGTGGTTACCTAATTTCCTAACCAGATTATATTTGTGCATAATTTAATGTGCAGGTGTAAAATATTTTTTATGGTGTTATTATCAACGTATATTTCGATAGATAATATATTTTGTTAATGAGCCAATAAAGCTCTGACTCAAAATGTCATCACAAAATAATTGTTTATTATGATTAGAATAGTAAAATCTCGATCTTTAATTAAAGTTACAGTAAAATTTATTTAAATTTAGGTTACCTTTGAGATTAGTTTTCACATTATATCTTATAATAATATGATGCCTGATCACATGTATTATACATCACATTATCTTCGATTAAATAATTAATGTATAATATTATACTCATATTATTTAGTCAATTACTTTAAAACAGCACTGAATATACGTGTTATTATGTAACGGATAGGGGAAGTTTTGTCAGTTTAGATTTTTAATCAACTTGATCGTGCACAGGAGAGAATCTTAACAAGTAGACAAAACGACGAATCTATTAGTGTAGTCGTAGATATAACAAGGTGTACATAGTAATAACTAATAATATAAACAAGCAATGTTCGTCGTACCAATAATGATATTTTATTAAAACGGTCTATACAGTATATACACACATATATTATATTCTGTCGTTGCACGGGTTCTCACGTGGCACGGCATAATTGTAAACAGGAATATATTGTAGAGACTAGACGGAAAAACAGAGCTTTAATGAAGGGAGTCTGAGATATAAAAAGCTTTCGAAATAAAACGAGGGAAAATATAGATGAAAAATAAGCTCGTCTCCTCTCATTTTTGTGATTATTATTGAATGTATATTATGTAATACAACTAACACGACGCAAAAATTACGATAGGTATGATGACGACGATGATCCGTCAAATAATCAAAAATAAAAATTTTAATGATCGTACGCAGTGGCGAATTTTCCATTATTCTGCCCCTAGGCATTACAACACTGACCACAATAAACAATAAAAATTATATAATTTAACCATGTTCAAAAACGCTAATTTGGATGTGGATACACGTTATACTATTTCTATGTTTGGCTAAATATTTGTTAGGTCTTTTTCATACAGAAATGTTTAAAGTTCGTTAAAATTGTATTTTTCCCAAGTAAAAAATACATAGATGTGAATTTTTAAATGTAAAATTTCATTTCAAAATCATTAAATTCTATACATTATTTGTATAAATATCATGAAGTGATTTAATCGATTTTTTAATTTCTTGATTGTACAATTACTTAATTTATATTTAAAATGTAAATGGTTTATAGAAAAACTCGTACACATTTCGCCTAATTTCTAGTTCATAAAAATGAATGTATGAAGGTATATATTTTAAAACTGTGTCGTACCGTTAAATTTTCATCTTCAGATTCAGATTTGTCATGAAAATTTTTTTTTCTTGTTGTAGTTATTTTTGCTCCTTATTAACTAACTGCCTTCGATAATGTTTTCGTATTATCAAAATTTTCACGAGTCTGCTCTAATTAAAATACTATATAACCGAAGAAAGTCAAATAATCAATATTGACATCTTTTAAATTAATATTTACTTGCGGAGTTTAATCGACTAATCAATAATCCCTACACAACTAATATGATTTTAGTTTTATTTTTTTTAAGAACTCATTTTATACATTAGCCCTTTTGCCCCATATTTAATAATATTATTATCTAATCGTTTCGATTTTAAAATATATTAAATCGTGAAAAATTTTTATTTTATTAATTATGATAAATAAACAAAATACGAACAGATGAAACAAAAATACAAAACCAACAACATTAGAAATAAATAATATTTGATAAAAAATTAAAAAAAAAATTTTTCAGTTGAAAATTATAATGAGATAACGATTAATGCTCACTATCACTATATTTAAAGCAAATTTATTTTTATTTTCTTAACTCGAACTTGGTAAAAAAAATTTTAATTATTCGTTGTCAAAAATATTTTTCTTTTTTATTAAAGCTTAAATGAAACGCCTTATTGATGGATGTTTTTTTTCACTTAAAATCGACATAAAATAGTTGTGCTAACCTTCAATGAAATTATTTGTTATTGCAAAATCTTTTGAATACTTAAAAAAACAGTTCAACATTTGTAAATAAATTAAAATTTTTGGCTGGTTTCTTCTTCTTTTTTTTCTAGTTTATCATATATCATGTATTTTTAGTTAAAAAATTACACAAACAAGATCGTTAGATAAAAATACTTAAACTAGTAAGTGATAACGTTTTTAATTTTTCATTGTTGATGAAATTTAAAAAAAAGCCAGTACTTTTCTCGAAGTATTAATTTGGGTGTCAATCAAACTAATTATAATTTATGATTATAATATTAGTACAATAACTTGTTGCTAACAATTTACTGCTGTAAAATAGTTTTTTATTTTCGATCAATCGACATGCATCCGGAAAAATGTTCAAAGGTTTTTTAGTTTATTTTTATGTAGAATTTTCGGTGTTTTTTAGCTTTTATTGATATGTTTTGTTTAAGGGTTCTTAAAAAAACTGCATCATCATAACTCTAGTGATAAACCACATTATATGCGTAAACACAATATATAAAATAAACAATATCGTGTATAGGTACCACTATGTCTCAAAGGAGAATAATCACTTTTCGCGCTTACCAATTGACCACTCCGGTCGCGGAAGTGGCGAGCCCAAATTTCCCCCACCTTGCTAGTCGACGTTTTCCGAAGATAACGTACGAACATTTACGACTAATATACCTTATTAGTAATATTGTTATACTTAATTTAAGAACCACCCAATAATACGACAGGTTATATTATTTGTAAATGTATAAGATAAGTAAACGGGTATATACCGTTTTAGTGTTGTCTTATGCAGAGTATAAAAATGTATATAAAATATAAAATATAAATCAACCGATAAACGTGATTCGATAATCTTTCTCGAGGTTAGCCCACTTCCGAACACTAGGGCTCACCGTTATGTGAACACTGTGTAACCCATAAACCCTGATCATTCGAATATGTTATAAAGTTTTGAGTGCAGGCAGGGCTGTAGGACACGACTCACCTTAGCGTGATGCGCGTTGTTCGAATGGTGCCTGGTGCGTTGTTTCCTTGGTATCCAAATGTTCAAGTACAAGCAGTCCTCGGAGAGCTTGGTGTTCGGGTTCCACATCTCCTCGCCAACGAACCCAGGAAAGTACTCGTACCGCTCTTGGTAGCACGTATTCGGCAACCTGGTGGCGTTCAGCACGCCTGGCCAGGGATCGACGGGCACCGGGCGCCGGAACCTGAGATGACCCACCGGGGGCTTGGCGAACGGTATGCCCGTGTACACCCGCACCTCGCGGTTCGCAATGATTTTCGTGTACCCCTGCACCAGACCGGTGCTGGTCACCACCACCGGGCTCTCGTCGGTGTCGTCGACCGCTGACCCACCACCGCCGCCGCCGCCTGCCCCACCACCGCCGGCAGCGCCGGCACCACCTGCACTGCCACCACCGCCGCCACCGTCCGCTCCGCCATTGGACGACGGCCGTCCAAGTACGGCAGAACAACACAGCAGTAACGTCACTGCACTGGTGTAAACGCAGTCGACGCTCATTTTTTTAAGTATTATTGTGTTCACGTTTGTGTCCAATCTGCAGCAATAGCAATACGCGTGTGATCTAGAAAATCAAATATAAAAATATGCGTATTACTTATCATGCATTGCCGATGATAGAAAAATACAGTAAAAATTGCAACCGATATCGGTTATACAATGAGACGCTATGTTATCATATTGAAGGTCACGAGATTATTATGTAGACGCGTCTCGATGTACTTACTACGTCCGCGATGTACGTGACAATAAAATATATATACCAAGTTTATATGTGCAGCAGTTAATGCGCATTAACTAAATGCGTATTGAGTTAATTTGCGTTAGGGTACCGGTTTATGTGCACCTAAATTAGCAAGATTAGATGTTGAATAAAATCAAAAGTTAATGTGAATAGTCCATGACTTATTATACTTTGGATACCATGACCAAAATAATTATAATTTGACATTTTAAAGTTCCCGCTAAAATATTGATTCGCATTAAAGCGTCTACGTGCATTTCTTGATCCCGAAGTAAGAGTTAATTCGATTTGACGAATCGAATTAAATAATAAATGGGCATTAGTATACGAATTAAAAATGAGTTTATATGTAGCCCAATTCTCGGAATAATTCAATGCGAATTGAATTTATGCGCATTAACTGCTGCATATAAACGTGGTAATAGACAATTTGAAGGCAATAATATATTAGTAATCTACTTTATACCGCTAATGAAACGTGCTACAATATTGAATATTATACCTATTAAAAAAAATAAAAATTCGTATTTAATTTAACCATATACTATTTTATATTAATGTATTAATTTTAATTTATGTATATATTTTTTTTTAATGTAAATTATCAATACTGTACATCGCATCGAGTAATGTTTATGTAATATTCTCGTTAATCATAACTGTTGATCGTTCTATAATATCTGATCTTTCTTGTACATTTCAACAACGGTATTTATCAATAATTAAATAGATATAATATAAATAGTCTTAACATTATGATTATTGTTCAAAAATACATAAAAAAAAAAAACAAATTTTTGCCATTGTTTATTGTACAATTATATTACAATTCAAACATAATAAATTTATTTATTCGCAAATAAATCTGCTCCGAAGTGCAAATTAAATTTACTAATAAAGTATCAAGTGTGTGCTTTCGTATTTAAAAGCGTATGGTTTATAATCCAATTAAATATGAACTTTTTGAATAAATAACGTTCAATAATGTAATAAGTTTCATTACGTAAATACTTATATTCATAAATCATATTATTATGATTGAAGGAAAACAAATAGTTTATTATTTTTTAAAATGGTTTTATTATATTGATGTGAAAAATTTGGTTTCATTTCAATTTAATTTTTCATAATTAATTTCCTATGTGTAAAAATCAATTAATATGTTAAAATTTTTAAAATAAACTTTTGTGTAACCTTTTTTAGGCTTCATTTTATAACTATAATTTGATATTATTTATTAAAATGCATTGTTTTTGAAACATATTTGTTTTTGATAGGTATGCTACCTGAAATGTCAAAAAAAAAATTATTTTAAATATTCGAAAAGGTTTATATTTCAAAAACATACTTTGATCTAATCGTCAATGACTTATAAGGTAACTAGTTTTGAAACTAGGTTTTGTTAATGGCTTTCACGTAACTATATAATTTTCTCTTGAGCTATTAGAGCAGTTTCATCCACTTGTATTTCGCTTAACCCTAAATTACCCAAGCCGTTAATAAATATTTAAAATGATATTGGCGAAAGTGCTATATATGTATACGAACCCACTTGAAGTAAATCAACCACCACGACTATTATGTTTTATCTACTGATTCGTTCAGTCCAACTATTCTATGCATTACCACATTAGATATTATAACATAAACATTTCAATTTCGCGCACAGCACGATCGATCATGATATCATTATAAACAATGAGCTGACTGTATGCTATTATACATGCCAAACATGTATAGGTATTGTATTGAATGTATTATAAATTATATAAAAGGTTAATAATAGTGATTTTAAAATTGATTTTATATTATCAACTCATCAAAAAAGTGTACAATATTATGATTTTAATTTTATGAGGTACTTTATTTACATAATACGTTAGTAGTTAATATGATATACCGATAACTGATCTACTATTCCCATATGTAAATTTGTACTCGCTCGGCGCTCTTCGATCTCAAAAAATCATTATTATAATTTTAATGCAATTTTTGCACTGTACGTGATTATCACTGAGCGATAATCGGAAGAATGCAATGTTTTATAATATATTATCCGCAAAAAAATATGTTTTATAATGTCCTATTTTTTTTTTTAATCTTCTCGCGTTGATTATGCAATTTAAAACATACACATTAATAAGCACTGCTAAATAAATTAATAGTGATTAAATATAATATAAGTTAAGAATGACATATATATTAAGTATTTATTAATATATAGATCATTTGTTCTTTTTCCAAAGTAGTTTTTATATTTTAAGCTATGTATTGAAATATAATAATTATTCTGTCTATATTCTGGATGTACTTTGTTACTAATGTATATGTATTATTCCTTGAAACATCTCGTATCTTTTACTTATCGGTTCACGGTTTGTTATTTAATTTTCATATGACCCAGACATTATTTGAATTATAATTTGATGAATGTCATGTTTTTATTTTATTTAGTTTATCTAAAAACTTTCATATATATTAAGTGTGATGATCGAGACAACTAAATTTTTAAAATTTACTGTAATATCCTTCTATTGCATTATTTGTGTATTTTATTTGTACTCATTATTTTATTGCGAACAATATGTTTATTAAGGAATTTTATTGCACATTTTTTAGGACTTAAAAATTATGGTTTTTTTGCAGAAATTCAATTCTGAAATCGAAAGCGACGTTAACCAATCGTTTAGTTTAGAAAATATTATATGCATTTCAAGACTTTGAGTGTAATAGAAATACGCTCTGGTGGAAGCGCAAGATGTGCCCAATATTGTGTTAATCACATCATGTTTTACCACGAACGGAGATGTGCAAATTATAATTATAATATAATTATTAATTTTAATAAAATGCAGAGGAAGAGTCGCGTAAAAATGTATTTCGATGTCACCGAATATTAGGTATATTATAATACCTATAATACCAATGTAGTTAGGTACTTACTTCCTTTTTATATTAATAAAAAAAACTAATTTTATATTTTTATATCATACCAGACAGAATTAAATAACTAAAATATCTAATGTGATATGCCAATATTGAATAATAATAATAATTAAAAATATGTAATATAACACAATTAACAAATCATAAAAGTTTTATTATTATATTATTCATTAAACTTATTTCATGTTTATTGACAGTTGTTATTGGATTATAAGTACAAAGTACCTATAATTTTATTTCACATACAAGATAGTTGATACGATAAAAATGGAAAAAGTTAAAAAAAAAAATTATAAAACATAACTTTTCAAAAGATGTTTTCAATTCATTTTTTTTTACAAAAAAATCGACATTTATAAATGTTTGTAAGTATCTTTCGTTTATATTAAATAAATTAGATTTTGTTAAGTGTGAAACAAGTTTTCTTAAAGATATTATTATGTAGTACACAACAATTTTAAATTTAGTAAAATGTTAAAACTTTTTATAAAACTTGGTTGAAAAAAAATCCAAATAATAATTTATTTAAACGCAAATCTGTCTTCCAATAATGTTATATGACGTGTGAGTAAAAGTCCAAAATTTAATTACTATATAGATATCCTAAATTAATTTTAGTTGAATTACATCTCATGAATGTAAATAATATATATATATAGATATAGTACGAGTGTGTACGTGGAAATGAACATTATATGATGTGCCTAACTTAATTTCTTCTACGACATTCCTACATAAAAGAAAATATAATATATAGCTGTATTATCAATGTCTTCAGCCACAGCTGTGATTGGCATACACTTAAATTTATTTTAGTATTTTTGTTTGTCTTAAAATTTTATTTTTGTACACAGCCATGTGCACACAGTATATGTAGGAAAATCATATGTATACGCGAGAAGACTATTTTAAAGAAAACTACCTAGCTATAAATAAATAATATATAAATTACAAAGCATAAGAGTTGTCAATAGACAAGAAAAACATTTTGACCACTAATGCCACTATATATAATAATTGTACTCGCATCATAGAATTATTGATTTGCTGCCTCTTATATTGGTTTTGGCTTTCACCCATTTGACCTTTGCACACGTTTTTTTTATATACACACTATTTCATCATTTCATATTGGCGTTTTTAAAAATAATAATAATATATAAATATGTCTGGAAGCAGTCTTATAAAAACACTTAAGTGTATTTGCATGGTATCATACACATTCAACAATCATTTCGACAAGTATATAATTTATTAAACGTTTTACACTAATTAGTTGTATAGTTTAACAAAGTTGTTATTGAAATCAACACATTTTATTTGCTTGTACAAAAATAAATAGGACTTAAAACATTACATGCAATTTTTAACAAGAGTGTATTTTGATCTACTTTAATTTTACTTGGTCGTTGTTTCATAACTATTATATTTTTTATAACATTGATAACTATAGGTATACAATAAAACATTGTGATCAGTTAACTTAAGTTAGATGTTTATTGAATATTATTAAAGTTTTTAAAACTGATGAATAAATGTATGTACTAAACATTTTCACACGTAACATGTACTAATTGATGTATATTTTTGTACAGTGAATTTGTTGTATATTATAGATATTATAGTTTATTAATAAATAGGTAATGTTACATATAGTACTTGATAGGTGTTATTATAATTATTAGTTACTTATTTAAATTCTTATTAAAAAATAGCTTCGAAACACAAACTATTTATAAGTAATAAACTCATAAATATATAGGAAAATTTTTTATCACTTTGAATACATTCATTAAATTTAACATTTAATAGATTAATTTAAATACGTTTGTTATAAGTATTTTATTTTATTTAAAATGGTTATGCGATTTTTTTATAATAATATAATAAATTAAAATTGTAAATTTAATAATTTTAATTTAAGAAATTAAAGAAATGATTTTATCAATAGTATAATAATAATCATACCTACGTTTATTTTAATAAAGAAATTTGTTACATTTTGATAAATGTTCACTTTAACACATTTATATGTGCCTTATAATATATTATTAAGTCAAGTCTAGTCTTACGCGTGCGTAACAAATACTAATTATAACCATGTTTTATTATTCATAAATAATTGGTTATTCTGCCAAAAATGTACAAATAATGTTTATGTACAGAAAACAAAATGTTAGGGAATAAAAAAAAGACTATATAAATGCTATTATTCATACCACGAATTGTGCGGAGTCACGTAAATTCGCCAAAGCCGTAAATCGTTTTGGCTGACTTTCGTAAGTCCCACCGACCACAAGGAGGGTGACAATTAAACCCACAAGGATACACGTGCCCATGGAGAATATAGTGTTTCCTTAACATTATTACATTCTATAGATAATGGATGGTACACGTCAGTTAGAGAAAAAAACGAAAAGAGTAAAGAGTACACATGTTTGCAAATAAAACGTATAATGCTGTTTAAATCCCCAAAACTGTTATAAAAACATAATCTCACTTTAAATACATTATAGTGGACCATATAAACTTTAAAAATTAAAAAAATATTAGAATAGAAATTATTTTAATTACATAAACACCAACTGTTTAATATTATGTATTATATGATGATAGTTATATTAAGTTAGGTTATTAAGCAATGTAACATAGTTGTAGGTATTATAAAATAACTATTGGATGCTTGAAAATAAAAATTAACAATTTTCAATATATGTGGTATAAATAATATACTATTTATATCATAATAAGCCATTTTATATTATTACATTGAAAACGCTTTCATCGAATACTCGAATTATAGTGTAGTTCCTTACAATTTATTGATAAATAAGATTAAAATACAATTACAAAATACAAATTAATTTTTGAAAAAATTTAAGTGTAATAAAAAAAAAAATATATGTGAATACTTTTACTCGAATACTTTACAACACTTATCAATAAAAATGTTTTAAATATTTAAATAATTAAATTGTAGTTTTCATTAGTGAAGATAATTTTATTAGAATTTATCTAAACTTCTATAAATTTCTAAACATGTTTGCAATATTTTGTATTTTACATAATTTACCTGTATAACTTATAAGTTATAAATAGTTTAATTTTAATTAATATCCAAACTTAACCTAAGATTTTTTCGGTGAACTTTTACAATATTGAGGTAAACTTATGATATTATTTATCTGACTTACATGAATATAAATTATTAAATACGTATTAATTTAATGGATAAAGTTTTAGTGTATTTAAAAATTAAAAATGTATTATAAAATAACAAAAATACATTTTAGAAATATCATGGAAAAATTAATCAAATATACATTTAGAAAATTTAAATTGCTATTAATGATTTGAGAATGTTTTGTATTGTGTCAGTATGTCAATCAATTTTACATTTATACGTAGGCTAAATAAACTATATACGTAGGTACTCGTATATACTATATGCATATACATAATTTTAATGAACATTTAAATAAATACTCTCTAATAAGAAAGTGTAATATAAAATATCTTGGTTAATTTATAAAAGTTTCAAATTACTAGATTTTAAGCTGATAAGTGCATTGAATTAATGCAATAACAATAGGTTTTATATTTTACTATACAATTTTTTTATGTATGTAATATATAATTTAAAATAGATTAATACATAGGTAAATGGATAAGATCAAGAATTATCTACAATACTATAAAAAATTTGTAATATTAATATAATTACACCACACTCATATGATGAAAGTAATCACCACACTCGTTTCAATTCGTTCATTTCGTTCAATAGCAAAAAATTTCTTAATGTGTATTTTGAGTTTTAGACTTTTGGCAATACATAGATCGAGTTGATGTTTCAATGATTTTATTTTCCCCGTGGTAGTTATTTAGGGCAGAGCGAATGCTCCAAAAGTTTCAATAGCTTTTATCTTTTAATTAGTAATTGAGTCTACAGTTGGTACTTTTAAGAAGTCATTTATTTCAGTAGGAATAAGTGCGTAATAAGTAAGTAAAAACTACCAATAACTGCCAAAGAAATTTTAGCAAGCGCGGTAGAGCCGTAGAGTAGATGTTTAAGTGTGATTATTACTCCCGAGTCCTAATTACTGTCTTGTGTCGACGTTAGTGACACAAGTAAATAATCAAAATAATATAATGTGTTTCATCTTATGGTTTCTATATTCATTTACTGAATATTTTAGATTCGAAGTTCCTGCTAACCTAAACCAATTACAATTTATAATTTACTAACGTTTTTATTTTGGTAATATACAATTTGTGACAAATTTTTGATGACCACCTTAGAAACATCAAATGAATAGCCGAGATGTGGTTGGACTACATCAGTCTAACCACTCTAACCACAAAGGTCGGAGTAATGCTTATGTACGTGTGATTTGAAATTTGATAATCTTTAGAATATGATCACGTTTATTAAAAAATAAAATAAAATGTTAGAACGTGTTAACCATTGATTTAAAATTTCAGTTTTCCTCTATAGTGGAATAAGTTATAGTTAAAAAGTAATTATACTACAAAAAACCACCGTGAAACGTGAAACCAAAAATCGTGTAACTACACGGCTACTCCAATAAACAAGTAGATTTAAATGCTACTGTTAAGCTTTAAAATTGAAAAACATGTGAGGTATAAGGCGTTAAAAAAATAATATCAAAACACCATGTAAATAACAATTAAGCATATTTTACAATATTTTCCATGTTGCATTATAAAAGTTTAAAAAAAATAAAAATAACTAAAATATAGACGGAATTTTCCAAGTATTTATGAATTTTAAAAATAGTTAGCCTATCGTTATAAATTATAATACGTAATAAATACGTAGAATAAAGACTTCCTACGAAATGACATAGATCAATTCGTTTTAGTATTAAAAATGCAGAATAAAATGGATTATTCCGAATCCGAACATTAAATTTGGTATGTTATGCGTTAGGTGGTAAGACATAGACGAGAAAGCGGGTACGACATCTTCTTAAGAAGTTTATATTTTCATACATATTAATTTACATTAATAATGTAGGTACTTGAGTTTTGAGTTATACTGCTAATTATTAATGGAATAATCTATCCAAGTAAAAGTTATCTCGTTAAATTTGACTTAAAATTAATATCGGTGTAAAAAACAATTCAATGGTTTAAGTGTTTTTATAAATAAGTGGCTATGTTTTTATGGAAAATAGGTATTTTATTATCGAAATATTATATAAATGAAGTAATTTTCTTTTCGAGCAGCTCTTTTGTACATTCCTAGTGGATTGATACGAAAGTGGCTTCTTGTGAGTGAACAAAAGTACTAATATTCTGGGTACCTACGCCATTGTAGATACCGGAATACGCCACAATTCAAATTATATTATAAACACTGATAAATAATTATACATACTATTGCTATAATTATAATAATTCTCTATTAGATTCTAGTTTGATTTATTTATAAAATATTGAAATTAGTTGTTACTGTTTTAGCTACTTATTCTTGGTTTTCACCTATTTCACGCCAGTGTCACAAATTCTATTATGTTCGACTACTATATAATTCAACAATTATTTTATTAAAATAATACATGATTATTGATTTGAACATGTTATAATTAGGTACATAGAAATTAAAAGTTGGTAAAACGACTTTCGACAATTCCAACTATTGAACTTGAGTAACCGCTTTGAACTTTTGACTTTTTACATTTATACCACATATTTCCCCGTATAATCATTTCAATCCTCTACAGTTTTACAATAATTAATAATATACTTAATTAATATTGACATAATTTTATAAAGTCAGTTCCTCGGTTCGACAAGATAAAATAATTGAACATATTTTAGTCAATTATAAATTCTTATTTATTATAATGCGTGTTAATGTTATAAAAATAAGATCAAAATAATTTTAATAAAATGATAAAGGACCTCGCCTGATAATATTATTTTTAATAGTATAATAATACATAATTTAGAGGTATCAACTAAATCGTCTAAATGAACTGCGTTATGACCTTACTGACGAGTATTGTACGCTGCGTTTAATCGCTTTAAACCGATCGTGCACTAAGTCATACAGTATATATTATATTATTATTATGCATCGATATATTATATTACTTATTATTATTATTTGCACTGTAATTATATACTCTGTTAAATTGATGTGTAATAGATATATTTTAATTACTGTAAATGCACGTGCGTTAACACGCGTTAAATTGCCTAGACGAGGTTTTCGCCAATAAAATCGAACGGTGCAGGCTTATCACCGTAAAATTATCTATTAATATTATCAATAATATTATTATATTACAATATTATAGTACTATTATTATCATACCTGGATTCAGGGTCGGACTTGACGGGGCACTTGTTGCCTGCGGCCGGGAGCCGGGCGCATCGTAGTCTGTCGGCCGCCGCGGTTATCACTGCCAGCGCCACCGCTGCCGCCGCCGCCGGTGCCACCGACGACGCCGACGCTGACGCCACCATCGTCGCGCCTCTTCCACCGCGTACGCCCGCCCCGTCGACAACGGTACACCACCACTGCAACCTCTTCCGCGACCCGCTACCGATCACCCAGTTACCGTCGTCCTCGTTTCGCTCTCACCGTATACCAGTGCCCTCCCCGCACAGCCGTTGCTGTTGACGCTGCGCTGCCCGCCAACGTTGCTGCTTCTGCTGCTGCTGCTGCTGCTGCTGCTGCTGCTTCTCTTGCCGCACGTCCCGCAGCAGCGGCAGTGGAACAGTCGAATGGTGGAGAGGGGACGGCGCGAGTGGAAGGAACGTCGAGAGTCTCGAGCCCTCCCGACCGCGCCGAAAAATCTGGGTTGCCGGCCACGCGCAAGCGCAGTCCTGGACGACGACGACGACCACCACGACCACGTCGCCTCCGTCAAATCAATTTACTAGCTACGCAAACACATACGTAGTAACGACCGTATCGAATTAAAAACCCCTTCAATCTATATACATAATATTTACATAATTTACACAAACAGACGTACATTATTTGTGCATTATATATGACCGTCAAACACGAAATTACATATAATTATGATTCAATGTTATTTATGTTATTGTGCCTTACACGATGATGATGCGTCTCGGTACTCTTTATAGCATACATATTATGTGTGCGTGGTCGTGGACGAAAAACGACGTTTTTATCAGTTCAAGGTCGCGTGGAAACGTCGATGGACGATCGATGTATCAAACACGCGCGCCCACGTTATTAATTTTTACTGTCGTATTTTATATATATATAGAAAGAGATATAAAACCTATTAAATTATGCACGTTTTTCGTGTGTATTTTCCTATACACAACCTTTGTTGATATTTTGTGTGTGTGTCTTTCTCTTTCTCTCTCTCTCTCTTTCTCTCTCTCTTTCGCCGTCAATAAAAATGTACGCTCGGTCTGTCACACGGGTATACACACACACACACACACACATACGCGCATATTACGTGTATTGTATGTGTGTGTGTACGAAAACAAACGAGATGGCGAGGGAAGAAAAAAAAAAGGAAAACTACCATTTGTACACATCGCCTCATCGACCCTCCCCGATCTCACCCCCCCTCCCCCTCCCCTCAGACATAATCATCTCACCGGCATTCCTCCGCGATACTAAACATATATTATACTCTTTTCGACCCGTTTCCGCGACCGTCTCCGTTCCACTACTCACGCACACGCTTCATCCCGCGGCGGCGGGCGGCAACCGCGACCAATCGCATTTTATACACGACCGGCGCCGGGCGGCGCGTATACGCGTGTGTGGGTGTGTACGTGTGTACGTGTGTGTGTGTGTGTGTGTGTGTGCGACCGTATCCGACGTGAAGAAAATCGATGTCCCACTTTTCGAGGCGGCCGTGGAACAACAAGGCTCGTGTTGTGTAGCCGCCGCCGTCGCAAAATACTACACCCCTATACTACACACAACGTGCGTATTCCAGTCCGTAATGACCCTCGCCCGGCCGAAGTTACGTGGCGGGACGCGGACGCGGTCGCGCCGTGATCTATGCGTATAACGATGGTAATTTATTTATCGTCGTCGGCGGCGTGCGGTCTTGTGTGGGACGGGACGCTGCCACCGCCGTCGCCTCATACTATACAGTATACAGCCAGTCACCGGCATAAAATATAATACATTATTATTACGGGATGATTCAATAATAAGTTCAACCCCCTTTTATTTTCTACGACTATGTAGTTATAAGACATTTAACTTTTAGCATTCTTAGATGTACTTAATGACCGTATATCTAAATTATTGAAATTGTTTGTACGTAATAGGAGTGTTCTATGGAGATACAAACTTCTGATTTTCAAAACAGAACTACCCATCCCTCCACGTTATAATAGGTGTATGTATATTGTTTATTTGTTATGAAGACTTTCTGAAAATGTTGTCAAATCAAAATCAATAATACTCTAGCCTGTCATGGATAATATCAGATCATGATTAAGAATTTTGAAGATATAGCTAATGAAAGCTTTAGTGTTTTGACATTTGTTTTAATCATTTTTGATATCAATCCATAAACATTTATAATTAGTAAAACAGGTCCGAGTATAATAAATATTATTGATGTAATATAACGTTCAATATATATTTTAAAAAGGTCATGTTTGAAGACTATATTATTCTAGTATAAGTTATTCGATAGCTGAGAACTACTCTTTAAAAAAAGATAGTATAAATTCTTTAAATATATTAAAGTTTTCAAAAATATTATTTGCTAAATATTTTATAGTAAAAAAAGGGATTATAATTTGAATAAATGTAATAATAAAAGATTGCTACAAGAAATTCTTTAGTTATACAAAAAATCTCAAATTTTTGAGATTACAATCTTTGAGAACGTTTAACAATTATAATAATCAAATTTTAAATAAATTCGTTATTCGAGAAAAAAATGAGGTTCCAGCGTGCTTGTTGTAAAAGTGTAATACTCGCTGTATAGGTACATATACTATAATATATTAGTAGATATAATTTTCGGAGACATTACCATAATCTCTTTTCACGGCACGCGAATCCCGTCTCCTGTATTCGCAGACGGAAAATCCATTTTGTTTTCTTACAGAAATAACGATAATTTACATAATTATAATAAAACGTCTCTAAAGCTACACCACGGTTCTCCTAAACATGGCTTTTTAATAACTTGTATTTATATTCTTTTGCATTAAAATTTATTACTCTTAATCTGTTGTATACAAGCCACAAGTGCTCTAAAACTAACTGTATGTTAGTTACATTATGTAATAGAACTTAAATCTGTTTATAATGATAAAAATAGTTATAATAAATAAATAATCTTAAGTGATGAACTACAACTGTGACGTGACTAACTTGAAAACAAACGCTGGGCAAATTACATTAACACTTCGGTCCCACGTCCCATAATGATGACTTGTTAGTTATCAAACATATTATTTAATCGTGATTGGCCACTAAACCATTGCGAGTTTTTCCACGAAGCTAATAATGATGGTATATTACTAGCAAAATGGGTTATCGGTTAATGTGTTCCTTTCTGGGACATTATAGTACTATTCGATTTCCATGGAAAATTTTAAATACAATAGTTTTTATTTTAATTTATTCAATACTTATTTATATTATAATACTAATTTTTAATCTGATATGAAATTTAATTAGTAATGATATATTTCCATTTGATACAATTTTTTATTTTTTAGACATCGATCTTTCATTTAATTTAATTATTCAAATACTACATAATATACACTAACAGAATTCTTCATTATACACGAATACACTGTACCAACATAACTAAACTAACGCGGTACATATGACTGTAATAATCTATTTGTACTACTTCTTGAATTCATAATTTACATTCATAATAACTAAACGACAATATCTTAAAAGCTTAAAAGTAAAGACCGATTTATCGATCATGATAACTAAAGTTATTTTGATTAGCTGTTCTCATTTTGTAAAACAAATAATTTAGCGTGGTGATAATTGAAGAGGTAATATCGAGAGTTTTTTTGTAGGTACGTGTATTTAAAAAAATGGATAATAGTTCCATAATGTTTATAATATTAATTCTGTACTAATAGTAAATAGTTATTACCTTATTTTTTTTCGTATGTTGCTGTGTCCGGGAGTAGAACCAAAAGCCTAGTTCGGACGCCTATTTGCAGAATTTCTAGTAGATTCCAATTGGGCATATTGGATTGGAATGGGGGGGAGGGCTCGCCCCTAAACAGTAACTTGCCCAGTGAAAAATTCCGGGATTCGAACCAGCAAACGTATGCGTGAGAACCGACGCCATAGTCCACTTGGCTACTCCATCCCCATTATTACTCTATAAAAATATGAGTAAAAAAGACTAGTCAATATAAGTATTAGTATTATTAGTATAGTATTATGTACTAATAAATGTATAGAAAACATTATTTATTTATTTAATTATAACAACATGCATTAGCCCAATTTACAGTACCTAACTTAAAAAAAATATCAAATTATGAGTTATATAACAATAAAACATAACATCAAAACAAATTCATGTTAAAATATCTATCTTAAGTTTGTCATTTAATCAAATGCAATTTTTAATTTTTAAATTTAATATAAAATACCCAATTTATTACAAGAAAATGATTGCTCTACAAGAACAAAAATTGTATTTTGAAGAGCTGTCCAAAAATATTGGAGCAAAATATACATGCTACCAACCAATATATCTTACTGCCGATAACTTACATCTACTGTAATAATATTATATTCACACCAAAACTTGAAAACTCTTCCTAAACTAATTTAATCGTCAATTCATTCTAATCATTCAATAGATCTGTCAATGAAGTTAAAACTGTTAAAAGTATATAGTATGTTAACTGTGTTACTACTTACTTTAATACTATATTCATTTGGTGTGCATAAATAACTTTTTTTTACTTATACAAGACGGCACTATGTATAGGCAATTTAGGGGCATTCATGCATTAAAAAAATATTTTAAAATGTATGGTACCTATTTTGATAAATATTGTAAAAATTTGAATTGACGAATATGAAAAAAAAATTATGCCTTTTTATTTTTAGTATTATTTTTATACAGTCAAAAGAAAAACTTATGTTTAAACATTGTATTGAATTTTAAAACTTTATGATGAGCGAATATGTTTTATAAACATTTACATATCAAAACAGATTTAACATAAAAGTTTTAAAATGTTATTGCATAATTCTATTAAGATGAGTTATATGTAAATATTATATATTATTAACCACAACAATTTTAGTTTTTCTGATCTTTTTAAATATAAAAAAAAATATATTAAACTTCAATTTTAATTTAATTTGAACAAAATCATTAAACATAAATAATATTGATAATAAATATATAATTTTTATATAGGTACAATATTTGGTTTCAGTTTCAAAAATAAAATAATTGTCTATATAACTTACTTTTGATTCTAATTTTAAAATATTATTTTTATCCATTAATTATCAGATCTAAAAAATATAATATTCACGATAGTGTACATATAATGAAAATCAAACTATATAGTTTGTAGATGTATGTATATCGAGAATGACATTTAATAAGTGTGACCAAACAGAATTTTTTTTAACTAAATAGAAAATGATAGTCCAATTTATTTTACCTCCCCCCCCCATAAAAATTAGATAAATAAACACATTTTTCAATTTGCTTTACGGTGTTTCTACATAATTATAAAAATAAATTGAACATTTTATGGTAGCATTGTAAATGGTATTTAAATTGTATGTAGTTATTATATAATAATAATAATAGTAATTAGAAACATTTTAGTGACCATTATTTAGGTTATTTTAATTGGTTTAAAACGAGTCCATCTAATTTTTTTATCACGATATGATCATTACTCATTAACATAATATTGTAGTTTTAACGACCTGTTTAATTTTTAATAGTTTTTATGTGCGAATGTTTCAGAATAAAATACATGTGATAATTACGGCCTACTATGAAATATAAAACATACAAGTACGATAAAATATATGTTATTTTTTTTTATGTTCTTAAAAGAACATTTAACATTGCTCTCGCTCATTTTCACGACTTTTTATTTTTATATCCATCCTTATATGCATCAATAATGTTCATTATTCATATTCAAATTAAAGACCAAACTTCATTCTGAATGTTGAATATATAACAATGCTACTGTAAATAGTACGTCCTGTGTATATTTTTTCATTGATAAAAAATTGATGATCAACAGTATGACTTTTATTTGTATTTCTTGAGTATACTTATACTATATTTTGATGAGTTCTAAAAAATGATGCTTTATCTATATATTATGTATTAAAACAATTAAAGTTTTGTTATTGCGTATCACACAACATACAGAAATTTGATTATTCTATTTTAATATTATTATACAACTATCTATATTACGAGGGGGGATAATGCAGGCACCTACTTACTAAACAAAATAAAATTAGATAATACTTTATGTACTGTGTAATGTAAAGAAAAATTATATTAATATTGTCAATAATACAAATAATAATAACAATCACAATTACAACAAATAATAACAGAAAAATAATATAATATAATTCAAATATCAAATGATATCTCGTTTCGCCGTTACCCTGACGCCGACTACTCACAGATCAGTTTAACCTGCAATATGTATCCCCAATGTTGATCGTTAACAATATTAATGAATAATTTGATAAATATCATGAAGTGCCTGTGCATAACAATTCACACCTATTTGCTACAAAATAATACAAATGAATAAAACGACGATCGGCGTACTTGAAGTCACTTGCCGGACAAAAATACTTGCCGATTGTTAATTTCGTTAAACATATTTTTTTCAATCATAATTTTTTAAAAATTTATGTGATTCAATGTTTTTCTGTGCTTTGGAAAAATTTTGCGTAGAATGTATTTTTATTTTAGAGGCCAAAATTAATATTAAATGTTTTAATTCGTTATAAACGGATTATGTATACATTCAAACTTAAATTTAGTTGGGTGATATTTTGAATATTTTTATATCACTTAAATTAAAAAAATATAAAATTTCATCTAATTAAATGATAAAAATAGATATAACAACAAAATTTTATTAGCATTTAAAAAAAAAATATACCAAACGCCTTAAGACAGTAAATTAAAATAATTTAATGGTATTGCAACAATCATCATTGTTACCACGCCCGAACTACAGTTAGTCATGATCTGGACGGGATATCTACCGGTAATAACCAAAGATATGAAGTCCAAAACTACAGCCTTGACATTTAAATCAGATCGGTGCATAGAATCCACCACGTCAGATGGTCTTGGAATCTGCTCCACTGCCGCTACTTCGCCAGAACTGGACAGACTTATAGTATCGTTCATCGCGAGTCACGACCTTAACACTGGTACTAGGTAGGTTTATAGTATCATTTCTCGCTGTCACTGTACTAGTAATTAGTACAATCATATCATTCTCCACCAAAGCTACATGGTAAAATAACTCGGTACTATGTAAACTTGTAGTATCGTTTACTGACATAATGTTTGTGTGAATAATAAGAAGCCAGTGATACCCTCTTCAACCGTCACTATAGTATTGATACTAGAAGTGTCCACATTATCAATTATCACCACAACACTGGTACTGCAGGGAATGCTTGTATTGTCTATCACTGTCTATACACTAATACTAGGTTTACTTATGTTATTTTGTACTACACCAGAATTGTGCGAATATCTAGACACCAAACTTAAATCGAAATTGTACGATTATCCGTACACACTACACTCCCCCACGCTTTTTAAACACACTTCTTATGAACTTTGAACGAGCATATTATAGTAAGACAAAAAAACAATTTCATATTTGGTCAGTTTTCTAATACAGAATATTATGTTAGTAGGTAAAAATTAATTTCCTAATAAATAACAGCCAATATCATTTTTTGTACTACATTCCACATATCTGAGTTAGATTAAACATATTTTAGTACGGCTTTATGTTGCCTATTTTAATAATTAATTTCTTATTAACAAATCTAGCACAGAACCGTATTCTATGTGAAACACAATAAAATATTAACTATAATTTAAATTTGTAAAACGTCTATAAGTCGCTTATACTAGCGTTTTCCTTGTATCCACCATTTTAAAGTAGAATTTAAATTAAAGCTCAGTTCAATATAGTACACAGAAAAATATTTAAAAACGTAAAAATGGCAAATATTGTATTCTGCTTGAATAATAATAAAATGCCTTGACATTAAATTAATTTATCATATATATATATAATAAATACATAAAAAAAAGTATTTAAGAAATGTATAAATATTTTCCATAGCAAACAATATTATTTTTAAGCCAACAAGATATACTTTCGTTCTAGAAAATACCAATCTTAAATTAAAATTATCGCTTAATTTTTTATAGACATGGACTCCTGCTAAGTTATAAAATACCATTCAAGTCGTTTAAAAAATACATATGCCAATATTAAATATATACGTATATTATATATATAAAGTATATATAGTTCAAAGGTGTAAATATCGGTTTCATTTTAAACAATATAATATGTAACTTATAGCTATAAAACAATATTAGATATACAATATGATACATCGAGTCATTATGAATTGGGCCTAATAAAATATTAATCATAACGAAGCATTACTGTCTACAGTCATGAATTCTATACTTCAATTATAAATGATAGATTTATAAGATGGGTTAGGTAATATAAAATAAGATAAAGCATAATATATTTAATTATCTGATCTTATAAAAACGAGGTACTATTAATTGAAGGTACTCGTGACGTGGAAGATATAGTATACATATAATTGGGAGACAATTACAATGTACAGTTAAATGAATAGGGTATTTCTAATATTTCTAATATATATGACGTTAGTAATATTTAAAATAAATAAATTAAAAATACAAATAACTATATGGATATATAGTTTTATATATATTGTTTTTGAAATATGTACTGTGGTTAGGAATAAGCGAAGGTAATTAATTAATGCTCTAATAGGTCTATAATACAATTATGACTTGTATCTGGTCTGTAATTATAAAATTAATGAGTATTAATTATTGACCCTGATATATAATTATTACTATTTATAGATACTACATTAATCAATAATAATATATTAATATGTGTTATTATTAATTATAATACATCTTTATATGTGTGTGTGTATAAACTATACTTATATTTTAACCAGTGCCGCAACTACGATTTTGAGGCCTAGGTGCCACCTAATTTTAGAGGCCCCTAATGCCCCTTATTGTCAGTGGTGTCTAAATGTTGAGTCGTTGATGAATTAACAACCTATGATTTGACAGGGTATACAATAGTATTCAAATATCATACACTACAAAAATAAATATTTATGCTACTTTCTCTTATAATTTCAACTTCCACTCTACCTCAAAAGCTTTTGAAACTTATGGAACAACTTAGTTGGAAACAATGTATGTTTACAGGATAATAAATTTTGTTTAGACCAATCAACACAAATGACATTTTACGATATTTTAATTTTTAGGTGAGTTATGAGTATGAAATTATTAAATATTTGAAATGATCATAATTCACTTAAAAATTAAAATATCGTAAAAAGCCAACGAGAGAACACAGATAATGTTCTTACCTAAAAGTTTGATAATAGGTCAATTCACTCTAATATTAAAGCTAAAAGCACACTATTCAAACTGGTGAACGAAAATTTACTATGTCGTACGTGTATAAGACGGAGACAACACTGAGGTGAGATGTCCTCTTAAATAATTTTTAGTAATTTTTAATTTGAAAAATGAACGTTCTACATTTGCTATAGTGACGGGCTATGTTAGGAAAATAATACATGTACCTACTGAAAATATCTTTTAAATAGAGGCCACACCATTGTCTAAATGTTTAATATTGTTTTATGCTGTATAGTTTTTAGAGAATCTTTAAATATATTTTTTATACATAACATTTGTCTAATGATATCTGTACTGATATCATTTTTATAACATAGTTGAGCCATAATTTGACTTTACAACATCATGTTCACTACACTTTAAAATATTTTGAGGTAAATTTGTTAGTTACTTTGTATAAACCTCTGAACCTTTCTTTAAGTTGAACGATTGCGGTATGTAGTGGTACAGAAACTGTAACGAAGATTTTCTTCATTTATATCAAGCCTCTTATCTATAAAATACAAACTAAATCTATACTACCAAACACATAGAACAAAGACACAAAGTATGAAAACAAACGTTAACAATAAAATATAATTGGTTGATGATTCTCATAATCCTATGATTACTAATGAGTGATTACTTATTAATATTACTACATTATACCTATAATCATATAATTTGTCGCGATTGGTGATAGTTGGCCCATATGGTGTTTCCAGTATGTATAAAAATACCCTCTTGCACGAAATTGACTACAATAATATAACAACGCATAATTATTATTTACATTTCACGCAGATAAGGATTCATTTTTTTTTATATTTTATTTTGGAATTTTGCTTATATTTATTATAAACAAAAAAAAAAAGTTCATACAAATCTAAGGCCCCGCGATACATACATTTTGAAGGCCCCTCAGCAAGGCCTTGCACTGCATACACCGGCGGTAGTTGCGGCACTGATTTTAACCTATTTTCAAATAAAAAATATAGGTAAGTGGGTACCACTCTACTGTACATTAGATTTTGAGTGAGTCACTTTTATAGATATGTTCAATTTGAATTCAATAATATACGAAAAACAATTCTGAGTGGAAACGGAGTATCAGTCTAATCACCAAGTGATTTGATTATTTATTATTATTAATTTTTTTTTGATATAGCTATTAGTCATTTGTTTTACTTTTAATATTACGTATAATAAAATTAATAGTAATATAAAATACATACAAGTTAGTTTAAGTTCCCAAGAATAATGTTTTTAAATTATAATAAAACAATTATCACAGCATTAGTTATAGTTTAAATATTAAAATATGAACTTAAAATGTCTATAAAAAATTATAGTCTTTTTTAGATTTTATAGTCCCAATACAAATTACTCATAAGGAATTTTGTATTAAATTTTCAAAATTTAGATATAAAAAGAAAGCTTTTTATGAATTTTAACTATAAAATGGCTTGCAATTTTTTACGATTTTTATGAATTTAATTAAAATGGTGACTTAAAATGCATACAAAAAAGTTTATGCCGATGAACGTATTTTTAATATTTTTGTATAGATTTAAGAATACATTTTGTGGGGTATTATATTAAACGTTCAAGAATTTGCGTGGCAAATAATTTTTAATTGTCAATTATATAAAGTAAAAGAAAATTGAAAATAGTTAAACTATTTTGAAAATTTTATCGTTAACACAAATAAAAATATGAAAATTTGAAGTATTTACTGTATTTCGTTTTCGAGTTCATAAAATAAAAATGAAATTGAAAATCGAAAATTGAAATTTGGATTTGCGTAAAATTTTCCGTTTTTCCTTAATTCTCTATTGGTTTTTTCCAATTATAAAAATAAATATTGGAAATGTTTAAGTTTGACCTCTTTAAAGATTAAATAGATCCAATTTGATATCCAAAGCCACTTTGAAAATTAAAGTATTTAACAACAACTTGAACAACTTATCGTGTACTAAAATTAATACAAAAAATACATTTCAGTATAAAATCAATACTTTCATCGTTCCACTCAGAATTTAAAAAGAAAAAACAATGCGAGTTGTCTACGATTGTAGTTATATAAACTTGTATTGAGCATACGTGTATGGATGGTGGAATTTGATGAAGATCAAATTCGATTCTACCAAATGCATGAAAATAATAGACTTTTCAATGGGGGTATTATATCATAGATACTAAAATACTTCAATGTTTCTTGAATATATATTATAGTTATTGTACATAATATGGAAACTTGAAGCCTTTAGTCTTGAATCTAATATTATATAGATGCAACAATCTCTCAATTTGAGAATTGGTTCTGAATGTCTGATTAACGGCAATACATAGGCTAATCGCATTTTTCCACCACATTAATCATTTCTATAGCATAGCTGCAATAGAATAGAAGAGATCGTTTGCGGTTTGTGAAAACCAATAGAATAATAAATTAGGTTCGAAAAGAGCGGAAATAACACGTTCTGATTGATCGTCATTGTGCTAAAAAACAATTTCACAAGGGTAGTATATTGTTGTTGATGTTTGCTATTACAATATAGAGTAAACCGTTATAAAACGAAATTATTTTTGAATTGATGATTAGAGATTTATTTTTATATGTAAATTCTTTGTTCTAAATATATTTAATATTTAATTAAAAATTCAAATGATCCTTATATTTTTATTAATAGAAAAAAAAAGATAAAAGTTTATACTAAAAATATTTCTAGTTAATATTTTTATAACAAAGTCATTTTTTTTGATTACATTCAATAAATGTTTAAAATATTTGATGAACATTTTTTATACGTGGTTTTAATATTTTAAAAACTTCCATTGTTCAATAATTGTTTAAGACTATAGTTAACTATAATAGGTAGCAACATAAAAACTTTTTTTTTTTATGTAGCTTATAATTGCATTTAAATGTATAATCAAATATTATAAGATTATATTTACACCACTACCGTACACTAAGATACAAATAAATCAAGATGAATCCCCAATATACCCATTTACCCTTGACCTCTACAACGACTACAACCTGCCCTGTTTTGTTTTAGAATTTAATCTAATGCCCTAAGTAATTTTTAAATTAGTATAAACTACAAACTATAAAACTATAACATAACAAATACCAAACAGTCCGAACAGTATATATTATTTACTCATCATTTACATAATGTTTATTACCACGTCAAATAGGTGAAATCATATCGCAAGGTTGCGCACAATATAAACTAATTATTAGGCATCAATATTAACAAATTATATGAATACAACAATAACATGAGTACAGTTATTAATTATAAACAACGGTTTTAATTATATTTATGATTTATGATAATAAAATTGGTATTCGTCATTATTAGAGTTCGGAAGTTGTAAGAATTGCTTGATCGTCTGAATATTCTCAAAATAAATCTAAAACTATATTCTAAATAATGACGAAAATAAATATACATATTTTCTATACTTTATTAATTTTGGGAAAAAGTGAATATTTTTAAATTTATTTTTATTTTTTAATGTTTATTTAATATTTTTAAGATAAAAATACGTTTATATTTTTATTTTGTACTCAATTACTCGATATGTATATCGTAGGAATTTTATGTTTAATGTTTATTAGGAATCATATTTTTCAACTGTGATAAAAGCTTTTGATAATGCAACATTGTTTACGGTTACGGCGTCGTAAAAAAATCATTTTTATTTTGAAAATTTTTTTTTATATATTTTAAATATTGTATGTGCACATTTGCATGTACATTTTATCGAATTTAACTTCAAACACCTAGTCATTACGTAAAACTTTCAAATATTATAAAATATCCGAGTATGAAATTCTTATTACTAATGATAAAGTTAATTAGCAATGTTACTATCAATACAGTTATCATTTAAAATTTACTAGTTGTCGGTATAAAATGAATCCGTGTTAGATTTGGTTGCTAAATGCTAATGCAAACATTTAGCATAACGCGTGTAGATAAATAATATTTTTAGTCATCAGATTTTATGTAAAGATGATATTTCAGACATATCAACTTTACATAGCTGTCTCAACAGTATTTTCCGTGCAACTTTTTTGACAATATTAAAACAGTATTTTTGAAGTTTCTATAGATTTTTTAATATTTACTATATTATTTTTTGTTACGATCTACACATGTACCTATATATAAATTGTTTTCTGAACTTATAAAGAAGCAAGCAAAATAGCAGTTATCCTTGTGCACTTCGTAACCCATTAAAATTACGCTTCTTATGTGGTTCAAACTTTTTATCAATTTGTTATTTATACCTTATTGTTCACAGACAACACAGCATTCCTTTTATACCTTTGAGTATGTATTTTCAAATTATTTTAAAATCAAATAGCTTGATTGTTTATTAATTATTTATTATAAAATCAAAAATGGGCTTAAAAACGTCTCCGTCCAAACAAACGTACATCATTGTATCTGAAAAAATGTAGGTTAATAACACATTGGATATCTTTCTAGTTGTATAAAGATTGACTTCACCTAGAAACAGGTTTTATTTTATTATGATTATAATTAAATTCTATTTTCATGGAAAAATTTCAAAACTCGCTCCGTTGCGTCATTTATTGCTGGGCGCCCTGCCCTATGTATGGCGAGGTAGAGAACAAACAATCGGTCAAGTCACCTGCTAGAAGTCGAAGAGCAAAAGACCACTCGGCCATCCAAAACAAAAGATGGAATAGACAGGGTCCATAAAGACTTAGATATGCTGGGAATCCTGAACGGTGAAGAGCTAGCCACGAATAGACAGATAGAGGGAAGCGGTGGTTACGGCGAAGGACCAGAATGGTTTATATTAAGCCAAGAGAAAAAAAACACGCATATATAATTACTGCTTATAAACGTAAAATATATTCCTATTTATATTTAATTGATTTAATTTTGATGTTTTTTAAAAATTATTTTAAGATCAAGATTTAAAAATTATCGTGTTAATACTCATAACTTGCTTTAAGTAGCAATGGTGATTAACAACTATCATATATAATAATATATTTTTTAAATACCTGATATATGAAATAGAGTTCTGTTGAAATACTCATAGAATTGTTTTTGTTGCCAATTAAAAAATAATGAAATACAAAACAAGGTTGTATAATATAAAAAAATAGTAGTTTATATATATGAAGGTAATTGAAAAACTTTATGACCAACAATACAAGTTTAAGTCGTACAAAATAAATATAAATATAAAATATATAAGCAACATATCTTGCAGTTTGGTCATATAATATCTACCCACTGAATAAAATATAGTTTTGAAATATTAATATATTCTTAGTTCTTAGTATTTAACTGATCATATATTTATAAATGTATGTAATCACACGCAGTGTTTGGTTATTACTTATAGATGTAGAAGATACCTACACGTTGAAATTATTCTACATAATCCTTAGAGGTAAATACAAATATCTACTAAAAGTTATTTTTAAATATTAGTACTTATAAAATATTTTAATTATTGTACTACTGTAGTGTAAAAACAAAATACATACCCTAGTAAAAAAGCATTATTAATAATAATGGTAAAAAAAATTTATTTGATAAATTGTAAATAACTATTGCATTCATCAGGAATAACCCGTTGAGAATTTATCCGCTGGGTTATAGTGTTCGGTTGACAATTTTCATTAAATCGACTACCTGGGCACCAGTGCGTCCTTGGCCTCAACTAACTCTTGCTACCACAATAGCTGGCCCACACAGTCTTATTATAACTGCGTACAAATTAAACCAATCCTCCCTTTCCCAGATCTTACAATATCTCTCGTTCACTATCTAGAATACTTATTCTCTCTTTCTCACCAAGATCCTTATCACTACTATTCTACACCGTAATTTGATTATCTTAGCCATGGCTTCACAGTGGCGTATAATACTAATCTTCCTCCTTTTTGTCCATAACTTGTAGATACTCAATATAATATTTTCACTTATATAAATTAACAACTGGATACATTGTGAGAGCTTATATTTTTATACACATTTTTTGAAACTAAATGGCAGAATACTCTTATCGAGTACCAACATTGTGTTATAGTGTTTTCACTTATGTATTATGTTATATTTTATAATGAAAAATACAATATTAATTATGTATATTATTATATACGCACCTATATAATATAAATATATTTATGCAATATTTCACTTTTAATCTAAAACAAACAATATTTTAATTGTATATTTATATTTTTAATTATTATTATTATTATATGTATTTTTGTAATATTTTTATGTTGACTTGTCATGACAATTTGTTAATACAATTCATGTTTGGTTGTATTGTATACTCAAAAAAGGTTAGGAGGATATCCAATAGGTATATAATGAAAGGATTCATATAGTGAATAATGCATACACGATTAATTAAGTTAGTTATTTCAATACCTTAAGAAATAATAATATTAGGGACCATAACATTAGCATATCAATAGAATAATTAACACATGTAATTAATTATAAAATAGATAACTTTATACATCATATAAGATGTGTTACATATTATATTATAATTTATAAACTCGAAATATTTTCATAGATTTGTGTATTATTGAATTTGTAATAAATAAAACTTATTTTATAAAAAGAAAATAATTTTGTGAAAAAAATTTATGCTTTTATAAATTATGAAAACAAAATCAAATACTTATTAAATTTAAAAAGTAAAGTGCGCTAGATAAGAATAAAATGTCGATATTATAATTATTTTACCTTGAATTATATTAATGAAATTAAATTCATTAAATTTAGAATTATTATTTTTTTATTTATTAATATTTTGCTAATAAATATCGATTAAGTATAGTTTATTAAATATTATAATAGTAATGACATCAGATGAAAATCCAAAAATGAATTAGATAATATTATTTTATATTATTTTTATATTTCAAATTTTTAAAAACCATGATTTGAAATATAGCAAAAAAAGACTGAATATATACAAATGTTAAACTAAAGATAAATCTAGAAATTATTTCATGTGTAATATTAATTAGAAATTAGTTTTACTGATCGTTATTGTACTATAGACAAACTTGTGTTAATAAACTTTTTATATGTTAAAAATTAATATTTATAAAATGAATAGTAATACTCTTTAACCAATATTAATTGTATAAACATCTAATTAAAATTACAATTTAAATCATTTATGAAATAAATATGTATTTTATTATATTCTGAAAGGAAAGAAAAAAAAGTATTTGATTTACAAATTTTATTTTTACATTAGAAAACACTTTTTTGAAATATAAAGCTTAGTTAAGTTACTTGATTGTAAAAAATGATAAAATGATCAAATTTCGATTTTCAGTTATTTCAAAATTGAAAAATTCACAAAAAATTTAAGAAATATAACTGTGAAAATCATAAATTTAATATTATATAACGATTTAGTGAACCTTTCCTTAATATGTAATAGTCAAATTTATTAGTTCTTGTAATAATTTAATATTATAATACTTACTATATAACCGAAGCAATATAAAAATCAATATCCAGTTCATATTGTACAGATTGTATGTAACTTTTTTGTTAAAATTTAATTGATGTTGATAAAATAGAAAATTACCTCTTCGGTGTCTTTTTATTATTGTTATGATCTTCTCCGCTTCGACAAAAAACGTGTAAAATTCGCTTGACCTCTATAGATATCCCTTGAGAATAGTCTTGGTTCAATTTTAAGTAAAGTTTTTACCCCCATCCCACAAGAATAATCTAGAGTATTCATTATTATGTAACCAATGATATTACATAAAATAACTGTAAAGATAGCTATTGAAAAAAAACTGAATATCATTAAAATGTGTAATTCGATAATAATTTGTATACTCGCATAATTTAACTTGAGTTAACTAATCTATACAACGTCGTATATACTTACTGTAAAGTGAATACCTACCAAATTTTAATAGTTTAAAAAAACTATTCATTATTATGAATAATTTAAAGTAAAAATAGTTAATAATCAAACAACGTAGTAGTAATAATTATAAAAAAAAAAGTAAAGTAAAGAGTAGCAATAGAATATAATAAAATTGATGTCCAAATATTTATATGTGAAGTATAATACTATATTTAAAATAATTTGAACAAGCACCTCTGAAAAATAGGTTAGATACTATGTACTTTGAACTTTTAATACAAATATATTCTCAAAATGAAGATTACCAATATTTAGAACAAAAATGACTAATATTCTATTTTAAACAACAACACCTACCATTAGAAATACTTGAAATGTCTTAAAAAAAGTGATTGTATTTATTATCTATCTTTTATACGTAAAATATAAATTATCTTTGGTCCTAGAAGTTTTGAAGTTTTGTTATTAATTACAAAAACGATAACATGATCATAGTAAAACAACTAGACTTTTAACTAATTCTCTAAGTAAATAGGAAATATATATTTTTATTTAAACTATAGTTTTAACTTATTTTATTATCTAAATTAATACTACTCGTATACTGACATAATAACATATAAATGTATTTATAGATTATCTATAATACACGATACTATTAGAGTTTTGTTTACTGAATATAATATAGGTATCTATATTGTATGACATATGAAAAGTTATCAGTCGAATACTGTACCTCGAAACATGTTGATATTCAAAGTACATTATAATAATATACAACACATGCATCACTACTATAAGCATAATGAATATTTTACTGTATAATATGATATATGTATGACATGTGCATAAACGGTTCGTTAAGGTATATCAACGGACAAAACCTTTACCATGAAAAGGTCTTATTGGGATATAATATATCATCCCTATAAAGTATTTTTAAAGATTTATTTATATAAGTGTGTATATTTATATGTACACATATATATTTTCTATCATTTCTCTATGGCTTTTCCCAAGACATATACCAAATTACATGACTGAAATATATATGTATAATACTATAATATAAATTTAGGTACATATAATATGCAATTTCAAATCCCGTCATAAATACAACCAAGTATATTATAGCTATTATGACTAGGATTTAAAGTTTCCGAGTGCAAATTCCAATTCGGAAAACGGAATACCGTTAAATCTCTAGATATACACATATATATCAAACATATACGCATTACGCATCCACTCAGATGAGGCATACGTGCCTATTACAATTTGCTAATATTTCATGATTAAAGGGTTTATGCATTGCCTCTCAGAACTAAACAAAAATTTAAACAATATAATTAACATATTTTAGTAAATGGGATATAGTATGTACGCATAATTGAATCGAATGAATCTCTTCTATTTATAGATTGACATGTTAAAAAAAATGTTAATAATTCAAAATATTTCATCAAAAATCGATTCAGTTAGCACCTACCGAAATATATTTATTTCTTAGAATAGTCGGTAAAAAGGCAAACAAAATATGCTAAAAAAACTTCATATAAGTTTCTATAAAATATTGTTTCGTTACTAAACTATAACTTTGAAAAACACTGTCTACTATTTGTTCATTTTATAACGATTTAAAAAACATAAGCGTATCAAAATGTAACTATAGATATTAAAGAAATTTGCTAATTTAACAAATACTTAATACATATTATAATACTCATATAATAACTTAATACTTATCTACTATACTTAATTTATAATAATTATTATTCGTTAAAATAGCTACTGAATAATTAAAAAAAATATGTTACTTATTGCTATCTAACTAAACAAATGAGTGCATTATAATTTAATAAGTATTCTTTTATTACGTTTTCATAAAAAAAAACTAAATACATTTCTAAAATACTTTTTTTTTTCATTTTTTTTTTATTAGCCATTAGTACAAAACTATTATGGCTCGACAATTAATGTGCATAAGCAAGATAAGACGATACAAATAATATATATGTACTAAATATGTAGAATGCATTAGCATAATAATATAGAGAGTATATAAAGCTATATAATATAAATTATATGGATGAGATAATGATAAAAAAGAATATAAAGTACTAAAATAGATAATAGTAATTATAATTAATGTATTATACGGAATGAAAAATGAAATGATGTATGAGTAAGACGTAACGCTGGTTTGACTAAGGTAAATTAATTTTGTTTAGGACAGTAGAAAGAAGGGATATAAGTGAAATTCAGAAAAAAGTTTGATAAGAACGTTTCGATTACGGAAATATTGTTACTTTTGTTTTCGGAACCAGATAAGGCATGAGCATAAAATCATGGGCTTAGAGTCAGGATTAGGGTTAGAATTTGTATTATAAGGATATGAGGTTATAGGGTTTTGTGGCATGCGATGAATATTAGATTGATAATTGCGGAGAGTTTTAAATTATGGTAATACGATAAAATTCGCCGTATGGTCGCCTCCACACAGGGCGCATTTGGCTGGGCAGGAACTGTCTTTGCTGCACTTGAAGGTGAGGTGATCACCACCGCACTTGACGCAGCGTGGTCGATGACTGCAAAACCGTTGAGTATGGCCGTATTCTTGGCAATTGTGGTATTAAGGTGAACCCCAATTGACCTTGTACGGTTTTTCGATTTTTACCAGAATATGGAAAAGAGATGATAAATTAAAAATTTCGTTGTTGTTTTCGGCGGGTTTTAGATCCACGTAAAATAGTGATAGAGCAACGTTGCGCTTTAAAATATTTGAGACTCTTGTGACAGTATGTCCGAGGGTGACCAGAGCTTCAGAAATATCAGAAGTAGGCGTCGTATGATGTGAGTTCTTAATTACAATCCAAAAAAGGTTGTAGATGTGATGGAAGAAAAGAATGGTAGCCAAAATTGGTTTCCCTCAAAAAGTTAATGACTGCGTCGAAGCTATCTGCGTCTTTTGGCCTAACGCTTAGGTATGATCAAGTGGCTTTAAATGATAGCCGATTAATATCAATCCTGCCCGATAACGAGTTTTTAAATAAGGTAATATCGCTAACAGTTTTTCACATAGATTGGAGGGGGAAGAGTAGTGGTAGACTTTGCATGTTGCTGGTTTGAAGTAAAATTACGAACCGCATTGTCCGCATTAACTGTGGAGCTGTTATCGTATGACGCGGGAAACGCCTCGTCATTAGAATCATCGTCAATAGGTAGGCTTGCAAACCGGTTTGGTGACACGAAGAACTTAAATTTTTTTTCATTGTGTGATGGGGAACCAGTCAAAGATGATGAGAACCAAAGTGGTTACTTCGTCCGCATTTTGAAGGGGAAAAAAATTACCCTTGGAATCGTAAACAGTTGAGAGTTGTTTGGCAATATAAGATGGAATTTGAGTACCGAAACTGTTGTAATATCTAGGTTCGCATTCCATAGTGCATTATGCGCGTGACGCTGACCTGGCACAGAACACTGATAACGGAGTGAACATCGACACACGTGCGCACTTTACGACCGACTGTTCTAAAATACTTAAGCCTAAATATTACATCATTAATCATGATAAAACCATTATTAGATTTACTCTGTAATACGAAAATATTAAAACAGAATAAAATCAGTTTTTTTACTAGCTAGTGTTAATATTGACGATTTTATTCGTATTTTATTTCTGGTAGTTTTTAAAATATGAAGAAAAGGTATATTATACAGGAATTGATCAGAAATAAGGAGAGTAAATCCCTGTCATGCCCTGTTCCTACTAATTTACATACGCACATCGAATTAAATGTCAAATGGTCGAATAATTAATTTTAATCAAAAATATTAGATTCGTGCCGACTATCGTTAACAATTTTTGAGAATATGTTGACATTTTTAATCGAAATTTAAAAACGTCCTACAGTCATGCATGAAAACATCATATATATTATGTAAAAATTGATTAACCAAGCATGCTTAGCCCTCTTATTTAATTTAATAAATCATTTTTTTTTGATTTGGATTTCGAAGGACTCTTGAGATTTTTAAATACTTTGATTATTATTTTTTATACCGTTACCGTTCAATGAGTATCATATACTCATGTGGTAGCATATTTTAAATTGTTAACATTTTTTGAAATATTGATTTATCTAAGCTAAAATATAAATAATACGTCTCTGCGTTATTAAAATTTATATACTAAAAATAATAATCATTGAAATAGTTTAATAAAATACATAAAATGTATAAACCTTTAAAATTACTTTCTGTAACTAATCATTATATACTAGAACAGTTTTCAAAAATTATAAAATGTTAATACATTATAATATTAATTACTATAATTTTAAAATCATCATAGTACCCGAAATTTCTTCCAAACTTTTATTATGTACAATATACATATTACATTTGGAACAAAAAATTAAATAACTTTATAACTAGGTACTCATTTAAATTTTGATATTGATACTCCAATATTTTTAAAAAAAATTATCTATTTTGTTATTTATGTTATTAATTATATAGATTATTTATATTTGAAAAAAAGTTGAAATCCCAACGAGAAACTCTTTAAAATACCTATGTAAAAATTCCAAAAATCAAAATTTGAATAAATTCATTAGTAAAAGAAAAATGAAAGTGGACGTGTTCAATAAATTGTCCAAATGTCCTAGAGAATACAATTTGTTACACAACAAAATAAATTTAATTAATCAAAAAGAGTCTATTAAATCTATGGTCTGCAAAAAATGTATTGTAGATGATGATCTATTGTCTAGAAATATCTTTTAGATTAAAAATTGATTTGTTGACGACTCGATGGAAGATATATTGTAGTATAAATCTTACTGTCTTATGTTATATAGGTAGAATAATAAATTTAATAATGTTGACAGTTGTATTAAAAAAGTCCGTCTGTCATGGCTTTGGCGGCCTATTTTAAATCTACAAATGTTTTAGTGTTTTAATGTTTTATTTTTTAATAGTTTATCGAAAATGATACAGCTCAATTGCTACCTGCACGCCAATGTACCGAAATTGCCTATGGATCGCGCCGATTAACGTATGATATTTATTGATAATATATAATAATATTATTATTATAAATGTTTAGGTTAACTATCGAGAATAACATATATTGTTTTATAAATATTTTTTTATCATGTGATATTTAAAAATAAAATATTAAATTTAAATAAAAATTTACCAAGTTACAATATATTAAGTTTTTTATTTCATTGCTTTGTAAAAAAAAAAATAGACATGTGATCCTGGTGAAGCACGAATTGAATACTTCAATCAATCTTAATTGGAATGTAAAATTTTTAAAAAAATCTATAAATATTTAATTATCAGAGGAATTTTCAACAGGATAATTAAATTATTACTAAATACTATTCAAAATAATATTTTTAATCTTTATTGTTGATTAAAAAAAAAAAAATGATTACAACACATAATAAAGGTAGTCAAATGGGTACAGTTCTGGTATACAGTAAGGGTCGATTGTGTCACTATTATAACCATTATTGCTGTGTTAAATTTGAATGTAATGATATATCATTATATACGAACAATGATTCAGGGTGGAGAAGATTTTCAGCCTATATCACCAAGTTTATTTCGTGATATTAATGTAGGTTTTTGATATAGCTATTACAGTCATTTAAATTAATTTTAGTGTTATAGTAGCTCGATATAATTTTTTCCAAAAATGTTGTATTTTTTATATTATTAGTGTTTAATTATTATAACAAATAATAATATTTATTTATACCACACGGAATAGGGAGAGCTATATGAATCAGGAAAATATGCAGAAGGAAAAAAATCTGGGATTGATATTTTCGTGGAACGGTATATTAAAGAAATGATATAGTAAAGAAATTATATTTGCAAAGATTAATGTATTCTTGGAATGATATTTTTCTAAATAGTCTTATCCAAAGAAAATATAAAAACAGTAAATTAAAAACACAGAACCGTATTATTCAGGACTGTATAAACTGGATTGACATTTTTGAGTATATTATACACGTGGATCCGTATTAATCTAAAATCTTATTAATCAAGAAAATAAAACATAGGACTGGATGAGACAGGACAGTTATTTACAGTTATTAAATATTCACGAGGAATTGTATTAAAAAGAAAATATTACTTTATAAGAAAAATACGGATGCCCGCGTCGCCACTCGCTCGCTGCGCTCACTCGGACAAAAAAAACAAAAATATCCCTCGACATGCTATGCAACACCACCTCAAGTGGATCACTGGGTAACCACCATATAACCATGCATATTACCCAACCACTCCTATCACTTTTTGGACAAGTTTTTATCACTCTGTAATTCCATATGAATAAGTTTTAATTATATTTTAATCTCGTTCCGTATTTTTCTTATAAAATAATATTTCTTTTTAATACTATTCCTCGTGAATATTTTCCTGTAAATAATTGGCCTGACCTATCCAGTCCTATGCTTTATTTTCTTTATTAATACGATTTTAGATTAATGCAGATCCACATGTAGATTATACTCAAAAATTTCGTCTCAATTAGTCCTGAGCGATATTTTTCTGATTTATACCATTCCTGAAAATACAGTTCAGTGTTTTTAATTTACTATTTTTATATTTTCCTTAGATATAAGACTGTTTAGAAAAATATCATTCCAAGAATACATTAGTCCTTGAAAATATCATTCCTTTATTAAACCATTATTTTGAAATATTTTTCCCTATAGGAAATCTAGTCCGGATAATTATGTTCCTGAAAAATACGGTTCTTATGAACATTTTTCTCGTTTATATGCGGCCCCAATTCATTGTATAATAGTAAACGTAAAAATTTTAAGTTACTAAAAATATTTTTAAACTATAACTAAATAATTAACATTGCTATTTATTTTTAAATAAGTAATTTCGTCAAAGTTTGAACTTGAAATGTCTATAAAAAATAATTGCCTTTAAATATTAGATAAGATATTATAGTTTAAATATGAACTATATACCTACCTATGAAAGATTTTATATTCAATTTTTAAAACTTATATACACAAAAATACTACAATAATAGTTATTTTTTTACAATTTTTATAAATTCCGTTAAAATTTTAAACTTAAAATAATTATAAAAAATTATGTCTATGTATTTTAAACATTTTTATCAAGCGAATAATTTTTTATCAATAATTATACATAAAAAAAAATAATTGAAAATTTGTGCTAATTTTCATAGCGATTCTATCCTGCAAATAACTCATCGGTTTTTATAAAAAAATAAACTAAAAGAAATCAATAATTTTTAATGCTGATAAATAGCTCAAAAAAATTGAAATATTTTGAAAATGTTCGTAGATATAAATATTAAGTAAACATTTAAAATGTCTACGATAATTCCATTATTCAATAACACCAAAAAATCATAACCGATATTGTCAAAAATTATGTAATTTTTTCTTCTTAATAAAAAAACTAAGAATATTTTATTTTGATATTTTTAATGTACAAAAAAAAATTCAATTTTCTACCAAAAACCACCCCATTTTTTAAAATCAAAACATTTCATAGACTACTTATAGTATACACTATACACTATACTGATACACATACACACTATCGCACCGCTCAGAATATAAAATTAAAATAATGTATTATATGTTTTTATTAATGTTCAAAATGACCTCCATTATTTGTAACTCCAAGTTAATGCTTTTGAACCCAGGCATTCTTAACATTTTATGAATGTTAATGGTGTGGTCAACATTTATTGTGCTCTTTGATCTGCCTGACCTATTTCCCTTTTTGACATTACATAAGAATTAAAATTAAATTAATTGTTTTTAATAACATTAGAAAATTAATTAAATAAGCCAATAGTTAATATTATAGTGCGAAATCCTACGCTATAAAATATCAGTAATATCTATACTGCTTGGTTGATTTTTGTTTAATTTTGATAAATTTTTTTAAACTTTAAAATTTAAAAACTAAATTGCACATACATTGTTTTTTTTAAACGAAAATTAAAAAAAAAAATTGAAACTTATGCCATTCAATAATATATTTTTATTTAATAACTACTATAAAACCTGCATTTAAATATATTGATTTGCCACGAAGATACGTAGGATAATAAGATAATTTTAGGATATATTATATTACATATGTTTATTGCTTGTAATACAAAAGGTTTTCATAGATTTATTGGTTATGAGTTTATGACGTTAAAATATAAATATTTTAAATATTTATTAAGTATACATTTGACGTCGTCGTGGAATATTTAATTAAATACAATCAATTTTATGTTACCTAGTATTACCTCGTATAATAAATTTGGTAAATTATATGAAATTAATAAATAGATTTAATAATTTAATATAGCTACATAATAGTGACCGATCCAAGGGATGGGATTATAGTTATTTTATCCTGTGTTTTTCCTTGTATTGCCAAAATGGATGTAAACATGTGTCGTGGATTATCATATTTCTATAGAGTTTCAGACTTAGGTTTCCATACATGAGTTTATTGTAAACATTGTAAAATAATAATTTTTTAGAATAAAGTTTCTCAGATTAATAATAGTATATAACATCAATAATTTATTATTATTATTACGTTTCTTTATCATATTTCTGGTGACCGGACTGGCACAAAAACACGCATATGACTTACATAAAAATACAAGTAGTACATTTCGATATTTCGTATAATAAAAGATGTTAATTAAATGTACTATACTATAAGTTTCATGTTAGTGTGGTCTTTAAAATAACTATTTTTGTATAATAAATTGATTCCGATAATAAATTTGCCTATTTTGATTAGTAAAGTTATCAAACTTTGATGACATTATTAAATATCAATACCTATTAGCAATTGTTCTAACTAAAGTACTTTATTGTATTGATATTGCTAATTGTTTGAACTTTTGTTTCCCCCTTTAACCAAAATATAATAATTGAACAAGGAACACAGGATTCGCCACGGTTACAACGACGGTATTTGTTTTTATATGTATTATTATGATTGTATAATACAACCGAGTTATCTCGTAAATTATGTTGTTTTACGTATGATTTAGCAACTTTTAAAATATTTCTGGTTTATAAGCTAATTAAAAAAAAACAACAAAAACCTACAGGTAGAGTGGGAATTCACGCATTTTAATAACAACCTACAAAGTACAAACCGTTAAAACAAAAACGTCTTAACTATCTGTAAGAACGAAATATAAACGAGTACATTGAGTATTATACAGAATGTTACAGAAAACACTAGAGCTGTCTAAAGCTATAGTTGTCTATATATAAAGAACGGTAAGAACGCAGGACGTTGTATAAACATATACAATGCTTGTACCGCCTGTTTGTCTACGCAAAAACAAATACATATTAGATCAGATACGTCGTGAAAACTGTACAGTAATAAATATAATGTATGTTGTATATATTATATACATGCGAAGTTGTAGATTTATTTTTTTAACGGAACTTTTAAGTACATATATATAATATCGTATTAATATAGACCGTATATTATTACATACAAAACGCGCTGCATAATATGCTCTGATCAATGTGCGTATATGATTCGATATTATAACAGTATAATATAATAAGGAAGAATAACGGATGTGTTGTACCATGTATGGCCATGAGACGAGCTCGTACGACTCTGCAGAAAATGTTCAACGAGTTTACCTGCGTAGAAGTAGATGTATACGTGTGTAATATATATAGAAGACAATGATGAGAAGAATAAAACGCGCGATAAACGTAATAAATCGTCATGTTATATTATTTATTTAGGTATAAGAAAAAATAAAAAAAACAAATCCCCACGTAAAAACAATAAATGCGCGCGTGCCAGCAAGATACATATTGCAGATATCGATTTAACGCCGGTGGCGCGGCGGTGAGGCAATTGGAGGTGATACAGCAGAGAAGGTGAAATGGATATAATGCTCCTTGAATAATGCATTATCGCTTAATACCAATTATGTAATATGTAATAATATGTTTATGTACATAATATTATATAGTTTTCATAATATATACGTTTACCATATCAATTTATATAAATTAGATTATAATATTTTCCTTACGTCATTTCAATTCATAACACTAATTATGGTAAAAATAGTCGAATTTATTAGATGATGCATCTGACCAATAAGTATCCAAATTTATTCAATCATTTCAATCCGTAACAAATAATTATTAATAATTTAATATACAAAAGGTTTGTATTTGATGTATATAATTATTTTATTTTTTAATTGCCATGTCTCTTAAGTTTAATCTTTCTGTAAATTAATAAATACTTTGTGTTAAATTAGACATCATGCCTGTTTATTAATAATAAATATATATACATAGGAGAGTTTACAAAGCTTTAAATATCGTGTGTGTGTTACGGCGCGGGAAACCGGGGTATAATATAATCGTATAGACTATAAGTATAGAAGATTATTCGCGAGCGTGTAGCTTCGTCGCACTATTCGCGCACCATCACTGCTGTTGTGGGATTATATACAGAGTGCGATTCACCAAGCATCACCCCCTTAATCGTTGTAGTAATGCAATTATTCAAAATTTGAACTTTGGAATTTTTAAATATATTTAGCATTTTCAAATTGTAAAGATTATTTATATTATTAAAGGAGTGCCCTGTAGTCCTGTAGAGAAACAAACTTCGGCTTTTATTATCACGATCCCCCTCCTTTTTATAAAATAAATTATTTATACGAAATTTAAAATTTTTCTGAAAATGTTAACGTATCAAAATCAAAATTTAAATAAGTAATTTTTGAGTTATTTAACTTTTAGTACAAAAGAAATAGGTCCACGATAATAGGTTTGCAAATATGGGGATAATGGTAATTCAAAAATATTATTGACTTATAATACTCTATCAATATTTATAATTTTTAATTATGGTCCAATTATAATAAATACTAGATTAAACTACTTAAATACTTTATTCTTAATATAAATATTTCATAAACTGTTAAACTACTCGTTCAAATTTTAAATTACGTATATTAACATTTTTAAAAACATATTCAATATATAATTTACAGTAAAAAAAGAGGTTCTCTTTTGAAAAATATAAATTTGTATTGGCATCATATACTCTTTAAGTAGTACAAACCACTTTAAAATATGATCTTTGTAGATAATAGGTATATTTAATAATTTCAAAAGTTATAAAACTCCAATAAATTCATTATCACATTAAAGAAATTAAAGTGAGCATACTTTGTGAATCACTCTGTATACCTGACGTGTGCAGGCGCAGAAAACGCGCGCGCGAGCGATTCCCGGGAGGATTTTACTACGACGGAGCGCGCGGCGGTATGGCGCGTCAGGAACAGGACGTAGTACACACGCGAAGTATATACGAGCGTGCGCGCGTGCGTGTATTTGTATATATATATAAATATATATATGTTAAATATTACATTATGGATTGAGAAGGATAGGCGGTGAATGAGGGTGGCCAAGAAGTTAGGAGAGGGGTTAAAAGAAGAAAATTAGAGGAAAAAGAGAGAAAGGAACAGAATACCGACGTAGTGCGTAGTAATAGTGGCTGTAGTAAAACTACTACTACTACTACTACTACTACTACTACTACTACTACTACAACTACTACTACTACTACTACTACTTCTACTATATATAGTATAGCAGTAGTATTCCGGGAAGCCGATGGAGGGGATGTATACACAACATGCGCATCGCAAAGGTCGATCCGCTGCCGGCGACCCAACGGTTCCGTCGTTCAAAAACCATAGGTAAACTCGCGTTTAGAGAGGGAGTAACTGCAGTAGTTGTGGGACGAAGGGTTTGGCCTTGGAGAGAAACCCCCGGCAACAAGCTTTTAGCTAAAGATCCTTATCGTCGATTTTCGGTGACAAACGCCCGCTATGAGTTTCAATACGTTTCACATAAAAATAATAAAAATAACGAATAATGGTTAAAAAAAAGTCTCTACTTTTCCCCACAACCATCATCGACCCTTTTCGTACATCATATATAGGTAGTATATATGATGTCTCTCTCGCCGATATATATTATATATATTTATACATAGATATTTGTGTGTGTGTACCGTCCATTACTGTTCGAACAAAATGAGTACAACGAGGATTCTTTTTTCCCAGATAAACAAATTTACATGTGTTATCCCTGAGGATTCCTCCGCCAAAACGTTTGAACACGTACCTAGGCATAATATTATATATACATGTATAATGTATGTGTAATCAGTGGGGAGAGAAGATTTCAAAAACCACTATTACAGCAGGTGTATAAATGAAAGTCGAAAACCTTTATTTGTAAAAAAAAAGTTTATAGAAAAATATATTGATACTGTAGGAACAGTGGTAATACGTGCATTTTATATTGTTGATCATAATAAAGTTGAAAGTGATAATAAATCATCAACTGAACTTTATGAAATTATAATTAAGACGAACAACAGGTACTACGCTCATTGTAGCTGTAAGATTGTTAAATGGCAAAATTTAGTCCTGTGAATTTTTCTCGCTAATCAGTTTTAATGTACCACAACGCCACAACGTTTAACTCAATTCACTGCTTTTTTATGTTATACGTGCCACCACTATTTATTTAACAAATGTTACAGCCTAGAAGTCTAATGACAAACGTCAATGTGAACCCAAACTTTTAAACTTAAATTTTTGTTTGGTTTTATTTATATTAATTATTAACCAAATTATATTATTATAATATTAAGTTATAATATAATTTAACCACAAGTATATTAAGCGTACTATAATTAATTAAATTTATTACATATTAATATATTATACATATATTATATATACAAATGTAAAAAGGGCCTAACGCCTAGGCTATCAAAAAAAAAAAAAAAAAATAATAAAATTATTAAAAACTAAGGTAAAGTAATCACTAAAATCACCTTACCTACATGCTCAACATTTTCCTTTATCATATAAACCAGCTTCACAGCCAGAATTATGAACTTTTTGGGTCTTTTCTATAAAATAAATTTAATTAACAAATTAGAAAAAAATCACAACTATAATTTTTAATCATTTTTTACTGTCAAAAATTATGATATACGAGTGCAATGTACATTGTAATTAAAAATGCATCAATAATTTACGTGTTTTATTGATCACAATTATCTTGTTCTTTGGCATGTTTCTCTTGTTTTAGTTTAAATTCTCAATGAAGTTATAAATGTATTTATTTATTTTACAATAATGTGTTTTATTTCCATCTATAATCACCTTTTGAATCAGTAAAAATACTTCAATCTTCAACTCCAATATCTTTCCTGCCAATGGCTTAACTGAGGGTCCGCAGACCCCACGTTGCGGAGGGCCCACGGTAATTTGAAGCCTTTGGTTAAAGTAAATTTAATTCACGTGAAAAAAAAATTGAATAATTGCTTTTTTCAAATTAAATTATAGTATTAATCTATGCACAGTTTATACATAAATGTGTTAGTTGATAAGTTTTCCCAAAAAAATGCTAGAAGGTCATAGAAATTTATTATATAAAATAATTCAGTAAAATTTTGTTATTTATACATTAAGTAATAATTGTCTAATATTTAATTTAAATAAATATTGTTATTTTTTATCATATTATAAAAAAATTTTAATTAAAATAAGTGATTTACCTATACCAGATTAATGTATTTAAACTAATATACCTACCTAAACAATATTTTAGAGGTTCGTTTTTTATTTTTGTGGAGGGCTCAAATTGTTTTGTTACACCAATGTTTCCTGGTAATTTAGATGATTTAATTAGTACTTTTTGGATTTAGTTATTACTCATCAGTATAGTTATTGAAAGGTCAATAGTAAAAAATTGCAATACTTTTCTTAATAATTGGATAAAAGTAAAACAACAATTTTTTTCAGTTTTTGGCAATATTTATTTTGTTATTTTGTTGCAACTTAAATAAAAAAAATAACTGTAGAAATTTAAAATGTTCACCAAACATTTATGTTAACATTTTCTATACCTACACGGTACAATTTTCAAAATATATTGACTCTTTGAGCTGTTTATATATTTAACAAATAATTTATTGTTTTTGTATATAAATCGATTAAAAATATTATACTCGATACAAGATTGAAAATGTATAGGTACAAAATGTCACATCTTTTGTTTATAAAAATAATTTTAAAAAGCCAAGTATAGTTCTAAAAATACTTTTAAGAGCTATACAAGACATTTTAAAGTTTGGAAAAATTGGACAATCCTCATTTACAATTTTTTAATAAACGATTTCAGTTTTTTTTGTTATAATGCAAAAAGTATTGATCGTAGAAACATGTAACGTTTCATTGTTACAACAATTATCATTTCCTATAAATACTCAATAAGTTTTTTAAAAATACTTAAAGACTAAATGTAAGTCTTGTTCCAAATAGCGTTAAACTGTTTAATATTGTTTATTTATTCTTATTGTTATAATTTTTATTACAACTTTATCGATACACCGAACTTAATTACAATACAACCACACAATATATTGATGTATTAAAATACAGTAATATTCCTATTATAGTCCTATTATCGAAGTAGGATTAAAGAGGACTATATCGTATGTATATGGTATATTGCAGGGGTGGCCAACTTTAATCGATTTGTGATCGACCTCCGAGATTTTCTAAGTTGTCGCGATCGACCAAAAAAAAAAAAAAAAGAAGGTTGTCAGTATAGCTGTGTATAATCTCGTTTTTATAGTTATTTATTGCTTTTTTCTAAATATAATTTTTATATTCGTGGGATATACAAAATACAAATATGTATATAGGTACAAATTTACAAAAAAAAAAAAATATTTGAAAAAAATTAAAAAATTTAAGAAAATGCGAAAGGGTGTCGTAATCGACTCAAATTCATCTCGCGATCGACTGGTTGGCCACTCCAGGTATATTGTATCTAATCAATAATTGAAAATTACCTGTCGCGGGGCACAAAATGTCTAAAACTGGCTTTTCCCATCATCACACAGTATCGCCTAAAACCATTTGAATAAAGTTTAACATGAAATCTTATTATTGAAAATAAACATTTTTATTTCACTTGGGTAGTAATAAAAAATATTCAGTCGTTTAAGTTTAGTTAATAGTTTATAATGTTTAAATGCCATTTAACATTTTATGTCGATTATTCACGCCAAAAAACGCTTACCTATTATTCCCCACGAACAATGGCATATAATATACTATACATGTAGAGAGTTAATACCTATTTAGACACAATCTACATTTATAAGGTCATAGTTACCTATTATTTATTAAGTAGGTAAATAAAATATTCTAATAGGTACGTAAATTAATATAGAAATATAATAATAATGATCTCATTTTTATTATAATAATGAGAACATAATATAATACATAAGAATTAAGTACAGATATGTGCAAAAAAAAAAATTCCTAATTTTTTATATTGTTATAAATTAATGAATTATACATGTCTAATACTTCTAACTTCTAAGTTCTTAGGATGTTTTGTTATTTATTTTATCTATACTAAATAATATTGTAAAGAAGAAAGATTTGATTGTTTGTATTGAATAGGCTCCGAAACGACTGAACCGATTTAAATGAAATTTAGTACACAGATATTTTAGACACTGAGAAAGGATATAAGCTACTTTTTAATACTAAAAAAGTGCTGTAAGGGGTTGAAATAGGGAATAGTATATAATATAACAAAATTAATTAAAAAAAAAAGTAATTAGACATATTTTTAGTATTCTATCAACCGCTTATATACAGGATGTCCCGCGAGGATTTACCCATTGCGATATCTCCTGAAATAATGGAGATATCATAATTCTGGTTTTTTAATATGATTCACAGGCACAAGAACTATACATTTTTCATGTTTTAATTTATTTTTATGTTTTGGTAAAAAAGTTAAAAAATGTATATTTTTATTTAATTATTTAAAAAAAATTGAAGATAGCCATTTTGTAGATTTTTTTTCTAAAAATATTGACGTTTTAACATTTTAATTTCATCAATTTCCTGATTTTTAATATTTTTTCTTGTTTCGAAAAAACTGCAAATTATTTAATACGATTGTGCCATAGTGGTATCATTGTATTAAACATGTGGCCCGCGTGCTCGTACGGTTGGCAAACGGGTTTCGAAACTAGAAAAAATATTAAAAATCAGGAAATTGATGAAATTAAAATGTTAAAATGTCAATATTTTTAGAAAAACAAATCTACAAATCTTCAATTTTTTTTTAAATAATTAATTAAAATTACATTTTTTAACTTTTTTACCAAAACATAAAAATAAATTAAAACATGAAATATTTGTAGTTCTTGTGCCTATGAATCATATTAAAAAACCAGAATTATGATATCTCCATTATTTCAGGAGATATTGTAATGGGTAAATCCTTACGGGACACTGTATCTATATTTATTACTATTCAATAATTCTTTTTACCTGAGGTAACTTTTGCCCGGGCAATGCCTGGTGGGACAACTAGTATTTATATATAGCTATTAATAATTCTTTATTTTAATTTAAAAAGTAGGTTAAGTTTGATATTATTTTTGTCAAAAAATGAATGTGTTTCTTCGTATGGTGTAAATAATAATGTACGTAATGATAAACATTTTCAAATTCATATAAATATTATAATAATTTTGTTTAATTACAAAAAATTAGCTAATCACTATTTTACGTTTAAAATTTCTAAATAACTTATTTCATAAAGAAAAAGATAATTGTGCCTATTTATTTTTTGATATTTTTAAATTGTAATAAGTCATATAACTTATGAGGAACATTATATTAAATTAAATAGGTTTTTACTCCTTAACAAATATTTTATTATGCATAACTAAAATAAAACTAAATTGTCAAAATTATCTATAAATTGCATACGAATTGTTTTGTTTTTTGATAATTCAAATATTTTTTGAAAAATTAAATTCAAAGTTAATCATTTTGAATTAAAACATAATCAATTTTAACGAAATCTGGTTTTAAGTAAAAATATAGGTTTTGCAGATTCATTTTTACCACTTAAGTAATCAATTAGGTTCAATTTTCTACCAGCTAATATCGTCAGTTGAAGATTGCTTCTATAAAAATACTCTATTTTTATGGCTTTAAAAAGTGATGTCTGATGACTGATGACAGACAGAAAAAAGGAACACATCATTAGGTATAAAATCAATACATTCATTGCTCTACTTAGACTCTAAAATAAAACTGATTAAATTTATTAAAAATCGTTGAAAATAACCCAAAATAAAGCTAAGTACTAACTTTTTTTTGTCATTATGATTCATTGCATCGTTTCTTATCATTTAATTGTAAGTACACCTATATTAATACAAAAAATATTCATGATTCATCTATCCCAATGATTTATTTTTTACATTTTTTGTTTATCGTTACCCGTTACCTAAATAATCATAGGTTAGAAGAGAGTTAACCGTCTTTTGTTTTCGATAATTTATTGGTAAGTTACCGTTATCCTTTGATGAAACACAATGTTTTAATTTCCAGGATGAGAATATGAGACTAGTCAATCCCAAGACAAAAACCATTTAAATATTTCAAATTTTCAAAGTAGTTTATGATAAATATGTTTATGTAACATGGGAATTATTTGAAGGGTATAAGCTTTTCACGATCGCAGACTATGCTAATGAGACTTGTAATCGGACGTAGTTATCCGTTAAATGGGTTTTCTCTTGGCCGCGCAATATATTACATAAGTAGGTACCTACCTATTATAATATGTATACTATATAGCCAATATAACATAGGCATCTGCGTACAGTTCACAGAACGTATCTCCTTTTAATCTAACATAGGTAAACAGCATAAACGCATAATAATATTATATCATCGAACATATAAATATTATGTAATAAATATAAATTTGTTATTGAACGGATAATTAAATATAAATTTATAAATAGTTTTGGTCTATTGTTTTGTTTAGTAATAATTTTGATATGAAAAAGATGAAAAAGACGGCACAATTTTTTTTTGAATAAAACTTGTTCTGCAACAGCAGGCAATTAACTTATTAAACACGTAACTTTTTAACGAATGTTTTATATTAGGCAATAAGCACTTAAGCAGGTGTCGAATGTACTATGCAATATGCATGACAAAATATATAATATTTGACATGGTGATGGTACTATAATACTATATGTTTAATGTTTAAATTTTTTGAAAAAGAAATGTCTGTGAATAAATGCATAAACAGTGCGGGTCTAGTGTGGAAATTAAAACAATTTTACGGAGGGCAGCACTGCGATAATGCAGTGTACGCATCAAGTTTTTGACTAAACTTGCTACGTTTCATGAAATGTGAAAATCGTACTTACGTCATAATACATACATTATTTCATAATTCATTAGCTTTATTATATATCAAAAAGTATTTCAGTTTTAAAATAAATGCAAAGATATAAAATTAATAAGAATTTAATTCTGATGTTAAATAAAATTTGTTGCTCGTGCACAAGGGCGTATTTATGGGGTGCTGAGGGCCGAGGGGTCTTCAGCCCCCCCCCCAAATCTAGTAAATGTATAGTCTGCTTATTATGTCCTATGATTTGTTAATAGTAAACGATTAGTATAATTAAAAATACCTCAGCCCCTCCCAAAAAAAAAATTCTAAATACCCCCTTCGTGCATATTAAGCGGTAAAACGTCAATTTACTAATTAGTGATGTGTTCAACATTCAAGTCATTCACAAACATTTAGTTTATACAATGAAACTTCAATTCAACGAAATATTTTTTTAAACCATACCAAATTTAATTCATTATATTTAATGAATTTTTCTATAATATACACGTTTTTGTCCCAATAAATCATTATCATATTATGGAAATTTCATTGTACTTATCTATGCTTAAGACTTAGAAAGACCCAGTGGGGGATTTTCAACATTCTTTTTTTGGGGGGAGCCCTAAAAAAATATGTAAAAATTATATTTTAAATTGTATAACATCATAACATAAGCGTCTGGGGGAAAGGGTGTCCAGACCCCATGGACCCCCTCTTATTTAAATCTGCCACTGGGTAAACGTTAAATAATTCAATTATAATGAAAATAGAATATTGCAGATACACAAAGATTAAATGTACAAAGTCTAAAAACTAAAATATATAATGTTATATTTAAATATTTAATTAGGTATTCTCTTCTCTTTTTTATAAATTCTAGAATTAATACATTGAAATTTTAATTGGTTTAAAAAAATAATTTTATTGGTGTACAATAAATAAGAGCATTATCATATTAATCCATACACGACATAAAAAATAAAATAGGATATTATAAAAAGGAAACAGGAATAATTTACATGATTTGTGTTTGTGTGTATATGTGGTTTCATGTATAAATATATAATTATTGAGTTGATAAATTAAAATACAATAAATTGTATGGAGATAAAAATATTAATATCACAAATAACAATTATTATTAAATGTTCAGAATGTAAGTGAACAGGCTGTATGATATGATTATTTATCTGATTTAGTTTTCGGAAATACAAGACCAAATTTAGACTCTATTCCTTCTAATATCGGAAGAACTGCGTGATAACCTCCAATATGATCTGGATTTGAAGGAGTGATTCCATCACCAGCACCATGTACTGAAACTAATTTTTCTGAACCAGATGGACGGCTAAAATTTTTTTTCAAATAATAATAATTAAATATATATTTAATATATACATAATAATTTAATTTGTATATTTTTTACTACTTACGAGCCTCCAAAATCTACATAAAACAATCTTTGTAGAATTTCATAAGACAAAAGTGTCACTCCAAATTGTGGCGAAGAGCGGAATACACGAGCTAAACAAAATAAATACAATTTGATTTAAATAAAAGTTTTAATGGTTATTTTAACTTGGTATATATTAAAATTACCGCCTGTTCCTTTCCAAAATGCTCTTGGTCCTTCTTCATTATAAATTTTCATTGCACAATCGACCAATCCATTATAAGTAGTTTGGCCCTTCCGTGCTACAACCTGCAGTCGAGTTTTTATAACATCTGCTGGTGTCACTAATGATGCAGCTGGAACACCAGCAATACAACCAGCAGCTAACAGTGATAATGGATGATTATAACCTTTTTCATCAGCAAAAGCCTGTTTTACATGATTGTATGCTGGAAAGTAAATAGCACTGAAAGGTATGTCTCGTAGGAAACAAGCTTTAGCTCCCTAAAAAAATAGTATAATGCATTATAATAAATATTTATCAATATCACACTATAATAATTATTAAAAAATTGATTACCTTATACAAACCGAAGAAACCTAATTCTTTAATAACAGTAATAGCACTCAATTTTTGTGTAGATGCTATTTCACCAGCAACTTGTAAACGAATTTTTACTATTTCCAAAGGGTTGGTAAATATAACTTGTGAAAATCCTGCCTGAAAGTAATATTGATACCAAAATATAGTATATGATATAAATTGATGGAATTCAAAATTTACTAACACAAGCACCAGCAATTATTTCTGCAGATACAGCCAAATCTCCATTTTCTGAACGTAACTTATCCCGCACTAAATCATTAACTGTGAGCTTTGCCGCTTTTTCAGGAGCAACACCTATCAGCTGAGGCAATAGACCTCGATAAAGTCCAAATATTCCTTCATGTCTTATTACCTAAAAATGTATAATATTTTTATTAATACAGGTAACTTATAATTGTAAATAACATTAATTTAAAATATTTCTGACTTTTTTAAAACAGTCAAAACTGTTTCTATACATGAGTTCACCAATAAATGAACCAGCTCTTTGATTTTGCATCCTAGTTTTAACCAAATCAATTGGATACACTGCTGTAGCACCAATAGCTAAAATAAAAAGTGTACACTTATTTAGTTTTTATTACCATTGTTGTTATGGTTTTATTGTCAATTATTAAATAATAGATAAATAATAATAATAATAATAATACATATATCAAACTTTACACTTTAAAATATTTATTATATCATTCAATTTTTACTTAAAAAGATGAATCTTAAACATTTATTTGTTAGTCACATATTATTAATAGTGTCTGTAGTATGTTATCGTAATCAACCAGTTTGTTTGGCCGGAGGAGAAGCAGCAAAAAGTTTTGAATTCCCATTTATGACAGTTATATACCATAAGACTATGTCATGTTCAGGAGCAATTGTATCAGAAGAATGGGTTTTGACAGCAGCTCACTGTTTTTCAATTAACTATATATTAGGTATAAGACCTAGCGATATTAAAGTAATAGCAGGCATAGTAAATTATGTTGAACAAACAAATAATTCACAAGTCAGACAAGGAGTAGAAGTTCACATACACCCAAATTACAGAGTTAGTAAAATTATTCATAAAAAATGTAAAACAATAATAAAATTATTTTGACATATTATTAAGGTAAAAAGAATTGCTAATGATGACTTAGCTGTCATTCGTGTCAAACCATTTCTTATGACTATCGCTGTTAATATCATTCATGTATCAGATAGGGGACTTCCAATAAATGATTACATAGCATGTACAGCTGTAGGTTGGGGAGAAGTTGATAAGCCACCTGGCCGGCATAATACAGTCTTACATAAACTTAAAGTATTTTCTTCAATGTCTGCCAAAGCATGTCCCGGTCTTCAAGATTGGGAGAGGAGAAAGATCATTTGCTTACAACAAGATAATGGAAAAGGATTGTGTGACGGTGATTCTGGTGGTCCACTTATATGTCAAGGTAAACTATTCATCCCAAAATGAATTACATAATTAGAATACTTTACAGTACCTAGTTAACTAGTTAATTTTAGGTGAATTATATGGAATAGCTCATCAAGTATACAAAGAAATAAAAAATGATTATGAACGGAAAGATTTAGAGCGTTGTGGGGCACATGGTATCACTCATACATATATGTTTGTATGTCCATACCTAAATTGGATACATCAATATATTTCTACAGTACCAAATATGCCATCATCATGTTACTGGAATAATGCAAAATAACATTACCTCCAGATATTGAGCCCAAAGTGAATCTGTACAAGCTCTCCAATACTTGAATAAAAACTCCTCTATCAGATGGACTCTGAAATAATGGTAAGAGTAATTTAAATAACTGTTAGAAATAATAATTCTTTAACTATACTTACAGATACTGCATGGATTTCAGCTATTCTACGATTATGTATTTCTTTATAGTACTGTTCTGGCGTTATTGATTGTAAGTCGTTATAAATAATCTTGCTAAAAAAAATATAGGATTATAAAATATACTTAAATTTTGTGGTACAATTAAATTACCCAGCTCTTTGATGTAATAGATGACACAAGGTAAATAATATATCAACTTCTAATGGAGTAATTTGAGACATAACTTGAGTAGAATACAAAAATTCATCTGAACAACAAACATATTACAGTAAAATATAAGAAACAATAGTTATTTTAATAAATATTATGAATCACATAAAATCTAAGATAAACACCTTTAGTAACTTCCCGATTCCGATTTTCATTACTGGCATTTAAATAAATACGTTTGACAAGTTCCATGTTATTTAAAAGTGATATGAAAGCCATAAAATATGGAAAACTAACACGATGTACTCCTTGACCTCCTCCTGCAGCCTATAAATTAAATAAAAAATATTAATTCAAATTTAAAATCAAATTATAGATTTTAAATTAATTTACTGGTAATAAGTTATCTCGAACACCACTAGTTAATAAATGGCTTTTGGACAAAAGCATTATTTCTTGAAAATCATTGGCAGATATGAAACCAGAACCAGATTTATCAAAAATACGAAAAATTTCAGTTCCACATTCTTCATGAAAATCCTAAAGCAAAAATTAAAATTTAGTTTTTACTATTTACTTTATAAAACTTGTAAAATATTTATACATGCAAAAACTGAGCGAATTCTGAATAGTTAATAAGCCGATTTTTTTTCTCTCCAAAATACAATTTCATAAATTGACTATCCAAATTGAAAGGTATCTTCAAGTACAGTTCAGTTTTTTTAATAACTAACACAAATTCATCTGGAAATGAAAATAAATATGATATTTAACAGTAATCATATAACATTTTTTTACTAATATTTTAGTACCGTAGGAAATCTCTCCGTTGCCATTTATGTCAAATAAGTGAAATGCAACTTTATATAAAGCATCTGGTTCAGACAATAGACTTTCAAATGCTTGAAATTCCGCAAAGGAAATGAGTCTGGAAAAAATTGTAATTTTTTACAATATAATGTTTTTAACAAATTTTATTTATTTATTTATTTTAAGATTTTAATTTTATTAGTCATTAAAATTGTAAACATAAAAACTGAATTAATTATTTTATTACCTATTCATTGTAATTTATAACCACAAAATACCAACATTTTTACCAGTAAGAGAACAAACAAAAATCAGTTCTTTTACACATCCCTCCTGATGAACAACGGTTCTACTATGGTAAGGTTTCATGGGGGATGCACAAAATCAGCACGCATGTACTAACAGTATAGAATATTATATATAGTAGCTATAATAAAGTAGCTAATATAATATAAAAGCCATATTTTAGTTTATAAAATTGAATAATATAGAATATTTTTAATTTAATTTAATATTTGATTAGTCTATAATTTAATTTTAAATGGATATATTTTTTATAACAAATATTTTAATATGCATTAATACATCAGTAAGTATAATAATGCATCTTGAGCATAATAATAATATCAATATATTATTATCAAATAATAGTAACTAATATAGTAATATCTGTTTAAGTTAACAATACAGTGTTAGGAAAAAAATACACATTTTGTATATTTAACATTTGCCCTTTTTTAAATGTGCAATATTCTACAATATCAATATGATTATCAAAAATTAAGTGAATAATAACAACCAAAAAAATATAGTAGTATTTTTTTATTTTTTGTAAAAAATGTCCTTTATATACTAACCCATCTTTGTTAGTATCAACAATTCCACTCAACAGTCGCAAAGAATCCAAGTCGCTGGACGGTTCATTTAATATGCCAATGTAATTTTTTAAGAAGTCTACAGAATTGATATATTTCTCGCCTTGCTTCTCAACAGTGGCATACTAATAAATAAAATAGATCCTTAGGTATAATATAATATTTTATTTAATAAGAAAATTGATTCTTGAAAAAATTACTTTGTTGAACACTTCCAACAGTTGTTCTGTAGTTGCTCGCTTTAGATAACCATTGTGTGACTGTAAAAAAAAAAATTACATCAAATTACAACAAAATTATTATAATTTACCAACACCACATACCACAGCAATAATTATCAGAATATTTGGACACACCCCTATTATTTATTTTTATGGCATTCTTACCATTGAAAATTTATTGACCTAATAACTTGTCGATTAAATTTCAAAAATATATACAAATTTTAAAAATGTCAAAATCAGTAATACTGCTGTGTAAGAATAAATGTGGCAGACAAACAGATACGTTAATCTTACATTTCTTTTGACTGGTGATCAAAATTAAGTCTTTAAATTCAACTCAAATAGAATTCTACTGATTATGACAGATACCTGAAAGCTTAAGCCAAATTTTGGTGGGTATAACCAAACACAGATGATAGATATTTGAGGCAAAAGCATGAACAGTTACAGTACCTACCATGATTTATAACTCTTTGTCATTAAACGGTTAATAATCGGGATGAAAATCTTTTTCGATGTGCAGAGAACAAGAGCTTTCACTTCTGCTGAACTACATAAATTATATTATAGAATTGGGTGTGTAGGTATTTACTTACCTCTTGGCAGTGAGCTATTTTCGGACGAAAGCCCCATGTTGAATTACGCATTCCGGTAAACATGTATCATGTAGGGTATTATTAATGTGGCTGTGAGCAGTGTGTTCGTTAAGTACAAGGCCGGCGATGAAAAAATCAATTTTCTTCTTCCGTTTGTGTGTGTGTTATATTTTCCGCGCGCACGACACACGAATAAACAGCTACGACCATCAACCCGTTGCGCCCGATACTATGCCAAAACGCCGAAGCCGAACAAGATAAGAGTACGGGTGTTGATTATAGCGAACATGCGCAAAGAAGTGCGGCTCTGGCCAAGCCTTCGCCCTGCTGCTTCTTCGGCGGCGATTTTTAAAAATCGATAATCGCACACGAGAAAAAGAGAAAACAATCTGAAAAAGGTCACAAACGCTATCAGTTGCATTGCCTTACATCAGCCGTGTTTTATCAGTGTAATTCTATATCTGCATTCTGCATTCGGCGCGGTTCGTAAATTGCAATTAATAAATTGTCCTCCGATTACCCCAGTCAATTGTCATTATTATTTGTTAATTAATTGCCACTCGATCGAATTATATTGAAGAACACAAAATCAAATGGACCGTGTGATTCATCCAATCGGTTTAGCTTAAGACGCATTATTAGAATATAATCAGGTAATATGGAAGAGCACTACGTGATGACCACACTACTACAAGACACCTACATTTTTTATGATAATCTTTATTGAGCGACAATCTCATAGTTCGATTTTTTATCTAAGAATCTTCTTGTTAAAACTAAAATATTCTGTATATTCATCGATAGTATAATCTTTAGTCTTCATGGTACAGTGTGCTTTCATTACATCATCTGAACAAATGACGACATTCTTTCCCTATATATACCTGTTTATTAGTTTTAATTGATATTTAACACATTGGCTAATAAATTTACTTTGTCCAACATAAGATTTTAAATAGAAGGCTCATATTAATATATTAGAAAAAAAAATTGAATGATAACCTTTAGTTCTTGAATTCTATTTAAAAATATTTGTATCGTCTAGCATACTATATCAGAAATCTTATCAACATTATTAAACTTATTAAATAATGTATTGTGTATATTTTAATCACCTTCAATAAAGAAAATAATTTTGGAATAATAACTTATTATTTATTTACCTATTTCATTCTTCAAATATTATTATGATGTTACACAGTATTCAATAATTAATAATATCTGAAGTGTGCAATATTATGAAAGTAATTCATTAAGTTGCTTATAGCCTCATTAATATATTATCTCAACACTTGAACCTAGATATTTCAGTTGACCATCAGCACGTTCATGACCATAGCACATAATAGATTAATTTTAATCTATTCTATGATCATAGTATTCAGAAAATTCCATTATCTTATCAAACATTAATTTAAACAATTTTTTTTCAGAAAACAATATGCAATTTCAATATTATTTTCATGATGAAATTTAAAAAAATTTATGAATTAGAAGAAAAGTTATTAAAATTTAAAATTCCTTTACAATAATATATTTTAATTATTACTAAATATTAATAAATAAAAAAAACAAAACTAAATTATAGATATAGACAGTGGCATGAGCATTGATTTTGATTATATAATTAATTGGAATTTAAAAAAGGAAATGTGTGTGTTTTTAGGTTATTAATACTTCTAAGGCGTTTAAATCTGAGCCCTACTTATAAATACAGTTTATAAATTCATAGTTTATATTTTTAAATCACTTAAATAGGATATACAAGAGATTTTAAAATAAAATACTAATCTAATGTTTATCCTATATTAAATCAAAGGTTTTATTACTAAAAATATCTATTTTAAATAAGCTAAAAAATTTACTTAATAAAATATACTTCATTTCAGATATGTGGCTTACAAAAATACGTCCAATTTTGGGTTACGGGTTACATTCAAGACAAATCTTATTAAAAAACCATGGAAAATTTAACACATTGACTGTATTTCCGATTGAAAAATTTGATCATCGTCGTACTTATAAGAATTTTGGTCATAAGAGAGATGCTCCAGAACATCCTTTAAAACAATTTTACATTTTTGTGTTCATAAGCTTTATAATTTATAATTTTATCAATTGGGAGAAGTAAGTAAATTTATAATTGCTCATTCATAGTGTTTGAATTATTTTAATATAAAAATTTGCAATATTCATTATAAAAATAAGCTGTCCACATTCTAATATATATATCCTTATCTACATGGTTGGTCAAATATTTATTTTTAGAGTTGCTGAGGTAGTATTTCCTCCTGTGGATGCTGACTAGCAATGTCGATACTACTGAAAATCCAGTACAAGAAATTCTAGAAGAAACTGTTGACAAAAAAAAAAAAAAACCTAAGCAAAAAGTTGGATTTCGTGACCGAAAGGTATAGTGGGTTTCAACGATATAGTCAATTAATAACAATAAACATTTTATTTTATTTCAGATAATAGAATATGAGAACAGGATACGTCATTTTTCAACGCCAGACAAGGTTTTTAGATATTTTGCTACCTTACAAGTAACACATATGCATTCTAATGGACAAGAAACGCATGAAGTATTTATGACACCAGATGACTTCCTCCGGTCTATGACACCAGGCATTAAACAGCCGGATGGACTTGGTCTTGATCAATATAAAAAATATGACCCAAAAGTACAATATTTTATAGTTATACTTTAATTTGTAGTATAGAAAATTAAATATTTTAATGACCTTTAATCATTAACAATAATACATATTGAGGTATATAAGAATAATATATATTTGAATTTCTAGAATACACACATGAAATTAGAATTGGCATTAAATGAAGATAGTATATTTTATAAACTTGGAAGTTCTGGTTTAATAACTTTTTCGGACTACATATTTTTACTAACTGTATTGTCAAGTACGTAGTACAACTATTGAATGTATACATTTTATTAATTTATTGTAACTATTATTTAAAATTTAATTTTAGCATCAAAAAGACATTTTGAAATTGCATTTAGAATGTTTGATTTAAATGGTGATGGTGATGTAGACTGTGAAGAATTTGAAAAGGTTGCTACCTTAATCCGACATCAGACGAGTATTGGAAGTCGTCATAGAGATCATGCTAATACTGGAAATACATTTAAGGTATATAGCTTATAAAATTATTATTTTTTCACATATTTTATTTGAACATAAATTTAGGGAGTCAATTCAGCATTAACAACATATTTTTTTGGTGAAAATCTTGATGAAAAACTAACTATAGAGAAATTCCTCGATTTTCAACAACAACTACAGACAGAAATTTTAGGTTTAGAGGTAATTTATAATTTTAAACATTATATTATGAAATTAACAGGCTTTATATTGAACAATTAAATTTAGTTTCAACGAAAAGGCCCTAGTGAAGACGGTACCATAACAGAAGTTGAATTTACTGATCTACTTTTAGCCTATGCAGGATATGCACCAAAAAAGAAAGCACGCATAATTAAACGAGTGAAAAAAGTGTAAGTGTTTAGTATTTTTTAAAGTAAATACTCATAAGCTATTTGAAGTAATTATTTTTTACCATATCAGAAAATAGTTATTTATTCATTAAAAATAAATAAACTATCATTAAAATGATTAAATAATAGATATATTGTTTAAAAAAAAAAATTTATGAAGCATATTAAATATTATAGTTTTTATATTTAAATTGTATTAATTTCAGATTTAAAGAAAACACTCAAGGCATTAGTGAAGAAGATTACTTACATTTTTTTCATTTTTTGAATAATATTAATGATGTAGATACAGCTCTTACATTTTATCATATTGCAGGAGCATCAATTGATCAAGGTTTATTTCACTTTTTATAATAAATGATTAATAATTATTGTAGAATTATAAATTATTTATTACTTTTTTTTTTTTTAGCCACTTTAAAACATGTAGCAAAAACTGTAGCTCACGTTGACTTAAATGACCATTTGATCAATGTAATTTTCACAATATTTGATGAAAACCGTGAGTTACATTGATGGTATTCTTAAAAACTACTTATGTTAATAACTTTTTTTTTTTAATTTCTAGTTGATGGACAATTAAGCAATCGAGAATTTGTTGCTGTTATGAAAAACCGTTTATTGAGAGGTCTGGAGAAACCAAAAGATACCGGTTTTGTGAAGTTCATTCAATCTGTTGGCAAATGTGCTCAAGAGAGTACTCCTAGTGTTTTTGACTTGTAAAATCCTTTGTTATTATTAATTAAGTTAGAATATAGTTTTATTAATATAAATGTATACATTTTTATAATTCTTAACCATTTTACCATTTTAGCTTAATTTATTGTTAAATTAACTTATATATGTCTAGTCTCTTTAATCATACAATGTAATTCTTTTTCAATGGAATGATCTAAATATGGCTGATATGTCCAACAAGAAAGATAAAATAACAGAATATCAGGATCCATGCTATCTGCTATTCTCAATAGAAGACTTTGATGAAGTTTTTGTTCTTTTTGATAAGCTCTTAATATTTTTTCAGTTACTTTGCCTGTAAAAAAAATTTAATAATTTATTAATGTAAATTAGGTATCTATAATAAATATTTTGTTCTTTCTTTAACCATACAAAAATGTTCTGTTGTCCATGATATGAAAAGAGGAGTCGAATTGCCTTTTTCTAAAGCTGATATGGCTGTAAGATTCTTAAGTTTAATTTTGAGCCCTTCAACAATGTCAAACTGCAAATACATAAGTAGAAAACGTTGAACATTAAAATTTTGGTTTGATTTTATTTTTTTGTAGATTTTATTTTTTATTTACCATTAGCTCACATAAATTTTTTAGTTCTTTCACTAAACTACCAAGCTGATCTGGAAATTGTATGCCTAACCTATGGAATTTGTAAATAAAATAGAAGTATACTGAACATAAAACCCAAAATTATAGTTTGTACTTTATACATTTTTTGTTAGTTCCAAAATTGTAATAAATTACATAATACTCTATATAAAAATATGCTTACATTTCCATTCTCAAATTAAATATATTCGATATCACAACACACCCTCTGTCTTGATGAACTTTCCATTGCTGCATACGATTAAAAATATCTGCAGCGGTATCTTTCAATATACGGCGGTTGCCAGTAAGATTACCGCTGTGTCCTTGAGCAGGCAGACCAGCATAAACATCCACTTCTGTAACACATTCTCAGACATAATAGAAAGAACAGAGCAAGTTACACTGTATTACCTCGAGCCGGCGAGGACTTTCCGGCATTTGAAGTATTTAATCCTTTGAGCCTTGGCGAATCTGACATGTTATGATGAGCCTATATTCAAATTAAGTTTTTTAAACTAAGGAATTAACCCCATTCAGTTTGTAAGTAGCCTGATTCCTACCAGCTATTGGTCAATGGTCATTTACTTTTTAATGGTACTTTTGCACGAAAATTAACGACTTCAATAATTATAGTTTTGTATGATACATCATGATACTCACATAAGTATTGAGTTTATGACAATAATATAATGAAATATAATGTTATAGTCAAAATCTGTTTATCTTGTTTAAGGTCTTATCTATAGACGTGATACAAACTAGCGCACGTGTGCGCAGATAACACGATTAAAGATTAAAAATCAACTATTTCCATAGACATATTATCGATAGTATAAATATATCTTGAAAACCAAAGCAATTAATTTTTTTCAATAACAATAGATAATTGTTTTGATATTAACTCAAAATAAATGAAAATAATTCATTTATTCTGTGATATTAATATTTATTATCCGTCTTGAAGTTATTAAAAGTGCATTTTTAATTTTTATCAAGCAACATGACAACACGAATTATTACATATTGAATATCGATATTTAATAAACGATTAAAAAAATTATTTTATTCTTGGTTATGTATTTAATTTCTATCAAATACTTTAAACGTTTAAACTTTAATACTCTATAGTTTATACCTTTAGTGTTTATATAATATACTGTTTATAGTTTATACTTAACTACTGTAGTATTTGTCATTTAGTTCTGAGTAATTATTAAAAATAAGTTTACCTACTTGATATATTTTCAAGGTAAGAATTGTAACCTGTGTATTTATACTTTATAGTGATTGAATAACACTTAATCGTGCGTATTGAAATATTTGACATAACTCATAAAATATCAAAATGACGTTTTGCATGGCTGTTAGTGAAACAACTGTTGTAGTGTCTTCAATAGATGTTGATAAATGTTTTGTGTATTCGCTAGACAGTGGAAATGTTAAAAATCTCACCGAAAGTTTGGGTGAAGCGTATAAAAACATTCCAATCAACAACCACGACTTGCAAAAAGCATGTGCGGCATTTTCAGCTGATGGCACACTATTTGCTTACAACCCGAACAAAGGTAAACTTCTAAGCATCTGGAACACCGAAAACTGGACATTAGTTGAAAACAAAACACTAGCAAAACATGCAACAAACATCATTTTTACTCCAAAAACTAATGTTATTATTGTCGGTGATAAAAAAGGTGATGTTTATGCATTTGAAGAACTCCCTGTCCGTATCCTGGGTCATTCGTCTATGATCCTTGATATTTGTATTAGTGATAATGAAAAGTATATAGTTACATGTGACAATGATGAAAAAGTACGAGTTTCACATTATCCAAATGGTAAAAACATTGTCTATTACATGATGGGACATGAAGCATATGTTAGTGGAATTTGTTTATTGAACAATTTTATTTTATCTGGCTCTGGTGACAGTACTCTGCGTTTGTGGGACTTCAATAAAGGCAATCTTCTTGATAAACTAACTCTTCATACTCCAATTCAAAGCGTTATTGAAATTAAAGACTTAGCCGCTATTCAATTATATAATTCTAAAGATGTACATATAATTAAAACAGAAAAAAATGATAACAAATGGAATATTAAAAATATTAAAACTATTCAATTTGAAAGCAATGTTTTGGATTTAGCAGCATATGGTAATCAACTGTGGATTTTAACAGTTAACTCTGTTTATAAGTACACTATTGATGCTAGTAATGAAATTATTTTAAAAATCGAGGATGCTGATATGACACATATATTTGAAACATTAAGTAATTTAATTAAATCCTTTGTATGCTTGGAAAAAACTGATTTGATGAATTTTCTTTATAATAAAATGATTGATAGACAAAAGAGAACTGAACAATATAAACAAAAAAGTAATACTCCAGTATTACACCAAACAAAAAAACTTAGAACTGAAGTTAATTTATAATATTTAAATGATATGTTTTTTTTTATACTGTAAGACTGTTAATAGTTTTTATATTTATTCTAGTTAAGTAATTAAATTAATATGTTACTGATAATTTATGTTTTGAATATTTAATGTAGTTTTTAAATTGTATAGGTAAACCATAAGTGTAACATTAATATTTTTAATATACAATTTTATTTTTAGAATAAAATGTTACTTACTAATGAGATATTATGATTTTACACCATACACATCAATTAAACTGTTAGACTTCAGTGTTCTAGAAAACATGATTTATTATTTATGATTTTTATATGTTTTGCTGCTGACTACTGAAAACTCTTTATTTATTCTGTTACAAACATACGGTTTGTTGTTATGTGCAATGTCGTACCATTACTTACACTATGTACATTTAAGGAGAATTATCAGTTGAAAACCAATAATAATAATAAATATATATTTTGTACCTTCCTGTATTAATATTAGTAAACATACCATAAAATGCATTAAAAATAATACAATAAATTGGTAAAAAGATTTTATTTATTTATTTTTACAACTTATTTATGCTCCTTGATTATGTATTCAACATTTAAATTTTTTTAGTAAAAACGTTAAAACATTAAGTCCTTTTTTTTATTCGACTCCCCACTTGTATAATGAAAAAAGTCTTAAATAAATCATTTATAAAATTAATTGACAAATCTCAATATATTATACTAAGTTTAAAACTTGAAAATATATTTATTATTTATAAAACAATAAAATTAGTCAAGAATTAAAATATTATAATTTAAAATGCTTAAAAGGATTAATTTGGAAACCATTTCTTGTCCTAAAGTATACTTTACACAACAATATTATAATTTTTGTCTAGTGATAGAGATTATACTCGGTTATATTTTTAGTTTAAACCCCTCTTACCTTCTTGTAGGTACAGTCTTATTTACCATAATTTGTAAATAATTTACTTACTTGACTTTCAATGCTGTATTTTTTCTTAATATATTACTGCAGCATGTTACTTTTTTCTTTAATACTTGATTGACATTTGAACTGTTATATTAACAACAATTTTTTTATATTTATCAAAACAAAAAAAAATCCTTTTAAATGCAACTGTTTTTTTTATCACTTTATAGTCTAATTTAGAAACTGTAGTGTGCTACATTATTGTTTTATTGGTACATGATTAATTGTTATTTATCTTATTTACTGTTATGATTAACAAATAACTAATATGTAAAATTAAGGTACTGATAAACTGTAGTTAATAGTTATATACAGAAAATCAGGAAATATTTAAAATGTTAAACTTCAAAACTCAATTTTTTTTATTTTTTTTCACTGGTCTTTGATAGGAAAACTTAAAAATCCTTGGTATTAAAACTAAGTTTAGCTTGTAAATTGTGAGCTATCAATGTTATCTCTTATTTTACTACATACCTACTTATGTACTATATTCATACTTTATTTTTTAAAAATTGTATTTCTATTGCACATCTTAATATATTTATGTCGGGTGCATAAAACCATTCTTTAAATTGATGTAACGAACGGTTTTATAGAACCATTAATATTTTTATTAGTTTTAAACATGATGATACAAGGTTTATATTAAAGGACACAATACCCTAGTTTAAATCAAATTTATTCTGTAGTGAGAGTGTATTACAAGAAAATTTGTTGTAAATTTTCATCCTATTTGAAATTTTTTTAATTTGAATTGGTAAAAGTACAATAACAGTGAAAAAATATTGAAAAAATGAAAAAAACAAGTTTATTGACTGACTCAAATTTAACAAAATAAGCTATTAGTTAAATAAACTGGTAACCAATGGTTTAATGATTCAATAACGCTTTTGAACGTTCATGCAACCCGGCATTATTCCATTATTCTATAGACTATTAATTTTATATTATTTAAATAATTTATAAATTGGAATGACATTGGCATAATTCTAGTTTAGCAACTTATTGATTTTTTTAGAATTTATTTTTTTTTTAAATGTGTGGTTTTTAACGTTAATAAATTGGTGAAATTAAAACTTACCTTTGAAGTTTTTGCACGTAAACATTGAAAAACACCATTTTTAAAATTCATAGTAAATTTTTTCTTAAATTAGCTAAAAATCAGTTTTTTATATATATATTTTTTTTTAAATGTAGTTTTAGATAAAAAAAATGTTTAGTGAAGTCTGAATTGTGCTATCTGGCTTAGTTTAAGAGTTACGGGTATTAAAAGTTGCCTAATTTATGATAAAATGTAATACAGGTAAACAGGTAGTTACAATTTTATTTATAAAGCCAATATAATATATATGTATATCGGTAGTTACCAAAACAAGCATCATTAATAATGACCCATAATATTAATTTTAATTATAAAATCGGTAAGTATAGAAGATTAAGTCCTCAATTTAGTTTAAACAGTGAGCGTGCGTGGCAGTTAGTTTGTGAGTTACCTGGTCGAATTTTGAATTTTGATTTTCACATTTTTACATTTTTATTGAACCTGTTACCTACTTGGCTACTTGAGGTGGTTATGTGTAGCAAGTCGAGGGATATTTTCGATTTGCGGAACGGATCGACAGCGCCGAGCATAGCGACGAGTGCCGCAACACACGAATTGCACGTACAACTTGTATCTCTCTAACCTGTAACTCTCTAAGCCAGATAGCACAATTCTGACTTCACTAAAAACTTTTTCATTTAAAACTGTACGTTAAAAAAAAATATATTTAAAAAACTGATTTTCAGCTAATTTAAGAAAGGATTTATTATGAATTTTGAAAATGGTGTTTGTCAATGTTTACGCGCAAAAACTTCAAAAGTAAGTATGTTAGTAAGTTTTGATTTCACCAATTTATTAGCGTTAAAAACCACACATTAAAAAAAAAAAAAATTGACAGGTCGCTAAACTAGAATCGTTTCATTAATTTAATTAATACCTCTATCATATTTAAATATAGAATTTTAGACAATTTATGCAATTTTAATAATTTTATCTATTTATTTATATTGCTTGCCTAGTTTCATTATCCCTTCGATATTTTATGATACGTGCTGTCTTGTATAAATAGTAAATAAATACTAATTAGTATAAATATCACGATAATCCAATATTTTTATTTTATGTAATAAAACGTTCCTAACTTGCGCTATTTATATCTATGAACGATAAATTTATACATGTTTGATGTTTCGTCTTACTAACTGTGATAAATAAAATGTATAAATTAATATTATAATAGCAAAGTGTTAAATGGAGTAGTAACTTAGTGATTAGTAGCTTAATGGTATTCATTAAACGTAATTTAAGTTAGAACGCCCTCGTCTTAACGGCGTTGGAATGGTTAACAAAATGGTAGGTAGTGCATTAAACTTGTTGACTTATGAATGTACTTGAAGAAACTTTTAAGCCACATTTTGATGGGATCTCAGAGTTTTGAAATTTCAAAATCCATATGGATAGTGGATATTTAGGTTTATTACAAACCATAGAGCATTTGTTATTATTATTAAGTTTATTTTGAAATATTTTATAAAAAAGGTTTGTACGTTTAATATTTATGTACATTTGCCATAAATAGTACAGACCTATGTAAGCAGCGGGCGCTGTAACCTATAAATAATTAAAGTACATACTACATTTTTTTCCGTAGTATAGATTCCCTTATCCCTTCTAATTATAAGGAACAGTATCGCTAGGCATTGATGATAACTGATAAGACTGTTGCGTTTCATACGATCAGTGCAGCTACCAAGTCAATCCTTTGTCCAACGTTACGCCAAAATACTTGATGGTTGACTTCCAAAGCAGCATTGCCTGGATTTATGGTACCTAGGTACATTGTTGAAATTGACCGTAGGTGAAGTATGGTTACTACGTATATGTTACATAACATACAGAGACTAAATAAAACGCTTACATTTGTTGAGGGACTTATTGATGTTTTCCAATAACTGTTTAAAGAAAATAAAATATTTATATAAAAATGTAGGAATAAAGCCAATTATGGATTCTTAAAAAAGTCAAGAACATCAGCTGTTACGGGTTCAAAAATATAAAATAAATCATTTATTTTAATAGAAAAATGTTTATTTGAAAGAAATGAGCTTATTATAATGCCATATATTTTGTCAAAAGCTTTAGATTTATCAATAAATATGTCATCCGTAGGCCGTGTGATAGTGTTTTTTAAGCCGTTACCTTCTTATGTATATATACACGGTTACACGAAGTTGTCGAATTGTAGAATAGTGTTAAATCTAAATTGAAATTTTGAAATTATTCCAGTAAAGTCTAAATAATTTAACAGTTGAGTAAATGACTTTCAAAAATGTTAGATGTCGATGTTAATACTCGTAGATCGAATGAATAGGTATATGTAACTGCCCTGATTTCCTGTTTTTTTTTTTTTTATTATAATAATTTTAATTGATTTTTTTCCAACTATGTGGGTAATATAAAATTTGAAGTAAAACATTGAAGAGAGAGGAGTTATAAAAACTATTACTTTATTAATTGGTAATTTTTAAACATGAAGTTTGTATAAATGCGATTGTTGCTAGTTGATACTTTGCTAGATTATTAATTATATATAAATATAATTGGTAACTTTTGACGATAAATTTAATTTCGTTTATAGTATCATAATTTATTACATTTTATAAGGAACTTGTAATTTGATGATTTAAAAACTTGTTTCACTGTAATATCGTCGAAATTTTGCAGATTGGCTTAGAGAAAAAGTGTTTATTAGGTTTTCTGAAAAAACTGCATTTTTCTGCATTAGATACCTATATGACAAGCCGTTTAGTATACTAACGAACTAACGTTCATTCACATTCAAAATAAATATTAATTGTATATAATGATATTATTTTATAACAATTAATTTATAAGATTTTGGGATATAATAAATTTAAAAAATATAACGTCATCCCGTTTGAGTGATATAATTAAGAAAGATGATGGCAATTGAATGTTTTCGTTTATGGGTTCATGTGTGTTACACGTATTATATCTATGCATTATGCAGATGCATAACTGTCATGTGTATACAATATATTTAATAATACCTATAGTTAATAATATTTATTATTAATTATTAACTTTATTATTATATTTTGCTGTACACGACAGCGAGGCGATGCATTTAAGCAAGTATTTCGTTGGAAAAAAACAGGTGAATGGCCTCTATTTTGGTGATGGAAAGAGAAAGGAAAAAGGGTTTTCCACGGTACTGGGCACACAAGTGTATGCCAATAATGGACGCTAGCGTGTATTTAATATATATATATATACGTTTAAAACATCCTTTTCGAGTGGGGAGGACTAACTTTTTTTATTACAAAAATGGAGAGGGTGCCCTTTGATGTGATGTGATGCTGCACAGTATAAAAGGCCGTGGCTCTCTCCGTTATATATTGAAGTTAATAGATTACACGCCACCGACCCCGCGACGATGTTTAAAAGTCGTAATAAAAATTCTTCGAGTAGGGCGGCCGCCGTTCGTGATGCCGCCACCCTATCTTCAATAACGTCGCCGCGTGACCCTCTTATTCTCATCATTCGCGACTATATAATATGTATTGTACACGTTTTATACTACTCTTTGTGCACACTGTGCACAGCCACCGCGTTTTACGCAACGTAACCGTTTTTATTTGAAATATTTATTGTTTTGACATATAGCTAAACCATAACTCACAATAATAATATTATTGTAAATAAGGCTAAATAATAGGTATTTAACATGTATGCCTATATTCCTTTAAATAATTACTAAAAATAAACCCGTTACCAATAGTATTCGAATATACAGGTATGATTTTATGTTTTTGTTCGATTCAAAATAGTAACATAGATTCCTCCGAGTTACTTTTCTATGAATGGATTTAATTTTAAAAATAATCATATGAGGTCACAAACTTTGTTCATTGTTCCATCTTATCATAATAACTATTATAGTTCCACATCATTTTTTTTCCAGAGTTTTTGTTTTAGCTTACAACAATATTATTGACATTGATTTCTTTTTTATTTCGGGTCACGTTGCAAAATGTTTATGTAGCATCAAGTTCTGCTACTGCTATCAATTCTTTGTAATTTTATTTAATCCTAGTGTCACATCTATTATTTTTAATTATATTTCTATAGTTGTTATGTTTATTTGATGTATATATATATTTAATGTACAATTGTTACTGTTTAAATTTTAAATGTCATGAAATTATTATCACTTACTGTACTATTTTTCTAAAGGGCTGTTTTTACCCGTTTATTAATAAAATAAATAAATATAGAGGTACTTTATATTATATGATATTCTCGTATTCGGAAATAGATGTATCATATTATATTAATATATTATAATAATAATAATATAATAATATAGACGTAAAATATTCATATAATATTTATATACATATACTACTATATATCGTATATTAATATATATTATTATCATATACTATTTATATATTATACATCATATATTTGCAATATATATTACACAATGAAGGTGAAGTAAATAATAATAAACAACAAGATAACTTATAATTAATAAGTTTTATTTTGACTTTACTTTCGAGTGCTAATTTTTTTAACATAAAAACACTTAGTTTTCTTTTGATGGCGTAAATTTTAATTAGTTTCCACCCAATTATCTTCCACCAATTGAATTATTGCTTTTAAAAGTTATAAGAAAATTTTCTGAAATTAAAATACACATTAATCAGCATTATTATATATATATATATTATTTATGTAGGGTTTAGAATTTATAAATAAATTATTAAATCTATCGAACATGATTAATAGCTATATAGTGAGTAGTGAACTGTGTAATTATATACCTAATTATGTAAATATTTTAATAAACAAATACTTATGTTACTATAGATACAATATATATAATTTGGTTTGCAATAAAAACAAAATTAATATTACAATCATATACGTTTTTTATCATTTATTTGAAATGTACCCAATTATTATACTTAATAGTTATAAAAAAAAAAAAAATTACTGCCAATAATATAATTTGAAAAATAGTGCATAAATACATTATTATTAAGGTATTCATATTTATCTATAGATATTGTATTGTTGTATCATTTAACTAATAATTTTAGTATTAGTAATTTTTTTTTGTTTGAATGCATACATCATGTATAACTACATCTTCATACATAATATGATCGTTCGACTATTAAATAATATAGTGGCTAATAAAAATAATAATAAAAAAAAAATACCTTAAAGTATATTATTTTTAATTAGTTGTGTCAATATAATATGACGTGTATTTATATTTGTGTACGAAAGTATAAAGTAATATAGGCTTAAGCTATATATTTTATATTTATAGGCACTATCCAGTATTCTCATTAATAAATTAATTTTTAAAATCTTTGTAATAAAACACATTAATTATACGTAGTTCTATTTGTTTTTATTATGATTTTAGTTAATTTTTATATAATTAAAAATAATTTAATAAAGAATCTGATTTATTTACCTACTTATGTTAAGAACCTTTTTTTATATTGAGATATCTTTAGAATTTTAGAAAGTTTACTTTCAATATAATATACCATATAGTATCAAATACATATTTAGATAAAAACATCTTACATAGGTATATTTTTATAATTTTGCCTACCTAATAAGCAGGGCTTGGATCTTATAACACTAAAAATAAATGAAATATGCGCTATAATATGACCTAAAAAATCATTAAATAAGCGCTATAATATTCCCCAAAAACATGAAAAATAGCAAAAATAAAAATGTATTCTGTTCATAATTAAAAAAAACTTATATTTATAATAATTATTGTTCGATAGGCCAATACGCCAAACTATTTAAAAATAGACATTAATATGAACGAAAACGGGTATTTTTCATATGTATTAAAAAAAAAAATAATAATTAAAATAGATGACAACATTTTTATAATTTTCATATCACATTCATTTCATTTTCATATCAATTTATGAAAATACAAAATAAAACTTTATATTATGCAAACTAGCAAGCAATAGCATTATAAAAATTCATATTTGGAGTCCCTGGTGCATAAAATAAATTTATTACACTAATGAATAATTTCACTTACAATCAGTCACCATCATTCATCAGTTATGACTAATGAATTAATAACATTTTGATAATACAGTGTTGTTAAAATGGACAATTTCTTATTTTAAGAATAAAAAAAGTAGTTAGTGACGTTAGTGTAATAGTGTACATAATATAACATATAAGTATAATGTCAATTAAAACTAATATTTTTAATAACAGTGTTATTGTTTTAAAAAAATTGACTTATTTATGGATATATACGTGTAACGTGTACATGATTTCATTAAATTAGCCTCCAATGTTCAATGCATAAAAAATATTCGTATAATAACTTCGCGTGTATGCAAATTGATTTTGTGCAATATGTTATTATTTATTTACGGTACAGGGACAAAAAACAAGTTAAACGATGTACCACGTGCATCTGATCTTGACACGTGTTTCTTTCCATTCTTATTTGCTTATTGAATTGACAAATCGTTATTATTTTTACATGTGCTTTTAAAAAAATGAACAATGATGCAAAACAATGTGTTAAATTGGCATTAATAATTGTCATTATGCGTATCCGTTACTCACATATTATTTTGATATCGTTGATTTTTTTCATCTTTTATCGTAGTCTGTAGACGAATCGGCGGCGGTGTGTTGTTGTTTATAAGGGTCCGGGATTTTTGTCGACTTAATATGGCGATGATGGCTAAACGGTGATTTTACCAGAATTTTGTCTATGGTAGTCGTATCTACTCCCATTGATAATGGTTCCAGATTTAAATTATTTCCACGAATAATTTTATTTAAATGTATGATTAATATCGACTAAATCCGAATTAAAGGTAATTTAATGATGATGATGAATGGTATTTTTCGGTTATAATAATCTGGCGAAAATCTCGATTTCGTTATCGCAGTACTTCAAACTGTACTGTGAGCTAGTATTTATTTGAAGTTCAAATTTTATATATTCCACCTCTTTCAGTTTCAATCAAAAGTAAGTGAACCTAATAATTAAAAAAAAAAATAAGATGGATAAATTATTAACTAATAACGATTTTGTGGTAGGTACTTCACATTATTTTGGAAATAAAAATGTTAGCACAATTATGAAGAACATTTCACAACGTTTGACACATTGTACGTATTATGGAACTCCTTTGAATTTGTTGAACCGACACAAAACTTAAGACCTGAAATATAATGTTTTGTACTCGAACAACTATTTTTTTTTGATCATTAAAATATTGTAGACGTTACAATTTTATTTACACGGGTGCATGATTCAAAAAATACATGCCTTACAAATTTCTGTACATTTTTTGTGATTTTATTGAAAGTCGTTTATGTTGCCCCGTTCTCTATAAACTATACAGTACTACTCCAGCATGCACACAATACACAAATAATTATATGCAATAACTTATGTATAAAAAAAAAAATAGTTTCAATTTGATTATTTTGTAAATGATTTTTAAAATATTATATTTATAAAAATACAGAATAATAGTCAATAGTCAATAGGTATTTATACATCTACTTTATATAAATTATGAATTTAGGATTTTTTATACTTAATTCATTAATGCTTTATATACAATAATATAATATGGTTAGGTTAAGTTATTTTCCTTGATGTTTAATGAAAACCGTTAGAATAAAATAATAAAAATCGATGTAGTAATTTAGCAACAATTTAATACAATTGAAATAATTTCAGAATTACCTATATAGTTAAAAAAAAATTATTATTATTATGTATAAATGTATAATATAATAAAATTAATATCTCTATTATTTTATTAAATTATATAATTATAAAAAATGTTCATCTATTTATTTTTATTTTTTTAATAAACGTAATCGTTTTAATAAAACGAATGGAATTTCTTCTTTGACCTTAGATATTATGAATCCTTTAATCCGGTCCACCCAGATAACGACGTACGATTTGATATTAAAAAACAAATAAACCATCGAAATCGTGTCTATTGAAATACTATAGTAGCGAATGTAGTGTAATAATTAAACGCAATACTGAGTACCGTGTCACTTTTTATTATTTTTATTTTTTTAATAATAATAATTCAAATTATAAAAAGGGGGCGAGTGAATTGCTGCGGCGCGTTTGACAAACGATGCGCGTGCGACAAATAGCCGTGGCTCGGATCAAGTGGAAACACATTATCGTATACATACAATACATAGCTGTCCGAGAGCAGCTGTTTTTCCGCACCCCATTTTCATATCACACTACCCGCCCAAATAAATGAATTGTTCGTGAAGACGGTGGCATCAGTGACGACTGTACGTCGAGTTTTTGCGGTTTGATTATTATTACATACCCCACGTCAATCCACACTTGCACTTTGGAGTACCAATATAATATTATTAATATTGCTATTATAATACATAGAAACGTTGTATAATTTTATCTAACCGAACTACCGTATCCAGCGTATATATTTTTTAAATTTAAATATATTTATGAGTACACGGCGTAGTCGTGTAGAGATAACCTACCTATAATAGTAAATAGCTAAAAGTAAAAACTTTTTGTGAGACATTTTTTTTACGCCATTAATTTTATCGAAAATTCAAAATTTGTGTACTAGAGAGGTTTATCAGCGATCCCTCACTACCTATTCATGTTTGATTTTTAATTATTCAAATTTATCTGCGTGTTTATTTATTTAATGCTTACTACTTACAAAACTAATATAAATTTATAAGATCATAATTTTTTGTAAGACGAAAAATAATATTTTGTATGATATACAAACACATGTTTAACATTGTATTATTTATTTCCTCTCTCACAATTTTATTCGTTTCGCCTCGCTCGTTCGGGGTTTACTGTAAACTATATAATATAAATATGTACGTAAAACAAAGAAGAATTTTAATTAAGACGGGTGCACCAAGACTTACACGGAATCTTGCTCTGTCGGCTGTGAGAGAAAGCTGCACAAAGAACGGTTGATATGCACAATCAACGACCGCAAATGCGCCTTTCAAGATTCCTCTTAATTACACAACTTGAAAATATATACATTTCACCGTAACCGCAAACTATAAGTTCCTCGACCAGGACATGTATATTATATTATTATTACATTTTACGATACACATTTTAAATATTAATAAAATTTAGATAATATAGAGCCACTACTTATAGCAACATACAAGTATTTATTCTTTATTATCTTATTTAAGGATTTATTCCGCATACCTACTCTTTTTTGTATTGCATCCTCAAAACGGGACGCAATTAAACGTACAAATGCATTAAGAGGATTCAATACCGACTTTTTCTGTCTCTATTTAATACATGTTGGGCATGGAAATTTAGTTGTGGTAATTTCCAAATATACTGTTTGATCAAGTGAAGTGATAATAAATCTGAAAACAGATTTGAATTTGTCTACTTATTGATATTGACTTTCCCACATTTTTTATTTTATCACCTTAAATTCAAAAAAAAGGTTGTATCAAAAAAGTAGAGATTAAAAATTGTCATATTTCAAATTTAGGAGAAATTATAAACAAAAAAAAGGTATTCATATTTCTTATCGCTTCACTTCATCAATCGGTATGTTTTTCAAAAAATCCATCTAAATTTCTATGTTTCGTGTGTGTTAAACAAAGACAGAAGCAGTCGGTATCAAATCCCCTTAAGTAAATAATGGTTTGGAATAAGGAATTCATTATAGATAGTGTCATTAAAAATAATAATAAGTAATAACGAGAAAACATGAAAAATAAATATATTTATTTCGAAAAATGTTGTTTTTAAAAATAGTAATAGTTTTTGAAATAATGAGTACTTACATTAATTGACCACCTAGTATATTGAGTATGGTTTTAAATTATAATATACGTACATTAGATACAATATTTTTTTAAATAGTAATGTAACTAATATCTCGAACAAATAACAAAACATATATCATACATCATACAGTATACGTCAGTAGTTGTGCATGTCAATAACTATTAGGTGTAATGTAATAAAGCCACCGTCATATGAAAGTTTATACATCAAGACTATACATAAATAATATCGCTAAGAACCCCATCTATTAATTATAAGGCAGTCGATTTATCTCTTACATTATTTCGTTTGACTGCATTTTGTCATACTTCTGTAAACGTAGGTAATAATATTATTTAGTTTTAAATTTTGCATGATGGATGAAATACAAAGAAAATTCCAATGTATTTTGATAGGTGATATTTATTTTCTCAAGAGATAACATCTCAATGGATATTTGTTTGAAGATATTTTGACTTGCTGCAGTCACCAGAAGTGGTCACCAAGCCTAAATATTATATATTTATTATTTACACAATATAATATTTGTGTAATTGTGTTTATTTTTTTTTCGGGGGGGGGGGGAGGTAAGAACTTGATTTTTTATCTAAAAATAAAATCGTATAATAAGCAGTTACTAATATTCAAGTATACTTCTAATAAGTTTATTATGGTAAAATTCACTATACCTAATAATATAATAAAAGGAATCATATGGCGAATGGCGCGTTGCTATAATTGAGATTTCGGCAGAGCCGACTGAATGAACGGCGTTATTTATGATCCGGATGATAAATTCTAAAATTTCAGCGAATCGACATGAATATATAATATACGCATGCGTGTACGCAATACTAACAGTAATTACGACAGCAGACTAAAGGAATTAGGAAACTAAAATTGGATCGAATTCTCGTCGTCGAGTATCGTATTCGAGATGAGACGACAGAGATGCTACGTTGCGTATATTATTATATTATTATTTATTATTATGTATGTATATATATATTTATATTTATATATAACTCGGATTTTATAAACAAAAATAATAATATGTTCAATATGTTTATTATACTGGGTGATCTATTTGAAGTAAGACACTCATTATTTCGAAAACTATTAACGTTTATAAAGTTAAGTATTTAAATTAAGTAATTTTAAACAGCTTAAAAAAAACAATATTTTTTTACTATTTTATTTGAACGTTATAATTTTGTTTTTTTTTTAAAAAAATTATTATTACTTTGATATATAAAATTATGTGGTGTGGATCGGAGTGGTACAACGGTATCCCGCTGCAAAATATTGATGCACTACACTCGTCATCTAAACTTAAAACATTCATAAAGTCATAACTAATACACTACTTGTCCGTAGATTGATTTATAGATATTGAAAATATTATGTTTCACAATTTGACGTCGCTTTGGAATATGAAACTAAAAATATATGTTGTTATTAAAATGAGGAAAAATCGTATTTAGTAATATAAAATAATAAGAAATATATCGTCTTTTCTCAAAAATGTTTTTTCGTAACTTAAAAGTATGTAAGCGAAATATTTTTAAAAAATGTTAGTTCGTTTTCAAAAATAATGAATTTTGTTTAACATTAAATGGATTACCCCGTATATATTAATTATATTATAATTGTAATATATATATATCTTCGCCCCGCAATTGTATGCGTATAATAATACACACACACACACACACATATATATTATAATATATTATGCGCGCGCATTTTTAGAGGTTTGTACTGTTAATTTACGACCTCACGTCACCGGTTTCCGGCCGTAATACATCATTAGTCGGGTATACGAGTCATATAATATATAGTTCATGCCGTGTGAAATCGCTGTTGTGGTAAATATAATATCGTCAATGCTGATGCCGCCGCGCGTCATCATTTTGTACATATGTATATGTATATAATATTACAATGTTATGTTATGTCGTTTAATATTATGTTTTATTAAATTGCGCGATATTGTCAATGTTGTATGTATAGCGTTACGCGTGCGTACTGCTTATATTATAATATTAATTGTAATAATATGCCATAGGTATTAGGTAGGCATGTAATATGTTGCTAAAGCTAAATATACGTATAACATTTTCTTATACACGGTATCTATTTTATTGATGATTGGCAGATTTAAAATTAAAATGATAGTTCTCAAAAACCCAAGTGTGGGAGGGGGGTATATGCAAACTTATCCACGAGTCATCGTGACATAAATATTTACCCTGATGTAATATAGATGTTCTAAATAATAAAATATAGGAAAAATCCTTCACGTTCACACATAAGCATTTACCAATTATTAAACAACCGTGAAATCCGTCTCAAATTATTCAATATTTCTATGTATTATAATCAGGGTTCGGGACTTAAGGTATTTGCTTATTTTTATGGATTGACTTAAAATGTAGCCGAGTGCTATGGAAGTGTATGTCATGTTAAAACACGTTCAATTATGAAATTTGAAAGTGCATTTTTCAAAAATTTTTCAAAAATATGCTTATTACCAGTTTTTCTGATAATTTTTGCTTTTTTGACCAATTTTTCTACTTTTTATGATTTTTTTTTCAGAAAATCTCTCGAAAAATCTATAAAAAATAAGGCTAATTATATTATTTTTAGCACAGTTACAAATTATGTCTATAATACCTAATTTATTATATAAAAAGAAAGTTTTTTTTTTGATTAAATATTTTTTTCACTTGTGGGTGTAGAGTGTAGGGTGAGTATAAAATAATTAAGTGGTTAAAACATATCTAAATTGTAGGTAGATACTATATAGGTATAAATTACTATTATATACTTAATATATGTATTTCAAAAACAAAAATAGTAAAAAAATTGGTTACATTTATTTTTACAATTTTCATCTAAACTTATCCAAAATATGTAATTTTAATATATTAATATATTATAAATAAATTATTTAAATATATTATATATATTTATAAATCTGCTCAAAATAATAAAATAATATATTTATTTTCATTCTCTCTTTTTTTTTCTCGCTTTCTCTCTCTCTTTATATATATATATATATATTATGATATATTGTTATAAACATTAAACCATCAGAATTATTGGTTTTTTTTTATAAATTAAATTAAAAATAATATTTATTAACAAATATTTGATTAAAAAACAATAACAATAATATCAACTTATATTTTCATCTATGAAAATACGAAATACGAAAACATCAAAATTTGCAGTGTGTGCACTATAATATCACCGAAATATGCGCATACATCTATGATATAATATAGTATGATTAGTATGTGTATATTCTTAAAGTAATCATAGTGTCATTATATATTATTGTTTTCATTTGAATATCTCGATTGTTCAGTTTTGTGCACGGAATTCTTCAAACTATTATTTTCTTTTAAATCACTAGAATCATCGCCCTACATTTCTTCGCCATTAGTGTTTTCTAATAAAAATGTCCAATGCAAACACGTTTGACATCATTCATGTTTGAATGTAAAAAAAAATCGAAAACAATAACATCAATAACTTTATTTGGTCTGGTCGTGCAAGGTAAAAATTTACCGAATACGTAACAAACAACTAACAAATAGCTTTTGTGATTGACAAAATAACACTGATATAAAATGATTCAATGCAACTAGGTTACAACTTACAATGATTAAAGTCAATAAAGTAAGATAATGATCTATTGATATCATTAATCTCAGTATTGCTTCACTAAACATAAAATAATAACATTTTTATTTCGAGTCTTAGATAATAATAACGCTAATATTAAAAGTGGGACATTATTTTCTACGCATGGCTAATTTTCAAAATTAAACCAACTTTTATTTATTCTACAATATATGGGCATATGCTGTAAAAACGTCGTAGACTATTTTTATGTGTAAGGGGTACATATAAAAAACATTAATTTACAAATTAAAATAATAGAGAAAAAATTATAAAATATGGTTTACAAGGCTAAACAGAAAATTAATACAACTAAAAAATGTTAACATTTCAGTAAAGTATTTAGAAATATTTTCTTATATTAATTTATCATTTTTCTTATCATAAAACGCTCTTTTATTCAAAATATTAATATTATTATAGTTATATTGTTATTTATTTATTCATTATATCGATTATTCTTTTATTTTGAGCCTTCGCCGATTTTGCAATAAAAAATAAATTTTACTAAATTAAAGTTTAACAATAATATATATATGTTACCTATTATGATTATTGAATTTTCAGTAAAATCAATATGCCGCACATCAAATTTCGGGAGTATTTAGTATAATAGTATAAAGTATAAACCGCTTAGATATATCGTAAAATCGAGTAACTGGGACACTTTTTCAATGTAATTTTACTTTAGAAATAGAGTACATAATATAATTAAATTATAATTGAGAAAAAAATGTGCGTACTGACTTACATATTATAAATTTGTAAATTTTCTAATAATATATGGTATAATTAGGTATAATAGCAATAATTTTTAATTCTTTAACGTGTATTATTTTGGTTGATAATTTCGTATACATAACAATATGATGAGTTATAAACATTGATATATTTTTTTTATCGTTTTTATCGTATAATGTTTAAAATAAATGCAATAATATAATAAAATAATAGTACGTATTGATTTTCCAAGAAAACGATTTAATTGTAAAACTTTTAATTTGATGTCATCAAATACTTAAATGTACTTACAAAGTTTTAATTGCATTATATGAATTAATGATGTAATCGCTTCTATTGTTTGGAGCTACAGAAAGTACTACTATGATCAAATAATGAAAAAATCATTAATCAAAAGATAAAAGTAGAAAGAATGCGTATATTATACAGAGCGATTCACCAACCACATGCTTGTCATTTTTATCTCTCAATAATGTAGTTATTTAAATTCATATATTTGGATTTGTTCAGTGCATATTATATTTAAAGGCAATATTTTCAAATATTTAAATTTTTATACCATTTAAAGAAAGTACTATGGAAATACAAATTTGCTTTTTTTAAATGAGAATTTTTTACTGCAAACTGTTCGGTAAATGATTTTTTTTTTTTAATATTTATACATCTAAGTAAAAATTCAAACGAGTAGCTTCTAAATTAAAATTGTACATCTACACTTAATATAACAATTATTGAAAGATATAAGATAAGATATAAAACAGATATATTTATATTTTAAAGTTTAGTTGGTACTTATTATGAGTATAATCTGTCAATTTTTACTAATTATAAAATGCTAATATATAATTAATTATTGAAACTTAAAACCATCATATAGATCTATATGTGTCTCCAGGGGGACAAGACGGGACACTAGTCCCTCTAGAATTTTAAATTTGTTTTCCAAAGCATTATCTGTATCCAATTGTAATAATTTAATGTAATAGTATGGAAACATAATAATGTATTATGATTAAAATGTATAAAAAGATCATTATTAGAATATTTGAAAATTTTAAAAATTAGATTTCAAATACATTGTATTTTACGTACATGGTACGTTATTAAGGAAAAATGGAGATAAGCAAACTTAGTGAATCACTTTGGATAATAATATAAATAATATAAATAATAATGTATAATCATAATATTATTATCTAATAAATAATTCATCAGTAAGTTTTATAATTGTAAACGAAATATTGTTTTTGAAGTAAAATGAATGATTCGTTTTTGACACTTTATTAGTGTAAATATTCAATATTATAGTTCAAATGTACATTATTTTTATTTATAACTTTTTTTACTCTATTGAACGAGTACAATTAAACTAATATTATACATTTGTGTAATATTGTTACTTTGTCAAGTCATTCATTTAAAATGTTTTATTATTATTATTTTTGATCGTTATAAACGTTTAATTATATCTATAATGTTATATATAATACTTATTTAACTATTAGTTATATTTAAGTAGTGTTTGATCACGGGGTAGATTCCTTCTTCCTATATCTATATACCATGTTAACATTTTAACTATTCTATTACATTATACTTGTTTATTGTATGTATTATGCTATAGATTCTACATTTTAATATTTTAGTTATAATAAAAAAAAATAAAATATTAAATATATAAATTATATATTTAGTATGCCATATAGTATTTTATTACTTTTTATAATTATAATATAATTTATTATTATGTTAGTTGCGCAGACGGTAGCGCGTGCGCATACAATTACTATAACAAATCTGTTTGTATAACAATTATACGTAAAATATAGAAGACATATTATATAATACCTATATAGACCTTAAACTATAGTATAATTTAATAAGTCTATGGACTATGGTAATATCATATATGTAATATACTAATGTAGTAATATGTATGCCCATATGCAATAACCACGTATCTTATACGACTAGTTTGAATTTTGAATTAGGTATATCAACATTTTTAGAAAAGTTACCCACTAAATAGTTTACAGTAAAAAAGTGGGAATATCATTTAAAAAACAGAAGTTATTGTATTACCACATAGAATACTTTTTGCATAGTACGAACAATTTCAAATATGGTCTTTAAGTAGGTATATTTAGAAATTTCAACAAATAGAATTTGAATATAATAAGTATATTGATTATTACAGGAAAAACTAGGGATGAGCGTGCTTAGAAAATTACCTTGTGCATAGTCAAACGGAAATTTTACAGTGAATTCGTGGATAGCCAGCTGTATTTAACGGTATTAACGTCTATCGAACATGTTCGTGAATTGAAAACTTTTATGGCTTAGGTATAACTCCTATAAATACTGCACAATATTATACATGTTAAAATATTATATTATACACACGAAATTTGTTTTCTTCGGTGAAAATATGTAGGTACCTATACATAAATATACGATCCTCGCTCGTGGTTTTCCACCTTATGCGTATACATTTAATAATTAATAAATTATGTCTTGTGTAATATACATTGAATAGCACACAGCGCCCTCTTCCTCTTGTACTGCAGGCTATAATACTCGTCCACCATATATTATATCCACGGGTACTCTATACACACACAATATATTGTAATATCGCACCACTCTTCCGGAGGGGACTCGATAAATCAAACGGGCGAATTATTAAATATATATACGACCCAAAGCACCTGTTTGGCGTATGCGTATATTAATAAAACAAATAATAAATTAGTTTCGGATCAATGGACGCGCGTACTTTACGATGAGGGGTGGACTGCAATACACACGCGCTCGACGTATTATCATTATTATTCGGACATATTATATTATACGCGAATACTGCTCGCTCATGCATAATAATAATAATATGTAATACTAGAATTCGGGGCGTGTCGTAAACGCAATCACGCATCACACTGGATTAATCGGAATTGTACTATATACAGATGTATTTTACGCGTATGTTTAACATTATAATAAGTAGATAAACTGCTAAACTATCTACGTGGATGAAACTAGAATATTAATTTTCAGAGTAAATTTCTGTGTTTTTGGCAAATAATGTTTTTTATAGTTTGAATTATTTGTATAACTCTAAATGTTTACGAATAAATATAATTTTAATTATTTCATTAAAATTACAGAATAACTTGGGAATTTCATATAATTTCAATCAACAAGAAACTCACCCAAAGCTATTCCAAAATGAAAACTACCCATTATAGTAAAGTATAAGTCAACACTCCAAATTCCGATGATCACATACACATCGGTTCAGTGTGGGCGTCAGTTTTTCTCACAAACATCAAAAAGTCTAACCTTTTAAAACAAATTTTTACGGATAAGTCTAAAATGGTGCCATGGTTCACGATTAATGGGTATAACATGGGAATTCCCCTTCTTCAAGACTATATTGAAACCCAGTTTAAAAATGTCTGTAAAAATATTGTATACAGACTGTATAAAGATATTAATAAAAATATTTTAATAACTATATAAAAACAAAGGCATTGTCTTGGAAAATTATTGTTTAAGTCAATTAAATAGTGCTCATGATTGACATACGATCGTCAGCCCTTTCTCACACTCGTCATTTCTTTCTATCGACTCCTCGGTATGCTTAAATTATATATATATATATTATAGAGGGTGCGCACGTCAAGAAGAATTTGTGGCTTTTGGGTACACGTCGTATTGTCGTCAAATAATAATAATAATATAATATATTCGTGCGGATGAAGAAGCAGGAAGATTCTCAGGTTATTATAATGGCTGTAGAGGGTCGTCCGGATATTTCGATCGTCAAATTATTATTATTATTATTATTACCATTATTAATAACGTTATATGCGTGTGCAGACATTATATTAAATTGCCGAGTCTTGCATCATACCAGTCCCTAGAACGGACAACAGCGAGCGATTATTAATTTTGCAGAGCAATAAATATTCTACGCCAATCGTATTGTATATTTAGTAAGCGCACAAAAAAAAATCAATACACCTATATATATAAATGAATACCATTTATAATATAGATTATGATTTTATTATGCGTTTATTGTACGTGTGTATGTATAATATGACGGCTCTTGCACATTACATGAAGTAAATATAAAATAATATAGATACAGTGTGCAGTTTTGTAAGTTTTTTTATTAAAAGTATTTGAGTAAGGGTATTTTAATAAATGTATTTAAATATTTTCATGGACGTATTTCGTATTTTTATTTTAAAATACTTTTCAAAATTCAAAAGAATTATTCTTTGCATTTTAGATTGTTTTTTTTTGTTGATAATAATCATTATATTATTTTCTTTATATCTAATTAAATATTAAAATTAGATTATCAAACATTTATTTATTTTATTATATATTTCAATAATAACTGATATTATTAATAATTAATATTAAAGTAATTCAGAATTATGATACAACAAATTTATTTTTATTTTTCAATAAAAGAACAAAGTAAGTTGTATAAAGTTCTAATGATAGATACTTATTACTGTGACTTGACAATCTTAAATTATAATAGTTATAATAATTATTACAAAATTAATTTTCTTACGTACTTGTAATATAATAAAATAAATTAAATTAAAAAAAGTATTTTAATATATGCCAAGTAGTTCTATTTGTAATTAAATGTTTATTCTTAAAATTATTTAATATATATTTTAAATGTTTTTCCGAATAAATGAACTTGTATCTGTAAGTATTTATAAATACAATGTTTAAGACTGACATTGAAGTATGACTGTACGAGTACACACACATATATATATATATATATATTATATACTGTACAAATCGCACAGGTATATAAACATATTGTTATACCATATGTTATACAAATATATTTTTTTAATTTTATTTAAAAATAACACTTTAGATATTCGTTATGTTATCCAATACAGTCTAGTAGCGTGGTCAACAGTATTTTGAAATAAAAGGGGGTGCAGGGAAAAATGGCTTTATTTCAATAAGCCGTGGTGAGTCATACATTCCATATGATATGTATTATAAAATGGTGAGTAGAAAATAGTCACTATGCATGCGATTATGAACGACTTATTATCGTAAGCTCAACTTCTATAAAAATACTCGAATCTTACGTTAAAATAAAATATTTTACATTATATTTATAATGTATTCACATTCTGATTTTTGGAATTTTTAAAAATATTGGTTTTCATTAAATGTAAATAGCTACCTTGTTTTTAAATAGGTACTTTCATTTTTTTATAGATTATAAGAAGTGTTCTGTGGCCAAACAAATTACATTTTTTTTCCAAATTTATCTCCATTCTATTTTTATTGAACTTTCGTATGATAGATGATTTTATTTTTGCTCAAACAAATAGTTTTTGTGGTAATTGCATTTTTTGTAGGCAGATGGAACTAGGAATGGAAAAAGGAGTGAGTTAGACACAAAATATGCACTTTCATAAGTCATATAAAATAAATAGTCAATGTTTTATATAAAGGTTAAGTATAAATATATAAAATATTGTATATTATGTATATACCTATTTTTATAGTGATAGTAAAATATCACTTATTTTTTTAATGTACTTTATCAACAAGAAAGAATCTTATAATTATTAAATATCTATAAGGTATCTCTTCCTTCCTTATATCCAACCCTGCGAGTCACATAGTCTATAATTTAAAAGGATTTAAATGATATGAGCATCATTGTGCTTAGTAAATCCTTCTGCGTCTACGATACGCGGTCGTCCAAAATCAATATGTGCAAAATCTCTGTCTTGAGCATTTATACATGTAGTAAATTATTATACATTTGTACCTTTATATATTATAATACTAGACACGCGTTGCTTAACCGTAGTTGCTGCACGTGCGTTTCCTGGTGACCGTATGTATACATACACACATAAGTATTATGCGTATGTACTATGTATATGAAAAAGACGGATGATTAACTCTCTCATTATATACCATACATGTATATAATATAATCTTGTCTCGAAACGCGTTTCCGGTACATATATTTATATGTGTGTGTGTACAATATGTATTTTAAACTTATACTCTTGTCGGACGAATATTAAATTATCGCGATGAGCGTGTTCTTATTACAACATTATAACTTTTCCGCGCGTTTACTTCGGATAACGCACCACCAATTACACGGTCATTTGACGCCGTGTCCAATATAATAGTATAATATAAGTCGTTTTTCATCGTAACCGCCCTCTTCAATTAATCGGCCCATTAACAACGTGTGTGTAGTATACGCGATAAAAGTTACTCTCTCTGCGCATTGCACGTGTGTGTATGTGTATACGTGTATATATATATATATAAATTGTACATTGGCATCGTTCGTTTTGCTCGGCGACGGTCCATTTATCACGTGGACTGTACGGAATTAACGAAATTTACAAGCGCGAGAAACGGTAAACCAATATATGTATATAAATATATAAATGAGGATGAGAGAATTATTTACAAAGAATACAACCGTCGTAGGACGATGCGCTGCATTTTTGACATTATTTCGTATAATAGCGTCTCGCTAGATTGCATCTTACATTCTTACATACACCCCGGGTCGATGCATCGTGTAATATTATTATTATTTGTTGAATTTAAATATATATATATTACTTATAAAGTAACATTAATCAAGTATCTTATATGATCTTAGTAAATTTAGAATTTTGCGAAACTTAATATTCGGTTTATACATTTTTAATAAATAAAGCTTATCCGATACTATAGTAAAAAGTTCAAATTTGTATTAATCGTGATAATGATGGACGACAACTAGTCTATTATTACTCATCAACCAGAAATCATGAAAAAATCAATTGATATCGTAGTTTATAATATTACGTAATATATTATATCGACAAATAATAAATAGAGTCCTGCAGGTTCTCTTATAAATACCCAACGGAGAACCCCTGAAAACGAAAATAAACAACATCAATATAGTGGGACGCAATTTGTTTATACATTTTTTGCGGGATGCAAATAAGATGACTAGCTCAATAAACGTATAGTCAATGTAGCGTCTAAAGGTCTTTTTTCTAATAAGTAATGAGAATACATTGACTACACACAACACAGGTTACCATATTATTATTTTTAACATTTTTATATTGTGTATTATGTACATATGTATTTATTGTTTTTCAACATTTATATCAGAACTATGTAAAATATGAATATTGTTGTAATATATTTAATGTTTATTAAACAATGTTTAATAAGCAAACAAACGATATATGCAATACCTATCTCTGTCATTAATTAATTCAGTAACTTGAGTAACCCTATAGTTCATTACATTTACATACTACGAATATTTGAATACGATTTTTCACCATAGTAATATGACTAATATGTATGAATATGCCTACGAATATGTTTATATTTTAGATGAATAAGTATAAAGTATATGTAATGTGAATAATTTAGTGTAGTTTATATATTATACATAAATATCATGACAAAAGTGATAAAAGAAAGGTCATTAGTAAAACTCGAATATGATAAATTTATATGTAAAAAACTGCAAAATATTTACTACATTATTTACCTATTCCTTTAAGCTATGCAGAATTTCCCAATTAGTTAACATATTATGGTTATAATTTCCGTCAGGTACATAAATAAAAAATGGCCGCTATTAGAAATAATAGCTACACACCGACTAACTATATAAAAAAATACCTTAATCTGTGGATAGTGCCATCGTGATGATAATGCTATTGACAGTTAATACTTTATTCGATCCCAATTATTGACGGTGGTTTGTGAACGCGAGTACCGCATCACGTAATATTGCCGTTGCAATACCCGCAAAGAACGTTTCACGAAATGTCAGTTGTTTTTTTTCATGGTATATTTTATATATTTACTAATGTGGTTTTCCCGTGCATGAGTTTTCCACGAAACGTTTTGCATTGATATGGAACAGAACACGGTCACTGTCCGATCGCCGATATACTGAACCGATATAACTTAACCGCCACAAAGCACGTAATAAGGCTGGTAATAAGATATTTGTTGATAATACTTATTATTATTATTATTATTATTTGAAATAAATTATGATAGTATGTTGTTTTAGGGTAGAGAATTTTAAAAATATGGAGACCAGCTTAGATGACCATAGTAGTTATCTAATAGTTATAAAGATTCGTTGGAATCAGGCCGTGTATGGTTGTATACCAACATAGTTATGAGTAACGTACCTATATAATAATGTTATGTAAGACTGATATTAATAATATAGAATACACTATACATCGAACCCAGATATTATATTATACATAACATAATTATGACCAATATATTTTTATTGCAAAGATTTAAAATTAAACTTCATTCAATTTTTTAACTTATGATTTAAGTTACGCCTCTTTTATACATGTTTTCACAAACAACTCTAAATCATCTTAACCACTTAATAAAAGATCAATCCATCCCAACATTACCATGAAATCCTAATTGTAGTTTAAAAAGAAAATGGTGTTGTGACTTATTACAAAGACATGTCCCTAATAATCGTTTCAAAATAAATAATAATTAAAAAAAAATGAATAAAAATAGTTCCACTTAATTATATGGGTGACTGCTTAATCAACTCCTTTGTGTAAGCTACAACCATAAAATGTAAGTTTATTGTGCATCTTATAGCATAGATTGTTTATTTCAAAAAAAAATGATAAAAAAAAAATTCTGACGAAAGATTAAATGTTATTGTTAGTGAATTTAAATTGGAAAACCTAGTTAAGAAAAAAATTGTCGACGTATTAAGGAATTTATAGTCTTTTAAATGATAAAATAAGTCTTGGAGATGATACAAATTAATATTTCACAGTTTTCCTTTCGTTCTACTAACTTATTGTATACAACGATACGTCTTTGTAATTATATGTTCAAGTTACCACTTAATAGATTACTAATTTTTCTTAAATTTCTTTATTCTTATATAAAAAGGGTTTGGGACTTGTTGCATTTAAAACTATCGAAATATACAGTCAAAATTATCAAAATATGTCTAAAAATATACAGCTTTGTTTTTGAAAACGCATAAAAAATATTATAATCATAAAAATGTAAAATTTGGGTAGGTGCATAAAAAAATATCGTAAAAAATATTAATTGATTATAATTTATAATTTATAAAAAAAACTGGCACTATACTAAGTTAATAAGAAATTACGGAAACGTATGATATATGCGATTAGTTAACCGTGATTAATAAACGAACACGTACTGTTTTTCATTTCATCGTACAATTTAGAATCTAGGTAGATGTCATACGATATGACAACGTCCACAACTATATACAATTGTCGATATTGTCGATAAAAAGATTGATTCTTAAGCGACAAAGAAACTTTCGTAAACAGACGTATGAGTCAGATAAAACAGATTACAACGTTAATTTATTAAAAAAATATATTTTTGAATGTTTCCAAGCATGATTTTTCAGAACAATTTTACGATCATACAAATTGACGAATACGAAAAATGCTAAAAATTGCTCAATATGCACTTTTTCTAAAATATGACGAAATATTTAAAAATATTCAAATTTAAACTTAGTATTTAGATTCGCCATAGTATTCGATATAAGACATTTATAACTCACCTAGAATAATCTATGACCACTATAAAAAAACATGCAAATGCAAGAAGTCCCGAACCCTATAGGGCACTTATAAATATTTGTATTTTTTCTTTACTGCAGAACTGTACCTTTTTGACGTTATATATTATTATAGTAACTATATACCTATATTATATGACCTTTTATTTTTTTCTTGTGATATCATAGCTATAACGTATAGGAATTACAATAGTATTACTTAATATTTCTGCTTTGAGATCTATACATCGGAAATCAATAACTTTCATACTTTATTTGATTTTTTTATACATATATGCACAGTATATATTATTATGAATTTATGCCATTCGAATTTTAGCATACGAGATCACTCTTATAATAATATATTATATTAGTACTACATATTATACAAAATTTGAATAATTTCATTTTATGTTTAGTATTCAAAATTTATAATTATATTTTATTTCTAGTTGGAGAATTTGTAAGAACTAAGTAGGTATATATATAATTACTCAATACCTGTATTGCTTTAAAAATTTCGTAAAATAAGTATATAACTAAATAGTATATACCATTATACTATTACCATACTATTTAGACAAAACATAAATATGACAAAATATGACAATTAGACAATTTTTCGAAGCGTTTAGTAAATAAGGAGACTTATAGACTCATCTTATATTATATATTTATGGTTATGCCTGAAAGGTTGTCAAAATGCACACGATGTTGACGAAAATTCTTGTAATAGACCTTGTGTAGATATTGCATATGTTATTACTATGCGTTATTACTGATTAGTTTATTACATTATAGAATTGATATAGATACTTTTGTTTATTATCAATATTTAATGCACGTAAAAATAATGCCAAAATATATAAGACACTGTATTGTATTATTACTTGTAAGGGGAGGTACGAAAAAAAAAATACATAAAAATCATATCTGTGTTCGAAAAACATAATCGGAAAAAATTTATGACGGCGTCAACAGCAGCCGCGAATACCGGTCGTATGAGAAATCGACGACGACTGCGACGGTAAAATACCACTGCATTGTGCCCGGTAGCTGAGTAAAAATTAAAATATACAGATATAGTAAATACGGTTTTAAATAATTAAAAAAACATGTTTGACATGTTAATGTGGACCACTACCTTTTTGTCGGTTGATTAATCGTCAAGCCTGTACAGAGACGTTATATCTGTCTAGAAATCTCCAGACGCAACGTACCATCGCGTTACTATAAGTATATAATATATATTATACATTATACCAAACCGTTGTCATCCCCACTCCTACATAAATTAAAAAACGTATTGTCTGAGGTTATACAGAAAAATAAATAGAATATCATAAAAAATGCACAATAAACATTATTTTTGTAAGAATATACAATTTAGACACATAATATACGTACATATACTATTCTTAATCAATGATAATATTTGCTTTCTTACCTACTGTTGAATCATGTGTTGGATATGAATAGATTAAATGAGTGATCTGTAATTGAACCACATTTTATCTACCTACTTTGTATACAATATTTGTTTATATTTTATTACCCGAGTATCGAGACACAAATTAAATTTATATTATTAAAGGGTACTCTGAGATAGAGCCATAAATGTATAACATAAAAGTAGGCAAATATATAACATTTATTAATTACAGAATGAAATTGTATATATTTTTGTTGGAATATAGCAAACGAATCTTAACATGATGACTGTCCTGAGCAAAAGCACATTTATAATTTTATTAAAAAAAAAAAAAAAAACAATAATATTGGGTAAGTGAATGGTATGCTGTACAGTGATTGTCTAGTGAATCACTATAAAATGCTGTGTTCAATTTCAATTTGGTAATACATCATTATACATGAAAAACAATTCTGAGTAAATATATATATATATTGGTTTCACATTAATATATACCCACAAATATATTCCATGGCAAAATATCCAGCATAAATATTAATTCAAAATTTAAATCTTTTTATAAAAGTTATATAGATGCAATTATTATTAATATTTATAGAATACAAAAAAATTAATTAAAAAATGTTAAAAATTATTAAAATTATAAGTTTTTTGTCAAAACTTATAATACTTATTATAATACTAAGATATGTGCTATATTGTTACGTTCATTTCCCCCAGCCCCCCTACATATCAATTTTCGCAAATTTTTTTTTAGTATGTCATTTGTTTATATTTGTTTGACCACACTCACAATTTGTTTGATGTCAGTTCATCTCGGAAAATCTGACTGGGAAACGTACGTTCTATTGTTTTTAAGTATTTATTGTTATTCGTTTCATCGTATTATCCTCTTACAACGACATTTAACAGCTCGTCCAAATTTTTATATTTTTGTCTTTTTTATTGTTGATAAAATGATACACTATACCATTATAATACAAATAAAAAATAACACACATTCACTTTAGATAAAGTTCGATTATTACTTCTAATAAAGCTTAACATTTTAAATAATTATTTACGCGGGATATTTTGTCCAGGAACCATATATATTATATCTATAAGTCTATCATTATTTATTCAGCATATTTTTCATAATATTTCGTAGTATTTTATTTTATTATTAGTATTAAGGAAGGTTGATTTAATAGTTTCTAAAAACAATGTATTTATTATATTATTAAAATGTAATTGTTATAATTCTATACATTTCTACCATATTATATTATTATTATTATTATTATTATTATTATTAGTTTAATACCAACGAATAATGTTTTTGAATTAAAAAAAAAATAACTAATTCTTCGAATAAACATAGAATAAAACAAATTTGAACTTTAATTTAAATTAGAAATCAAATATAATTTCTAAATTTCCACCACCTAAATCTCGGAACCCATCGTGCTAGGGCCACTGCCTTTTCTTTCATTAACAGTACCAATAATCATTCAAGGGCCCCTTAAACCGCCACCTCCGCTACCGAAAACTGGGTAAGCTGTTGAACTCTTCTTTTGCAAGTACAACGACACCGAAAACATATCATTGGATTCCAATTACAATTGAACTCCATAAGTTAGTGCTGAAACCTCCCGCGCGAGGAGAGAAAAGTCGGGAAACGTCTTTTGACACAATGATGTCGAATGACGTTAATATACGCTCTCAAAGCACGTTTGCAGGCTGCAATTAAAAATGCAAGAACTTCTGACTGAAAAATCTTATATATTTTAATTATGTGGGTTTTGATCAATTATTATTAATTAGTATAGGTACTTCAAAAGTAATCAACGTATACAAAACTTAGTACCATCACTATACAAATGTATGCATATTGTATAATGAATGGAACCTAACAAAATTTAAAAGGATCAGCATATAATATATGTGTCCACATATATTATAAATCCATTTAGGCATTATCGACATAATAAACATTATTATTATAAATTTAATATTATTATTATTATTTGTACCCCCATTATGTATTATTACGAAGAATTTATGTATTTCTTTCATATTTTTTCAATATTGATACATATATAGCTAAGGTATTGCTGTTTTATGTTGAAACGATAATAACATTTCCCTCGAAATGGCGTGCTCGGGACTCCGGGCATACCTTTGAATGGCATAACTTAGAATATGAATAAATATATTATAATGTCAACATTTATTATATATTAATTTTCACAGTTATACACACAGAAAAATATTAAATTATATTAACATGTATTATGTATACATTTATTATTACGTGTGTACATATTGTGTATCGTGTATGTACCTAAACTGTTAAAAACTTCATTGGTGAACAAACTACAACGGATATAAGTGTATAATATACCATTAATAGTTTCTAAAAAAATATATTTTTAATATGACGGACTGTCGACTAAATATAAATATGAACGAATCAAACTTAATTGATTGGTTTTATATACTGCAGGCATACGATAAAGTTCAACTACCCAAGACCAGATTTTGATATTTTGCTCCTCGACCTTAAGGGCAGGTAGTTTTCTTGACTGAAAATATAAATGATAATTTATTTATAACAAACATACATAACAAAATAAGTGTTAACTGTTGACTGTTGATTACAAACAGTTTAACTAATTTCAAAATAATTATGACAGTAATATCTTATAAAGATAAATATTATACGAATATAATAATAATTTTAATTTACTTATAACTATAAAAGTGGTTTTTGAATGTATAATATAAATGATGATTATTGATTGCAATATGCGATTCTATAATATATACTATTATTGATGATAAAATATATTATTTTAGTGTAAACCAAAAACCTATCCTATTGTAGACTAATATAGTGAAAGTTTATATATATATGTACAGGAATTTGTTTGTTATATTCATATTATATACACTGTGTTTAGACGTAAAATATATATATGTGTAGTTACAACACTACATATTATAGGTATATAGTACGTAAAATGGCGGTGTCCACTGGTGCAGCAGTGGTAGAGTACCTACTATTATTATTATTTTTTTTCGTATTGCAAAAATCGTCACACGGGCAGTAATAATACGCGGCGTATACAATTAACGAGTTTTAAATTGGTCGGACGGAGCGGCTGGACATGAAAGGGAACTTTTTATCGGAAGAATTTGCGGAATATCCTTTTGATGTGACCGCTTATTCTTCGTCCGTTTCTCTCCTGCGTGTGTTTTTATTTTATTATTATTACTATGTTTTTTTTTTCATTCTCCTCTCGCTTATACACATACACACACACAAACACATACTATGTATATAATATATATATATTACGTACCCTCTGTATATACCTTTCCTTCGCGGCGTATACTTTTTACCTACGACCTCAAAACTGGAATACATATTATATACACACTCGCGAGACGCGCGCGTACATTATACTATATTATTTTGTCTCCGACAGATAGATAGATCGTTCGGTTCTCATCATCACCACGCTATACGCAACTATAATATACACGCCCTTCTGAAATGTAGCTGGCAGCATGACACCGTAGCAATCGATACTGTAGATTATCCATATTGTGGTCGCCGCCTTACAGTATGTACCTATACTTAATTGGTTTGGAATACGGACGAATATACAATTGGTGATCACCCAATATGCGAACATAAGTAGACATTTAAGAAAAATTAACGAAGGCGAGCTTTTATATATATACTATACTATTGTATTCCCAAATTTTGCATGGATTAAAATTAATCTATATCGTTTTTCGTTCTGCTTTAATTTAAATATACCTATTAAGGTGATTGAAAAGAATATTTTTTGATCGTATGCGCAACCAAATTTCTATGAAAAGGATCATAAAATAAAATTTTCTGAATTTTTTCAGTTTCTAAAAATGTATTTTGGAGGTTCCTGGAATCAATTTAAGTTAATTTTTGAAAAATGTTGTTTTTTCATACAAAGGTACGTACTAAATACGACTAATATAATTCTATTACGTATTAATGTACCAATATAAAATACGCCGCTTTAGTATTGGCATATCTCCGTTTTAGTGTATACTTTATAAGAAAATCAGCATCTGTGTAAACTAATAAACAACTTATAATTTGACCGAGATGGGCAATCAATCTGTATCGGATTGGATATATACATATACATTCATCGTACATTCATACTTACGAGAAATATTGCGCTTTTTAGATAAATAACCTCTAGATAAACAATAAATGATACAAATATTATAAACAATAAGCGTTATAATAATTAAATATATTTATTATTCAGTGGCGTAATTGTGTAAACACAAAGGGCAGTTAAATAATGTATTCACTAGAATCCAATAAGTACATAACCTAATTGTTTGTTTTTATAGAAGTATTACAATTAATTTTGTGGCTTAGTAAAAATCGTAGAAACTCTAATTATTAAATAATATAAGTAGCAAAAAGGTTCTATTACTTATTTGAAAAAAATAATGTGATAATAGTTATAATTTATAAAATAATATTATTAGGTTATTTTTATAACCCACCTAGTTAATATGATAACTTTGACAATAATATGACATCATATTATACAGCAGAAGAAACGTGAAATAAATATATTTTGTGTAATGATTTGAGAATAAAATATTTTATCTTATAATTACATTCTTTCTTTATTTTAGAAGATTTAAATACTTTTACTGTTGAAATTTGAAATATTTGGTGGAATGAGTAGCACATTGGTACCTTTTCTGTTTCTCCTCATAAAATTATTACGCTACTGACGTTAGGTATAATATACATCACGTACTTGTACTTAGATATAAATCTTAAAATATTTATTTGCTTCAGTCCTAAGGGCTGTTCGGCCAGTTTATATATTTCGCAATACGCATATGACATATATTTTTATGCATACACATGTTTATAATATATAAGTATATTTTATTGTATACACGTATAACAGTGTCTTTTATAGATCAAAATTATTTTAAAATATCTCTCTAGTCGACGCGTCATTGACGGAAACGTACACATGTATACTATAGTTTATTTAACGTTTTTCTGGCACCAGACTTTTTTTTCCCGAAATTTATCGTCGACCAAACGCAAGACCCGTAAATCACAGGCGTGCGCTCGCGTTTCATTAGCACGTAACCAAAAGATTTGTTAATGGCGCAAGGACATGCAAACACGACTATGCGCGGTGTTTGGAGAAATGTGTTTAGCGTCTGCGCCCGTGGACGAGTACGCGCGTATATTATATATTCCCTGTAGACACACTAATCATCGCACGTTGTATATAATAATAATAGTAATAAGTGACTAAACATATACAAACGCTTGCAGCAGTCTGCGCTACAGCCCTTTTGCACTGCGGTCCACGCGCGATCGGTGATCGACCGCGAAAAGCTGATGATCGAAGGGTGGGTGAGGGGATATTATATATATATATATATATCGCGAGGGGTATAGGTTGGCGAGGGGCGAGCGAGAAGGAGAAAGAGAGAAAGAGAGAGAGAGAGAGAGATTGGTTTTGTTTTTATTTTTGTCATATTATCGAAATAGAATTCTGATCCGTATATATGGTGGTCCGTATCGTCTCCAATAATATATGTATTCGCGCGTTCGTCGCGTCAGTTCAAGGGTTTGTCAATGAGACCGTGCGGTATCGATGCCAAACTATTCGATTTATTTTTACACCGTTTCTCCGTTTCCCGCCGCGTGTCGACAGAATCCCAAGCACGCGGAGCTCGCGTTGATCTTTGGAATATAATTACACGACGTCACGTATATAGAGTCGCGCGCGACAGAGCGGTTCGAGCCGCGCGCACGTGGATGGATTCCAGCGCCCGACTACTGGCTACAGCAATGTAGTTTAACCATGATGATATAATATGATAATATGAATAATACGTCCGTCGAACATTGTATGATTTTGCATCTTGCGGGTGTATATATATATATAGAGCTATATGTGCGTATTGCATATTATAACCACAGAGCGTTGGGCTGCAGAAAATCGCGATCAGTATGGATAATATTATATATAGTTATACGTGTTACAGTAGATCGAATTCGGATGGCACGGAATCCGATTCGATCCGAACTTAATTAGTGTTCTTCTTTTATTATCATTTTTCGTAAACCGTAAGACATTTATGGGATGCTCCTCAACCCCTCTCATCCTCAAATTATGGTAAATATATATTTAACAAATTTACCTCCATATAGCATAATAGTTATGTATAAATGTCTAATGAGTTTATTATTATTGGCTAATTTCAGAAACTACTTCACCGATTTTGAGAACATTTATATTAATACATTTCTCGAGTTTAGCGTAGTGTTTTGACATATAATAAGCTACTTTCTTCAACCCCGCATAGCCGGATACGAGTTGTTGAGAGTGGTACATACATCCATTTTGTTTTGTCTCACGAAAATCGAATAATTATATGTTTTTTCATAAGGTTGCCACCGGTTATAGAAATAACCGGCAATGTCCCTGTGTTTGTAGCGTATAGTCAGAAAATACTCGAGTGATTTCGTGAAAAGTTTTGATTATTATTCGAATCCCGTTTGAAAAAAATATCAAGTGCTACCGCCACAGTCGAATTACCCAGTTGTCAAATTTAGTTCACAAAACGAGGTACACTAATGCCGATTTATCTATAACTGAGTTATTTACAATAACACCGAGATACACCTATATAGCATCGTATTTTATGTTTGTTTAATTTTTTTTTTTTTGGGGGGGGGGCAAGTCGGGTTATACAGTTAGTGTATTATTTTTATACACGTATAAAGAGTTTGTCATATCGTGGTTTGGGTTCATACACCGCTGTGTATCGCGTACTATCTCGGGATGACGATCCCCGTTTATAAATATTTTTAATTGGTTGACGCGGGGTAGTGAATGCATTTAAATCGAACCCGTCTGTCTATCCATAGCTCTCGTTCATGAATATACATTATACATTCTTGTATACACGTTATTATCACAATTCGTTTGAATTATTATTGCTGGTCGTGTGTTACATCTCTGGGGAATGTTATCAAATAAAAAGATCAACTGGGTAATTGAGAATAAAAAAAAAACAGTTTCCTTTAAACATACGCCACTCTTTTTTTGTTTATATACACATAATAATCTGTTGTCAGTGCGTACCCGTCATAGCCATTGGTTTTACCTTATTTTCGTTTTTACTGGTATAAATATGCTGCCGCGGGAACGACACTCGCACAAGGAGTAAATCAAACCACGCCACCACACCATTGTTAAAACGTTTTTCGTGACACAGCTCCGGTAAACGGGTATAACTGGGCCCTTTTTCCAGGGCTGAATTTATAGGGGGATGGTTTAGTCGGCTGCAGTTCAGGAGCCCTCATAGTTTTATAATAATTTAACAGTCAATACAGACAAGTTTACACATATTAAAATAATATATTATACATGTGCATGATATGGAGATTTATTTTTCTATTTAAAATTAAGTTTACACGATAAAAATAAAATATATAACAAATAAATTGTATTTCACGTATTATTTTATATACGCTCAAAACATAAGCGGCGTGTTCTAGCCGTTGCATAGAATCTAAAGGTTTTTGTGCCACCCATGAACGGTTGATCATAAAAATATTATCGAATACGTTTCTAAATAGAAAAGTAGCTACATGTACATTAGAAATTATACGTCAAGATCCATAGTAATATGAGTATAAGTAAGTATATCTATATAACAGTAAACGACGAATATTATATCAATAAAAATAATTATCGGTAATATCAACCGTCATCATTATAATAATTGAATATAGTACAACTAGCACAAATACAACGATTAATGCATTTTTCACCTTATAAAATTAAAAGTACACACGTTTTTAGTAGAGGGTAGAGACTATAGTTGTTACCAGTGCCATAACCAGGATTATTTTTCTTGGATGGGGAGGGGGAAACAATATTTTTACTACCGGATTTTTACAATATAGTAAGTATTGGCTCATACAATCATATTAAGAATATTGAATTCAAAAATTCCCATAATAATTTCTTCGCTACACCAAGTTATAATATTTTATTTTTATTTTTTATCGTCAATTTAAGCTTATTTAAAAAACAAAAATGATATTTCAATACTTAAGACTTTTTCCTTTTATTTTCAATTGAGTCATACAAATATTAGATAAGAACTATAAATTAAGTCAATTAAATAATTGTAGAAATAACTGAAAATACAAATTTGAGTACATTTGATAATAATAAAAAAAATTAAATAAATAATAATAATTTAACAATTGTTTATAATTTAAAATCTAAGCGCCTTTCTTTTTTTAAAGCAAACACATTAATTATTTCTTCTGAAGTATCTCTCTGTGAATATTCATCAACGTACAATACTACGATGGTAGATACTATAAATGAGTAACGATTAATACTCTAAGCTACAACACTGGTTGTTACTTGTTACTTATTATTACGTAGTGAACAAGTGTTACTATTTCTGAACATTTAAGACTTCAAGCCATTTATTTGGAGCCTTTGCAATTATTTCATACAAGGTAGAAGCGGCTCCAGAAACTTGATTAAGGAGAGGCTAAGTTATAATATTCATAGTAATATCATACGATATCATAGTATATTTTGTATTAGTATAGTTTATTTTTTCCCTTCGGCGTTATAACATTAGTTACACATTTTTTTTTTTTTTTTTTATATATAATATAATATCAAATTCATTAAGTGAACTGTTGTAATCCATAATCACGATGTATCTAATGTGTTTGTTTATAAATACACTTTGAACGTATTTATATTCTTGATTCAACTAAGTTAATTTTAAGAGTTAAATTACAACTTAATTGCAAGTAGTTCACACTATTCATACTTTATCTGTAGCTTCTGTTGACCGTAGTTTTTAGGTTTGGTTTAATTTGAATATATAATTGGATATTTCATTTGAATATATTAACATAAGAAAGTTGATTTCAATAAACTTATTTGCTATTGTTAAATCACTTTTGTATAAATTATGTATACTTTTTTTTTTTTTTTTGGATTCAATTATTAGATATAAATGTTAGTATATGCGAAAACAACTGCGATACTTTTTTTTATTAATGAATAAGACTGAACATTGAACACTATATACACAGAGTATAATACAATAAACAAAATTTTAATATTATTATTTTTCGCCCGTACCTATGACTACTGTACCTATACAATTTACATGATATTATTGCCGTGGATTTTGAAATGGGAAAAAAAAATTAGAATTCTTTAGTTCTTTTTAAACACGCGTCTTGTTGCAAATTTCAACCTGATATAATAGTAACATGCAATTATATATATATATATATTATATGTATTATTATGTGTTGCGCTCTGCCAAGTTTAGATCAATCGTACAGCCGTAAGTACCTATATAGCAAATTATAAATGTCACGCAACACGTGTCGCACCTTTACATGTATATACTGCTGTTGTATATTATTATGTATTATCAATATATTAAGCGATGTATACCATACGACGATTCGAGCTTTTTATTATGTGTACATACTCGCATGGTCGACCTCACACAATATATCATAAATTCATAACAATACTATTTCTAATTTTTCGCGATTCGTTTTCGTCAGTGGTTTATGTTATATCTATATATCTATATATATATATTATATTTAATTATTTTCGAGATTTCTTCATAAAAAAATCTCATAAAAAATGTCTTATACATTATTCATTAATAAAAAAAATCACTCTTTTTTAAATTGATTAGGCACATAATATTATATTAATTTAATAATTATATACCTACACGTTGATATTTATGTACAAACTATTATAAATAATATTATTATTACTAACACAATAACCATCGCATTATTAATGCATAATATGTGATATGATAAACCTATATTAAACAAAGTCATTCGCAATTATGTACACCCTCAGTTTTTCCTTTCATAATTTATTCAAATTCTAAATATTTCGAATTTTTTAAGTAGATGAACTTTTTACTTAAAGGCTGTATTTTAGATACTTGGATTTATAATATAATTTAAAAGCGTTTCCTTTGACGCTTTAATTGACAGAAGCTTTTTTTAAGAGAACCTTACTTTTGTTAAGGTGGCAGCTTTTTCGAAAAATTTTATGTATTTAAATTTTAAATAAATATTAGAACAACTCGAATATATAGTTCAGAAATCTTAGTTATGAACTCCTTCGTCAATCTTAGCCAACGCGTTTTTTAATATAATATAACTGAAAAACCTACCCTAATGAAAAAACTATTATAAAGTTATCCAGATTTCCATAGTGTGAAAGATAAAAGATTTTATACAGACTGCATAGGATCTGGTTTTATAAACTATTTTTTAAATTTATATAATAAATAATAATATATGCATAATTAAGATATTTTTTTAAATCTTTTCCGAAATGTGTGATTATTTAGACATATAATAAAACTTCTGAAAAATAATTTCTAAAATCAGAAACAATGAACCTGTATACAATTTTCACTTTTAAATTATAGAAAGCTTTCATAAAAGGAAATAAGAAGGCCAATATGGAAAATATTTGTAATGTATTTTCTCAGACTCATCTTTATAATAAATTTGTAATTATTTGATAAAATATTTTATAGGATTGTTTTCTATTGAAACCATATTTACATTGGTAAATGTTTCCGGAAAAATACGTATCCAACAAAATACAATTCATGGAAAATACGTTTCCGTTAAAATAATTTTTTCAGATTAATTTAATTCCAAACATATTTTTAAGCTTTTTACGTATCTCCAAAATAATGGTTTTTTTCTGTCCGACATGTTTAATGACCATCTCGCAACGTAACTATAAATTGCTTGATTAATTGCTTCTTAATAAATAACCGGATTCAAAACCTTAACTTTAAATACTAAGGTTAATAAGTTTAGGAGATACTATGATTATACGGAAATTATAGATATTAATATTAATTTATTAATATTTTATAATTTGTAAAAATATAGTTCTTCAAGTATCATATTTGCGTAGATTATTGAACTAAATATTACCCGTATTTTATATTTGATGTAGAACATTAAATAAATATTTAACTATTATTAAAGATTATTATTCTTGATAGAAAGTACCAGTACATAATAATTGTTAATTTTCTAAGAAATTGCTCGTTAAAATTATTTTTGATTTAGATGGAGAGGTCAAAATTATTAATAAAATAATCTGATTAAAATTCTACAGTAAAAAAGAATGATTCTCATTTGAAAAAAAGGAGTTAGTAAAATCACAGAATACTTCTTAAATTATATAGAAAATCTACGTATTTCAGTATTTGTAAATCTAGTTTTTAATACACTCAAAAATCAGAATTTTAATAAATACAGTATTAAAAGATAAAAAGAGGGTGAGCAATATTGAGAATAAGTATACTTGATAAATCAATTAATCAATAATAGGTTAATTTTGCCTATAATCTTCGTCTTCTATTGTATTTATTTCTCTCTTATTATAAGATGAAACAATACAACCCACAATATACTTCCAGCGCCTGGCATCTTCTCCCTATTCGTATAAGATCGCTGTAATTTGCTGATGCTAATATTTTCACTGCAAAATTAATTTACTATACATAATAAGTGTGTTCACTGTTACCTGGATATCACCAAATTCTTGATCTCTCAAGAAGATTTTTCTCATCAGTTTAAAACAGATTTTTCGCTAAAAGAATTAAACAATTCGTGCGTCCACATTGTAGTTGTACTTGTTACACCACTGGATTCACAATTTTAACCTTTTTATACGTGCAGATCCGATAGATTCATCGATACTTGTTTTAATCTTTAGTAAATAATTTATTATTACTATCAATTATCAATTAACTATCATTGTTCAACTAATTAAAACGAAATAATATAGAATTGGAACAATATTGGAAATAGACAAAAGAAGGATATAATATATTGACGCAGTATAGGACCTAGACAGCACCGTGTAGGCAAGGTATCGGTCTATAGGATTGTATAGGATTTTTGACATTTGATTACAGCTCTGTACGGTTTAACAAATTCCGTTTAAATTACGACCAAACACTTAAAACCAGTACATGTTTTGAACAGTCACCGAAATTATCTCAGTAGAACTCTGGCCCAACCGGGCCTGGATATACGAGTAGGTATTGTTGTGTTGCTTAAAAACAAAATAAAAAAACATATTTATAATATATTTGCAAATATTTAATATAGTTTAGTATTTAATTGATCTCGTATCTACGTTTGGGATACATACTATTATATATTTGTTCAACATTCATATAAATACAAGTCTTAATTATATTTATACAATTACGAGTAGTATACCTTTGGTAGGTTATCAATTATTACATATTAATATATATGATAATAATAATAATAATAATAATATAATATCCGAGTAAACATCATATAATATTTTCTATAATATTACATAGGAACCTACTCTAACATTGCACATCAACACACGATTCTAACAGTTTACAAAGTATAATAATAATATATAAAATGAAATATCTTATATAAATTATGAAATACATTCAAACGGATTGATTAAAAAGTGTACACAAATAAAAAATAACACTACTAAATGATTATAAATATATATAGTGAATAATATAAGTATAACTATTAGAATTATTATAATAATAATTTAACATAAAATATTGTAATATATTAGTATAATAGTCATCAGTTTTATGAACGTCTTACTTTTATAATACAATTTTGTTAAATTATAAGTATAAATCTATAGTACTTATCAGCCATGTCAGACATAAATTATCAACGAGGCCAAAAATATTGAATAGAATACAAATATTTTTTTCAACAAACTTCATTAGGAAAGTATGTAACATTTAGTATATAATACGTTGTACTTGTGTATACTAAATATATATATCTAGCGTAAGTCTGACATGTTTGCAGGTGAATATTATCATTGAATACTGTAATACAAATTAAAAATTGAATAAATCCAGCATTTCATAAAATTTAAGGTTTTCAACGGAGATTGTAGAAGTGGTGAGACACTAATATGTTATATAATATAATAATATATTATTTTTTTATTATATAATGCTTGAAAAAATTATAGATTTTGTAAGATTCTGATATATGTCATATGTGGTTTTGATAATTTAGTCAAATTTTATAATTTAAATTTATACTTCAAACTTTGTATAGTCTGCTATTAATAAAATAAATAATAAAAATAATTTAATTGGAAAATTTGACCGCCAATAACCCAAAATCTAGGTATCTCCGCCAAATTAGAATCTGGTAATCCTATTAATTTCCAGCACTACATAATATACCTAAAGCTTATAATTTGTATATATCTTTTAATTACGCTACGTCAAACAACACGATTTACATAATTATAATACTATACATGTGTCCAATACAAAATTTTTCAATTTTGCATTTATCGTCATGATTTTAATAACATCGTAATCTTATATCATATTAATAATAATTATTATTGTAATAGTATCATTTGAACGTTAAATTGTTCTGTAGAGAAACAAACCGAAGACTAATTGTAAGTATTTAAAGATAATTGCGTATTCACTGAGGTGTTGACTGTTGAGTATAACCATTTCTATTTTATACATACGTAAAAATCACTTATTTCAATATTAACAACGGAAGAATCAAATTTTACCGAAATTTAACAACAATTCTCATTAAAACATTTAAAACCAATATAGATCTTTGGACGTCTCTTGTACTTGAGCTTCTAGACCTGCAATCACAAATAAACATTATTAAAAAAGGTACAATTCAAAAGTAATACAATTTGAATCACAGACAATATTATCATGGTGAATTAAATATAATATTAAATAGTGTTTTAAATGAAACACAACATTTTATCAGCATACTCTTGACAGAAAGTACATAAATTAGAAATATAATTAACACATATAATATGTATAAAAATACATTTCTACAAGTCGAGTGAAATGTAACAGTATTTTCCCATAAAGCATTTATAGACTTCATTTTTTTTATGAAGTATTTTTCAAATGTTTTTAAATTTATGTTCTATTACTGTCAGCGGAAAAAAATGTTATTTCTTACGGAGGAAATATTTCTAAGTGCATGTGTCTTGATTTTTTTTCTAACATGCTGACTTACGAGGTGGGGGAGGTCAGGCTGCACAATATAAGTAACACTAATATTACTTATTCATATTTAGCCTCTATAAAAAATATTGTTAGATACGAAATGAAATGAAAATACAAAATCAAATATTTAGAAAACAATCGTATTTTATTAAATGTATATTATTTTTTAAAATAACTGACATTTGCTTGATTGTTTAAACACATTTCTGCTTATGTGAAATAAGTTTTCCACTTAATTCATATACTTATATATAAATAAATTATATATTATAAAAAGAATTTTGCCGATTGATTTTTTTTTAATCCAAACAGCTCACGGTTTTATTATTTGTATATATATTTAAAAAAAAAAAAAAAACTATGAATTATGTACGGCAGGCTGTCGAACTGTCATATAATCTGATATATTTTTTTTATTTCTAAAAATTATTATTTGTAACTAATTGAATATTCTTATTTGAATTATATTATTTGTATTTCGTTTGCATTTTTCAACTGTGATTTATAGTCTTGTATAGTGTTTATAGTTTTTAATATGTAGAATAATTTTAGATACACCTGTTATAACAAACATCGTTGGTATTGAAATCTGGCCGTAGACACGGAATTTGATTACTATATAAACGAATGCGTGAAAAGTGCCAAGAGAATAAAGATAAATTGCAATTCGCACAAAATGTAGCGATCCTGCCAACCAAATTTGTAAACTTATTGATTAGAACAATAGGTACAATTGAACTGTAGAATTTTAATATGATTATACCGATAGGTTAATCCAATAATTGGCTATAATTATTATAATTTATCAGCTTGCTAATACACAAATAAACATTATTTCGATACATATACAATCGCAAATGTATACTGAATTATTATTTATATATACATTATACCTATAAGTAATATTATTGTTTTATTTTTGCTGATTATAATATTATATTTTCGTTTTTAATGTAATTTTTTTGTATATATTTATTTTTATAGCAATTAATTATGACTTCTATTATTGTTCTGAATATTTTATTTAAGGCGTAAAGGCCTTTATTTTTGATCATTATAAATTATAATATGTAATAATGTATCGAAGCACGGGCAAACGCATAATTAACATTGTACTATCTAAAATTAATATTATTTAAATTAAAAGTTATATTTTGATATGCGTATTATAATTATGGTGACAAGACGTAGTATTTTTCGTAGGACAATACTCATTTTTGATGTGTCATTAACAATAGTGTTAAGTACATAACATTGTACTCTTTTTTTTTTAAAGTTCTGTTTAGTACTCGTATATAACATAAGATAATTAATAGGTTGTATTTAAAATTAAAGAAATAAAAACTCACTTTTTAGAAACTAGAAAATAAAATATCAACTAATTATCTACATAGAAAAATTTATCTAAAATTAATTTCTACTTTTGAAGTACCTAGGTAAATATAATAATATAATAACTCATTAATAATTACAAAGTGCCTACCTAAAAGTATCCAAAGAATATTTGAGTTAGTGATTACAATATTCTGGTGATTGTACATTGTTATTATACGATATATGTTATAGAAACATGTTTACAGTAAGCACGTAATTTAATAAGAAAACCTATTGTATAATATATAATTTTTGGGTGAGACGTAGCATTACTAGGATGTACTATTAATTTCGACTTAATTTAAAGTCCTTTTATGCTAAATTAATATATAAATATATATATATATATATATTATAAATAAAGACAGCGTTTCCAAAACTATAGTCTGCAGCATGTCACCAAAGGGAGTTCGCGAGTATAAATTGAAAATATTATATATAAAAACGAAAGTACCAATAAAATAATTGAATCACACTGGAAAATATATTGTTAAATAAAAGTACACTGTAGAGTTCAAAACAATAAGACTATTCAGAAATATCAGAAGCAGCAATAATACCACAAATGCTTTTTTAATCAACGTACTTTAGTGAAAAATAATTTTCTACTCGTGTGTATATACTAAAAATAAATATAGAAAGCAATTACAAATGGAATCAGATTTACGAATCCAACCATCTAATACAGTGTATCCCAACCTAGGAAAAGGAGTGTAAACGTTTCTGGGGAGATGTAAGCAGTCATTACGAAGTAAAATTATAAATATTAAATTATTTTTATTTTACAATGGGAGGAAAAAATGAAAAAAGGTTAGAAGATCATTTTTTTCAATCACATTAAACTTTTTGTTACTAATTATACAAATTAAATATTTATTCATTTATTTTTCTTATTAATTCAATTTTATATTATAAAAATACGTACATTTAGTTAAAAAAATAAAGGAATACAATTATTATTATTTATTTTTGGTTTTTTTTTTATTAAAGGGTCTGCGACCATTTTTACTATCTCTAAGGGATCCAGAGAAAGAAAAATTTGAGAAACGCTGCATTAAGGTACAGTAAAACTTTAAAAAAAATTGTTGAAACAAAATGTAATAAGTCTTAAACGTAATAACCATATATAGACGCATAAAATGATGACGATGATAAATTATATATATATATAGGTTTATATACGTGTACCTAAATACTTAAAATCCTTTGTGGTGCGATATTATGGACTGTACAGCGATAACTATATTATATTATATAATATTACAATTCATTAAGTTATTAGATATACCTGCTTATTTACAGTAAGTTAACACGTACATGGATATTGTATATTATTATACATAATATACATACATATTATGCATAATATATATATATATATATATATATTCCAAACTTGGTCTTGTTTCGTTTTTCATTTGTGAAACGAAATTTCGTGTGTTAATATAATACACATTTACATACCGTACATGAGCTTGCGGAATGATGGGTTGGTGAAGTGGTGACGAGGGGTTGAGGGAAGTATATATACAGGGATAGCACATTATATAGTCACGACGAGGGGTGAGGAGGTATACTTGTATATAACAATATACGTTTCTGAGCGGAGTCTGTGACGATGACTGTATATATATATATATATATATATATATATATATATATACACATACATATACACTGACTGAAAAGTATATGATATATATATATATATATATGTATATGTATAAAGCAAGAACGCGTATATATAACGCTGTAGGGAAGTCGAAGGGTTTTATTAAAACGGAGGATATAGAGAGAAAGGAAACTCGGAGATAGAGATGGAATGAGAGAACATCGAGAGGGAGAGGTTGAGTTATGGGAAGAATTTAAAGCCACGTCGTTTCGTTCCACGCGCAACGAGGGTTACTATATATACCTATAGTAATATGTATGTATGTACGAGCTGTAACGTCCGGGAGGGTTTGGCGTATGCGCGCGCGCGCGAATATGTATACGACTATGGTATGGTGAGTTAAAGGGTGGACTGGGGAGGGACTCTCGAAACCCGTGGGATATAGTCGGCGAATGGAGAAAAACTTTGGGATACCACCACGCCGCACCACGTACGGTTTGCCTTTTTCCGCGTGTTTGTTCCCGACAGCGTAATGGAGTAATCTACATTTTTTAGCTTTCCGGAGTGTGAGAGGCAGATAAAACACAACATAATAATAATATTATAAAATATAATCCAATGGTAAAAAAATAGTGTACAAAAAAAACTATCAAGATATCTATACAATGCGCGCGTCCTAATTATACGTAATATATATAATGTATTCCATAGGTAATATATGCAGTTACCCACTATGACTAATAGGTAAGGAAGTAATAAAGTATTTTAAGTTTAAACATATTATATCATAGCATAAGTGATCTAATTTACACAACTAAATATCATAATACAACAAAAAACATACATATATTATAGCCTATAGGTAATATACAAATGTAATGCAGGTACCCCCATGTTGTCAGTTATTTTTTTATAAATTAAACTTAATTTAAATTTGCTAATAATGTGCAATGGTGTATCTGTATATTTGTGCTCACCTACTTCATAACCATATACAAATTAATTAAGTTAGGCAAAAGTTCATTCTGTGATTCTGATAAATTCCCGATTTCTAATCATATTTTAATATAACACAATATATTTATAACTGCATGTGAAATATTATACAATTTACAAAGAAAAAATGTATAGTTTACATTTTTTTTTTTTATATTGGCTAGTATGAATCTATTTTAAATACTCATAGTTTGATAATTTTTAATATCTGTTTATAATATGAATTCATAACTGTTATAAAATCGTAACTATGTAACTGATAAGTGGTAACCAATAGTCTGATAGACTGACACAATAACGGGAATATTATATACGGTGTTCGAAACTATTATGTTTAGAAACCTAAAACTTAATAGTACATTCGATTGAAATTAAAAAGTTAGTTACAAGTAAAACACGTAAATGTCACAGGTTATAGCTATAATTAGAATGGATACGATTGCATTTGGAAACGATCGATTAGTTTTAACTGTACCGACGGTGATCTCGCAGAGTGAATGCAATTATATTGTATAAGTATAGATGTACCTATATTCTTATAAGTACAGTTCTAGACTCTAGTGTACATTGGCGCTGGATATATATTTCAATCTGTATAGTCGTTAGTTGGGCAGTATACACGATCAAACGTTCACTGCACTGTTACAAATGGGTACCGGGTATAGCACACAATATATTATATTATATTATTATCATGTGCGTGTGTGCGTGCACATTTTGGCATTTATATATGACCGCGGTTGCCTTGGTAACGTTGCCCGACCGTGTAGGTGTGGTCATTCCGAACCAATGACACGGCTCGCTCGTGTACTGCATATACCCCTCGTGAGATCGATATAATAATAATATACATATATATATATATACACTATTCACTTTCTGATGTGCGTGTGTATACGTATAAGTAAATGCGGTTGTTACCGATGGACGGTCACGCAACGCACTTTCGTATCATGGTTTTGCAAACTTCCTCTACTGTACATATACATCAAATTATATATTATCGTAATAGAATATATTAGGGACTTTTCCCCCTGATTGTCAACCCCTTCGGATGTTATTTTTGAAATGCTTAAATTATAATTTAATACACATACCTGCATTATTTAATTTATTTCTTTTTTAATTATTATTTAATTTTTTTTTTTTTAATTGTCATTGTAATAAGTTTTTATATTCCCTGAAATAGATTAATAAAAGGTATATATAGATACAGTGAAATCAGTTTGTAGTAAATTTGTAGCAAGTTTCTAAATAAAATGTCCGCTATTTGGAGATATCTGTCAAGGTGTTTCGCTGTATATACCATTATAGGTATGATAGTGAACACACTGAAAATCGATGTACCTATACAAAAACCGAGTACTATGTATATAACCTATATTTTAATCGAAGAATTAAGCAATTATTTATATTTTTCATCACCGAAATTCAAATAATTTTGACCAGATGAATGGGTATAAGTATAAAAAATATTACAATACTGACTGTAATTTATTGTGTACAACTGTACAAACTACATGATACAGGTTTCTTTTCAAATTTTTTTTTAATAGATATTATATAATATATTATAATATATTGTCAGACAATAATTGTCCAAATCTATTTCTCAGTTTTCTCACATTTTTTGTCAGTCCAAAATTGCATTATTCACACTTTTTATATTTTCTATGGTATCATTAAAATAAAATAATGACAATATTGAATATTATAGGTGGGTACGAAATCAAATTATATAATTTTTTTTCAATTTAAAAATCTCTAAGGTACGAAATTTTGAAAATATTTGAGCTTTATAGAACGATAAAATGTTTTATTAATATTTAGTTATACTATTGAATGTTTTGATTTATTTTATTATTATTAATTATTATATAAAATATATTATAACTATAAGATAATAATAAAAGTTTAAATCAATAGTTTTTTATATATATTAATTTTAAATGAAAGCGGGGTATGTTTTGACAACTTTGCCCAGGAAACATATCAAAGTTTGTAATAAACAAAATACAGTTTGTGACTGTAGTTATTATAACTATATATCTATAATATCTATCTATATTTTATATATACACAAATGATTGTAAGTTTGTTAGTACCCGGTAATCTCGGAAATCACAAAAGCTATTAGTCAATAGTCATATATGTATATTATAGGTTTTGTTTATGTTTCAATTACTTTTGTTTTAGTTAGGTGCCTAATATTGATACTAATAATAATATAAAATATATTTTATATGATTGGTACTTAAATTATTCATAAATAAAAATTAACATATTAAGTCTAGTGCCTAGGTACTACTCATTTTAAGTAAAAAAAAATTCTTACTATCCTTGCTATTACTGTAGAAAAGTTTATTAGCAAGGTTAATACGCTGAATTAAAACAATTCAATAAATTTAGTAAGACTGTATGAGCACAAATATTCTATATACTAAATAAATTATTATGTCTTCAGCAGTTTCTTTAGTTCTCAAAAGGCTATATTAAAGACTGTGATTTATTTTCCACCCCTATTTATCTGACATTTGAGACAACCTAGTTGTTAATTAATTACACAGAGAATTACCTTCGCATGAATTATATTATTATATCGTATATTTAACCAACGATGAACGTGATAAATATATAGATGTTGTTTAACTTTAAAGAGAAATTAAATAGGTAAGTATATCCACTTTAAGCACTTAATATAGAAAAGAAAGTGTAAAATTAAAAATAGTTTTGTATACTTATTGCTATATCTATTATTTTTTTCTCCATCAAAGATAATAAATTATAGTAGATTCAACGTATAGATATATTATAATAACCGAATAAAATAATTTATTTGTTTTTAATATTAATTGTATATTCACTTGATATGTAGATATTCTATGTACTCACTATAGTACTTAATATTTAATAGTATGACTATATTAATAGAATAATGAATTTAAAATTAATTATACAATCAATGAATGTATGAGGAGCATCATAACATGTGGATGGGCTATAGAAAAGACAAATAATTCTAAATATTTAAGTACAATCACGAAATGACGATATCATTGATTATAATAATAATAATACTATTAGCTGATGAATGTAAAATATGTAGTATACCTAAAATAAATGATGATATGAACAAAGTGAGACGTTGTTTTTCGTTTTACTTCCAATAATGTACTTACGTCTTACATATTATGATATATTCAGATATTTTTGTATACACACCTCTTTATAGCCAATTCCGTAAATAGGGATGCATGCCACTGAGATGCGATAGTATGCTATACATATACACATGTATGTGTAACTGATGTTACTGATATACAAGTTACAAGTATATAGTAAGTTCATTACTGAACGTTCCGAGAGTAAGTATATTATTATTGTACAATTATACATAATTTATAATATAGAATAGGTACTAAGTAGCGAAATATCACAGCAATTTCTACATTTCTATGTGCATTTTGTTCCGCCGTGAATCAAGACGACTGCAGTTGCAGTAATGTGCGGAGATCGCGCGCGTGTGTGCGTGTTTATCAAAATGAGATTATTATACGTCTAGAGATGGCGATCGCGATGTAGGTCTTTAGTTCAATTAACTTTATATGGACGATATGATGACGTGCCTGGCAGTTTCAAATCGGTTGTCAGCAATGCAGTTGGTCACGTGACCTGAAGTCCGTGAGCCGACTTGTTTTTTCATATAAATAATATATATATAAATATTATACACGCGCACGCTTTATCATTATTCTTTTCGCATCGGTTCTCCGGCTTAACTGAAACCAAGGCAATTGCTAAATTATCGTCCATTGTATCTGTATATATACCTATATAGTCGCGGCCTTCTGTTCTATACCGCTGCAGTGGCAACGATATTATATACACATCGACTATATGGTTATATATATATATACCTATAATAATAATCTATACGATATATTATATTATAGGTATATATATAAAATACTTAAACAATTTTTTTCCTATAATATTATGTACCTATATATTTATACGATAATATGTTTATTCGTTTATTGTTTATATTATATTTTATGATGTCGTTTTTTAAATTTCATAATATTTTTATAAATACACATTCGCCGACTATATACATATAGGCATTAGGGAAACGTTTCTATTTTCTACATATAATGGCTAGGAAGCACACTATAAATACATATACGTACGTGTGTATACACGCACAAGTAACGATGCCGACAATCTCCTTTGTTACCACTTGTACATATATATATGATATATGCAATGCGCATTGTGCACATTTATATATTTTGGTCTCGACACCTGTAAGATTTCAGACAAACGGGAAAAAAAAGATTATATTGTTTCTGGTCATCGATGCTTGGGTATATCTTTGTACACATATGTACGTAATATGGACAATGTAATAATTTTTTTTGAACATTAATTATGGTGGTTGATTATACGTTGCTTTTTTTCGAGACGTCAAACCTGCTGTTTTGTTGAAGTTCAACTCATAAATTATTATTGTAGATGTTGAATTTTTTTAATAAATGGCGGTTAAATAATTGTTATTTCAATGCAATGGTTACCCACGATTTATATATTATTACATGGAACTGTATCATAATGTCATGTATGTGCATCATTTTTGCATACGAAGTACCTATACCTATATGATACGTATTATATTATGTATACCTACCACTGAGCCTATTGATTTTTCTAATATTCAGATATACAATATATCTCCGTTCAGTTCGTTGCCCTCACAAAATGTATCCTTGTTAAATTCGGTTGCCTATTGCTAACATTTAGCATAACGCGTGGGGATAAAGAATATTTTTGGTTTTCTAATTTTGTGTATAAATGTTATTTCCGACATATAAACTTTAAATAGTTGTCTTGCCCATCGTTGCTTTTTTTCACAATTTATACTATAAATTTTATAGTATAATTTCATACGTATATGACAATTCCACAGAGGATCAATCATACTTATTTTAACCGGTCATCGGTGCACCAATTCTTTATATAAATTATAAATACATTGTAAAAATAATATATATATATATGAATATTGTATACATATTATCATTGTTCGCTAATTATAAATAATAATAATAATTAATGTATACTCAAAGCTATATAATAGTATACATTTATACGCAGAATTCGTTTATGGGGGGAGGGAGCACCATTTGTATATATATTAAATAAGATGTTTATTCCAATTATAAATGTAATATTTCATAAAAGAAATTATTATGCATGTTTTACTTACGGGGGTAAACCATTAATACCTCCCCACCCGTCGGTACACCACTGGTATATATTACATAAATTACAACATTATTATTACTGTAATATTTTTTTTACTATTTTCAATAAACCTTATTTTTTTTTAATTTTCTGGATGGTTTACCTATACAGCATAGAACCTGGTTCACAACCACGTCATCTGTTGTACCGAATTTGTTCCTTTTATTATATTCTAATTATTAGCCGTTATTTTAATCATAGTATCATTTACTAACTATATGATCTATCAGAGTGCCCGAGTGCCCGAGCTCAACTTTTTAACTCAACATGATATAACAGACTTCATAGTCGTGAATTCGATTTAACACTTATTACACTTGGGTATGTAACAATTGTTATACATATCGGGATTGTGGTATAAAAACACATCAATCATATACTCTGTCCAACAAAAAAAAACACGCCAATTCTACGCATCCCCACTCGACACCATGTCATCAAGACCAGTTTCACTTTAGCAAGGTGTCATCTGGAGATAACAAAAATACCGACTTTCGTTCGGGCCATGGCGTGTTCTCTCGCTGGACAAAGTATAAGTACCTACTAAATATTATATCATTATTCATTAGGTATATCACATTATTTATTATTATTATTATTATTACCTGGAACAGTAGGATATGGTGAGTAAGACGTGCCAGTATCCAAGGCCGGATGATGAGCGCTGTTGGGCCACGGTTCCATACCAGCTTTGCCATGATACTGGTGTGAATGTGGGTGACTAGATGGTGGAGGTGGCGGTGGTGGCGGTGGCGCCAGTCTAGAAGTCGGTGGCGGTAGTAATAGGCTGCCGTACTGGGCGGCCATGTTATGGTGGTGATGGTATTCGTGCACGGCCCTGTGGAAAAAAGTACACGGTTGAGTACTAAAAGGTTACTTGGTGTAATTTACTTTTAATATTATTATACATTAAGTAATTACTTATGAATTATGATTAAGTATTTATACTATAGTAGACATTTTGAGAAATTGTTGATAGATTTAATCAACATTATATTATATATAAAAAAATAACTAGATTGAAGACATAGAAGATAACAAAGATAACACTAAAATAAGATATTTCCGTGGACTCAATTCGAGTTTTATCAAATAACACCGTAAACCTAACTCATATTTAATCTAAACCAGAGATTCCCAAAGTGGTCTGTATCAGGGATGGCAAACCTTTTGAACACTGCGTGCCCAAAATTACCATTTTTTTTTTTTTATAGAGCGTGCCATGAAAAAAATATTAAAAATATTGTATTTTGTTATATTGTAATTTGATTGTATAATTAATGTATTAGTATAAAATGGTTAATTTAGGTCAGGCGTGGATATAAGGAGGGCCATGGGAGCGATGCCCCCCAAATCACGAAAAAAAATTAATTTACTTAATTAATATGTCAAACGATGAAAAAAATTAAGTTTTTTTATAGTTTAGAATCTTATATTTAGTTTTTATTTACATTAAATAATAATAAATACATTGTTTAGCGGATAGTTTTATTTATAATTCTGTAATTTTCATTTGTGCCGACTGACAACGCTACGGATGCCGAACGAAATATCAGAACTTTTTTTTTTCATAACCCTAAGTATGTGCTTAAGAAGATAGTGTGATTTAAAATTAAATATATGTTGTTATTGAATACATATTATAAATTATAATTGAGTAAAATTATTGAGTTCTCGACTCACGTTGTATTGCTGCGCAAACCAATTTTTTTCATTATTATTTAAAGTCTGTATCTCTTTGAATAATTAATGATTAAGTGTGAGACCCACACCATTTTATAAATAATAGATGTATTTTAGTCAATTTTTTTTACACACAAACACATATTGTAGTAATAATTTATTGATGCAGAGATAATTATATAGATAACATTTACAATGAAAATTTCTTCAAACACACATTGAATATTTCGAATCAATAAATACAAATTTAACAAAATATGTCAAATATTTTTCATAAACAAAAAGAAAATTAGATTTTGCTTTATAATTATTGTTGGTTTATTACTATTCAATAGTTTTTTAATAGTTTTTACTAATTGTTCTTAAATAAAAAGTGTTCTTTTTAATGCACCTACCTAGGTTTTTTTATTAATTTTTAGTTGTAAGTTAATTCCTTTAAAAATTAAAGAAATATTTATAGTAATATCATTGATTATGTATATAATAAAATTAAAATAATACATATATGATATATATATTGTAATCGATAGTAATAATTATAATATAATAATATAATTATTGTACAATATATAGTTCAGGGGTGGCCAAATTGCGGCTCTCTTCATCGACGTACGCAGCTCGCGGTCTTATTTACAAAAACCAAAATTTTAATTTTTTTTGCATACATTTATAAAAAAAAAAAAAATGTTTTATTATTATTATAATTAATATTATTTTATAATTTCATATTTCGTAATTTGATATGTTTATCGGATGTTAGCTATCTTTATTAATTTTGTGGTATAAAAGTAAAGATTAGATAATTTGGCTCTTGATATAATTGCATTAGTATATGTGGCTCGCGTACATAGTCATGTTGGCCACCTCTATTATATATAAATGCCCCCCCCCTTAATAATTACTATGGATCCGCGCCTGGTTTAGGTACATAATAATAATAATAAAGCCGTATGCTCAAAATATTTTTACCTATTACCTATAATATTATATATTATATAATATATAATAGTAAAAATTTTCTCGTGCCACGGATTTGCCATCCCTGGTCTATATCCACCCCTTGGGACCAATCTGACCAACGAGGGGTCTAAGGAAATACCATATCTTATATCTAAGTTCAAACTTATATTTTAAATGAGTCTAGTTTAATGTTCCGCAAACAGAATTAAAAAAATATTTACAGGATAATGAGTGATAAAGTGGACCCTGTTTTTGAGGACATACGGTTATATATGCGAGTTATGAAAGACGTAAAATCAATTATCTAAACATCTAGTAGGTATTTAATTTTAGTTTGAGGTTTAAAAATATTTAATACTTTTTAATCAGTATCGCCTCTTTAGTCTGCACCACTCCAACATTTCTTTGGGTCTTATACTACCCTCCTGAAGACTACAACACCTACAGAGGGGCACTGTCGCCCCCTTTAAGAATGACTGATCTAAGCTATCAAATATCTCAGAACTCAACTCACGTTTTCCCGAAATAAGGTATATATTGATTTTGAGTAAGTATAATCAAATTCAAACATCCATTATATAGATAATATTGTGAAAGTAAAATGTATGTATCAGATTAATTTCTACAATTAAATTGTTTAAAAAAATGTATTACTATCTATTAAATCAACAAGATTTAACTGATTAATCACATAACTAATGATAATATTCTAAACTGTAATCTATAAAATATTTTTCAACAAATTATACTCGATTCATATTAATCTATATCTATACAAAGAGTTTTTGTATTTATCAAAATATTATTTTTGTCTATATCTTTAAGTTACATTAAATTTCTGTGGATATGATTTATGAAAGAAGAGGGCAATCATACCTTTGCGGATTTAACTCAATCTAATAGATATTATTTTAAACAATTTAATTTATTTGTCGATTATAAGTTTTCATCTGCAGTAATATAAATCGTACCTGTGTGGACAAAATCTCAAAAGTTACCTGTGATGGTGATGAGCAGCTGCAGCTGTATATTGTTGGTAATGTGTTTGCCATGGATCTGCGGGGTTACCTGCAGTGCCGTGATGATGATACATTGTGTCGGGATGATACACTTGACTAGTGGAGTGATGCGAGTGATAATTACTGTTCCAAAACGACGCTGGGAAGTTTCTAGAAGACATTGGGGAAGTATCTAAAATTATAAAATATTACATTAATATGAAAATAAATAAATAACATGATTAATTTGTTGGTAGTATTTATGAATTATAAATACTTTATCTAAGCTTAGGCAAGTTAATGTCATTAATAATATAAATAAAGTTAACATTGAGTTGATTATTTCAAAAAATTAATAAAGTTAAATTAAAAGTATTTAGGTATCTTTATCTTTATTATTTTTTTATCTTCGTTAAGATAAAGATTAATCGTTAAATATTAATTGTATGAAGTTGAAAGTTCATCAATCACATAACTTTTTCCCTATAAATTCAAATTTACAAAGTTTAAAATAAAATTACAACATATACCTACTTTTCTTAGTAATTAATAGGTTATATAAAGTTTAAACTAATAAAATATACGAAATAAATTAGTATTTATAGACCTATAGAAAAATTAAACTATTTTCTTCCGGAATAAATTATATATGATGTAGATATATTTCAAAATTTTAAATATAAACATAATTTGTAACAAAAATAATTAAACATCTTCTGAATTTATCGAAAACAAATTTCTTTGTATAATATCACTAAAAAACGTTGTTCTGTCAGAACATATTTGCGATTATGCGTTTCTAAGTTCAAACAGTAAAAAAGTTAAAAGATAAATTGAAATAGTTACCTATATTTTATAATTCTACATTTAATCGTATTTGTCGTTCATGCAGCAATAAAGAGTTGGAAAACGCAAATTGTAAATCGCTTTCTATCTGCACGTACTTTAAAATCGAACGTGCTGTTCCGTGTCAATATTTAATCGCAGAAAAGATTTGTGAACCTAACAGGTACGTCTTATAGATAGAAAACGATTTGCAAGTGATACAAACGAATAATCGCAGAAAACCCAACTATTTTTATTAGTCGACTGGTAAAACAATATGATGCTTTAATCGTTAAAAAATGCAATAATTACTTTAAAACTGTTCTATTCACATTGTGTACTGTTGCATACGTTACGGGTTTATTGAACTCGTGTACATGGTTATATTAAAAATGCAATTAAATAAAATGTGATCAGCGCATAATGTAGTGAGAGAATCACATGGAAACATTTTTGGGTATCAACTACAGTAGTATAATAAAATAAGTGTCTTAACAGAAGTAAATCTACCTATAAGTCATCGTATAATAGTTTATATATTATAATATATATATATACCAATTAAGGCTATCCGTTAATTGATGTATGATAAGTGATGACATATTAGAAATGTTGAAATTTTTAAAACGATCATCAAATATCATATAAATTACATGACCACATGTATATGTACATAAGGTATTCATTAAAAATGTCGTTATCTAATCAAGGCATGCGTATAAAAATGCGATGGTTTTTGACACGTGTCATTGTACTTACATACGTAAATAGGTTCAAAGATTTTGTATGTGCAAATATTTCTGTAGAAACAAAAATCCCGTAAACGTTGGTACAGTTAAGCTATTGCAGTATAATATGGTATCGTATAAAGTACTTGTATATGTATTGCATAACATGCGATTACAATTTCGTATAATCTTATAATATACTGTTTGGACTGGGGTGGTTCATATTTTTAACGTGTGAAAAAGCTTAAACCTGCTCTCAGAATGAATTTAAAAATATTTATTCAAAGCATGCGATATTGTGTTATTACTTATTAACCGTTGAAAGTCGACCAAGTTCCACGCCTGAGTCTTGTATAATATTGTAATTTATATAAGTCGTTTATATGCGCGAGTGTGTGTTTGTGCTCATACCGCCAATGCCGCCAATCCGATCTATTGTTTCCCAATCGAATTTGGAGTAGGTATATATGTATATGTATATATTTACTACAGTGGTGGAAAATAAAAAGAGATACAGATCGAAGTCGGCGTTTGGACAAAAGACGTTCGGAGAAGTGCAAACGAATATATACGCGCGTGTGTACGTAAAAAATATATAAAATAATAAAAAAATAAAAAAAAAACAATGAGGAATTAAGAAGCGAATAAAACGTGTGTGTATAACAGGTTTGGTCGGGTCCAATATAATTTACAAATCTACTCGATCACACACACACTCACACATATACACAAAATACAACTGCGCGCGCGCATATGCCTTCTTCTACACCTGTAAAAAGACAACAATAGCTCTTCTAAAGCGCAGCCGAAGATAAAAATAAATAACTGAAACAGTGAACCCGTGGGAAAGCCCGAATACGACACATTTGTTACAGCCCGAACACCCGACTTACATTATAAATCTTCTTTTCGGACCGAACAATCCGCGGCTCTTTGCCCTACTGCCGACATACACAAATTGTGAGTGCTCGTAACAAACCGTAATAATTGAGCTCCCAAAATGAGTTAGCATAGTGGTGTAACCAATTTTAGAGAGATTAAAAGGTTACAAAATGTTTTATACAAAAAAAATTAGATGTAAAATATAATATTATTATGGTATCCGAGTATCCAACAAAAATATACTTTTACTATTTTTATCTTTATAATTTTTTAAGTAGTTTAATAAGTAGTTGATCAGTTATAACTTATAAGTGTTTAAAGTTGTATGTAATAATGTTCCCGTTGCCGATCCTCTCGGTTTAAACAACTAAAAAGTTACGCAAGCACCCGACAAATTATTTGAATACGTTGTATGTAATAATAATATACGCAGCGTATGTGTGCGCAATTTCCGTTTATTAAACTTTCGTTAGCACTAAGTTTCAAGAACCCTCGTCGTTGTTTCGACACCGGTCTATAAACGCAGCGGGTTTTGCAAATATTTCATTGAAACTCGAGAATATTATTATTAGACTTCTGCGAACTGTTTAATCGCAGCAAACTTCATTATATACTTACAGATTGTACATCTTTAACGCAAATAGTTCATGTGAAGCTTTATATATATATTATCAATATTGTAATCTCGACATCCCGTCCATAATATATACTACAAAATAATATCTATTTCTACTGTTAATACATGTACCACTATGAATATTACATATTATCTATAATATTATAATATTATGCATAATATATCCTTAAAGTAGTAATAATAATTAATTAAATTGTTTTTAAACGCTTGAATTTAAATCAGTTTATTTGTCAACTAATATAGTTAAAAAAATAAAATAAATAGGAAGTCTCTATAGAATATAGTTTGAGTGTATCTCGTCATTAAGTAAAATTAATTAGGTAATGAATGTGAAGTATAGATTGATTATAGTACCATATATTATTAATTGTTTATAATTTATAAGTCTATACACGACCATACTACGTAGACGTAGGTGCGCTATAAAAGATAGGTTCATATTCTAGAGTCAATGCTATGTACAGCTTAAAACTAGTTGAAATATTTTGAAAATGATTTATTGTGTATAGAAAATAATATTGTACATAATGTTGAAAAGCCCTCTAATTAACATTTTTGGAATTATAATAACATAATAACTAAAATCGTTAAAGAAAAAACCATTACTTTTCATTTAATTATCCGATTGCATAAAATATTGAATTTCAAATGTCATTATCAAAAAAGGTTATACCTATGTGTTTTTAATTGTTTTAAGAACCAAGTATTACATATTCAAGCATATTAACATATACATTACATGTATAATATTACATATACACATTGTATATAATTTTAAATTAGGAAATAATTAATTTTTACTCGTAGTTAACATCAACAGCTAATAAAACAATTGGAACTTCGTTTATTCGATATTTTAATATTGGTATAAGTACATTTTATGAAGAATTTCGTATTGAATAGTAAAGCTTTTTAACCAAGTAAATATTTTTGTATTAAAATTGAGAAAATTTCAAACACTTAAAATAGCTCAAAAATTAGTCTGTATATTTTGAACATTTCATTGTGTATAAAAATGTTGATTTAAGTAATAGTGGAAAGTTTCAGGTTTTTATAAAATTGTTATTCGTTGAATAATAAAAAAATAACAAAAACCAATCGAAATTAAATACTTAAATTTCTAATAAAACATTTATTTTTTTTTTGCTTTATGCTTAAATACGTCATTATTATAAGGAACCTTGTAGAAAATTTTCAAATCTCAGATGTTAAAATAATTTTTTTTTTTTGAAATTCAATTACCAAATAAATTGGAAAATACTCGTAATTTTGACCACTTATAAGAAAAAATTTACCATAAATCTCCATATTCCGTAAACTGCTGTTAGAATTTTCAATGAAAAATATTATACATTATCATTATTATCAACATATTTAACTTGCATTCAAAAATTATATCCGCATAAGCCAAAAAAATACTAAAGAAATGCTATTACAAATATTTAGTAAAAAATGTAAAGCTCCTATGGTTAATTATTTTTGAATTACAACAAAATAAATGTTATCAAAAGTTGTAGGTAAATATTCCGATTATCTACAATTTATTTTTTGTTTTACAAAGTTATTTAGAAAATTACTATAACTTACCCCAAAATATCAATTAGGTCCAATTTTTTACCACGAGCCATTTTCAATTTAGTGATAGAAGCATTTTTACTGCACTTACAATTATTGTAAATCAAATAAATTTAAACATGTACAATATTATATCTAAAAATTGAACTCGCATTTAAAACACATGACAATAAATACCTAATTAATTTATGATTGATTTAAAAATTTAAAAATTACATTATTTATAATTTAAACGGTGTTACTTTAATTGTCCAATTTATTTACTAGTACTAGATTTAAAATATATTATAAATATTTTTAATTAATAAGCGTAAGTCGGGTTATTTTTAAATTATATTGTACATGGGCATAATAGCAAAAAATAAACCGCACGTAATTTCACGTTCCACTGATAGGGTTTATAGAACAATTAATAGACTGATATAATTTAAACATTTAAATTGTTTATCGCCAGAAATGATTAATAGGTACAAATATTATTGTAAGAATAATTATTAAGGTATGAAATTTCTTATTATAAAGATATCTTACAGATATTTAGGAATACGTGTACAAGTATATAATACATAGTCATAATATGGAATCTCAACGTCAATATTGTAATTTAATAATTAAATAAAATAATTATAAAAAAAACATAATTACAATTATTGTAAATATACAGGTAGGTCGATTATTTTATACTTAGGATTAAGCTTTTTTGTATTATACCTATGCAATATAATATAATTATTAAAAAAAACTATCATTTTCTTAGTTTACACCTATACAATAAAAATAATACATAAAGAATATAGACACTACGAAAAATGTTTTCTGTTAATATTCATAAGATAAATAGAGTAATTATTGATTTAATTTGTAAATAATAATTATTACTTGCTTTTCTGTTTAACACATAAGTAATACGAAATGAGTGGGTATACACTACAATCTAAACGTTGTATCAGTAAGAATATAATGTTGTTTCCAATATTTCTTATAATTTTTTTTTTTTTTTTTTAATGGTTTACGACATATATTTTCATTTTACGACAGATCGTGATTGTATCTCTAACAGGATTTTTAAGGTGACCCTAGGTTAAGTTAATCACATTAATTCTTGTTTTTTAGTGTGTGTTTTTTGATCAATCGTGGATAAACAATGTATTAAGTATACACGAAAACATTATATAGTGAACAATTTTAGCGGTGTGTTGCCAGCGTGTTTGTGTTTAAATAATATATATCATACATATATACACACAGTAGTTTATACAATACAAATAAAATATTTAAATGATGATTACTAAAATATATTATACGTTAAGAAAACATTTAAGCGATAATTTGTTGTCAGAGAAGTATATAATCAATTCATGTAGTGAAAGATACACTATTAACGTTAATAATTATTCTAAGTACTTACCTTAATAAAACATTAAACAATCAAATACTTTAACGTACCTATAATTATTACAAAATTAAGTATATTTAAATTAAGTTCTGACTTTAATCGGATTATATTTTAAATATCTGTATAATTAATTAATTTTTTTGACAGTTTTAAAAATTACAAACTTTTACCAAATAATAATAAAACCGTTAAATTATCAAACTCTGTAAACAGTAATAAAAAAAGTAAATATTTTAGCCACTACAAACATTGACCGAATGTCATTGAAATTATACAGTACATATATATATATATAGGTACTCAAAATAGTAATGCCGAGTTTCATAATAAATTGATTAATTTAATGAACCAATCATAAATATTTTAATATTAGTTATTTTATAAAATTATGTTCTGCAGGTGAAATGTGTTTATTTATCACTAATTAGTCTTAACGATTTTACGTTAATTTAAATTAAAAGATATTGACATAAACTAACCAGTTTTTATTTAATATTAATACCTATTTGTAACAATTCAGTTTTTCTGAAAATTTTACTGTACAAACCACTAGATACATCTTTATGTTTAGCTTCAATAAATAGCACGCGCGATTAGTGTCCTCGGAGCTTGACGATATGTAATGATATCATAAAAAAAAATAAGTAATGTATCGTCGATGCGAGTTTGGCATGTGTTATTTCATGTACACTCACATGCGCATTTGCTTGTATACACAGTGCTCATACGTGTGTGTGCGCGCTCGCGTATATATGATTGTTGCGTGGAAAACCAGTTTATTCGCGATGGAAGACGCATTCCTGTAGGAGGTGTTTTACAAGTGAAAGAGTTTTCTTGTACTAATTAAAAACCTATTAAAATAATGCTCAATTCTCACGCGGTCAGTATATATAACAATAAATAATGTGTCGCCGCGACTCACGGGATGAAACAGAAGAACAATTTTTCGAGAGAAGTAAAAAAAAGAAAAAACGGCTGTGGTCTGAAATGTTAAGTTTTTTCATTCCAAAGCTAAAACACATTCTCAGTCATAAGGTCATTCCCAACATCGCCGGCGGTTCATGTATTTAACGCGCGGTAGACTTAAAGAAAATAATATTATACACTATAATATAGAGTGAGGAGAGCGAGAAAAAGAAATTTCGATGGTATATCACAATTAAACTTCTCCTATAAGTATGTCTTCTCACAACTACGGTTAAAGATCACTAATCGATCTAAATATGTATAGGCTTCCCCTTGAATTCACCAATTATTTTAGTCGTGAACTATAGTATGAATAGTTTGATACTATATTAGTATTTTATTACATTATTATGTTCGTTAATAACTTTTTTTAAATAGTATGTGTTAATTTAAAAAATTAAAATTGAAATCAAAACTTTTTAGCGATTTACCTTTAGTCGACGTTTGATGGGCGTTGTTGAGTTTTTGATCGCTGTTCAACGCCCTGGAAAAGTGTTCGTCAACCACAGTGGCGACGTCCCCAGTATAGTGAGTGAACACCACGCAATTTACTGACACGTATTGCGCGTGTGCGGCAACACGCCTGTCCCCGCGCGTTCTAGAATCGTCCTGCACGTTGTCCTCGTCCTCGTCCATTTCAGTACGAGCATCTACAAAAAACACCAACCACCAAAAAACATAAATAAAAGTCCTTGAGAGCAAAAAAAAAAATAAAACTTTTTAAATCCATCATCATAATCTGTTCATTATATCTCATTTTCCGTTTTCGTCTTAATTCCGTTAACGACGCGAACAACAAGGAAAAAAACAGTTTAAAACTATCCCTCTTTTGAATACATTACCACCTCGTTAAGTCACCGTGGACTGAATTACAATTCGGTATAAAACTTCTGAAAAAGGACGATTTATGTACCACAATTATGCGTTGTATATTATAAAATAATGTTTATTAAGACGCCTCTGTATTTTGCAAGACGACAAAGCAGATTAATCTCAATATCACGAGGATAAAGCATCCTTGAGCACATTAATTGAAGAGGATGCTTTGGGGCGATGAATATTGTCTTTTGTGAACGCTTCTAAGTATTTTAAGGATATTTATATATCACACGCTTTGTTTAAGAATTGCACAGCTGTAAGTATTTAAAAAAAATTACAAAACATTCCAAAACTTACTATTATCTAAAATATACGGCAAAATTATTTTTAGGTACTTATATAAAAATTGTATATCTATGAATGATTGATTATATGAATGAAATTATATAATAAATTCACAAATACATATTAAATAACTTAAGATATAATAAGAAAATATTATATATAACTAATATAATGTAGATTAAAGTCAAAAATAATATAAAATACTAAAGTTATCTTTAACAGGTGTATCGTGTATATATATATTATGTAATTACGTTGTATTGCTTATTTAAACCTATAGGATATACATTTTATGAAAATATAAATTACATTTGATCGACACCTATACTGAAAGCCTCATATTACTTTCATGTACCATATGAAACGGGGCTGCAGGTGTTATTATATATATACATATAACAAGGTTTTAAAGCAATGTATAGCGAATTAGCGTCTGTTAAGACAATCGATATGGATGACTCGTAGAGGAATCAGAACTGTACATAAGGTAATAGGTATGTTTAATCGCAAACACGTAGGTAAGTACATCATTCTATATCTGTCTATATAAACTTTTTGATAATACGAGTATAATAGTTTTTATTATTTTAACAGTTATGAAAAATACAAGCTGCAGCTCGTGCAGTATAATAATAGTGATTGATTTCTCGGAATATAATAACTGAATAAACATGTAATTTTTAGATTTATTTATGAAATCATTAATAATCAATAAACATTACCTATATAATACCGATATAATAGAAGGATTTAAACTGTGAACATATTTTTACAGTGCACTCATTATTTTTAAAATTATTTTATTTTAAACAAGACATTTTCTACTTGAAAACTTTAAAAAATATAGCTACACACAAGCAAAATATATTATAAGCTTAATGCATTTATTTTTACATTCTTGTTGACTTCATGCGATGGGTGGCAAACAAACAATCAACTTTAGATTTCAAATCTTATCTAACATATTTTATTTTATACATTTATAATACAAAAAATCTTTTTATTCAAACTATTATAATTATATAACAATTTTTAATTTTTATGCGATAAACTGTCCATTTCTGTGAATTGAATGACTTTTAAATTTATATAAAAGATAATTATTATTACCGTCTCTGGATGTGTCCTCTTCCTTGTGTACTACCGAAACGCTATTGGCTGTGGCCGGCGAGGACGCAGGGCTCGCAATTCCACCAACAGGGCCCACGCTGGATGCTCCGGATCCGACACTGCTGTGATGTGAGTCTGTATGATCTGCAATTGTTGTCCATCTGTTAGCTGGTGAGTCTCCACCGCCAATCGGCGAAGATGTGGATGCTTGCTGGTGTGTTTCCAACGCTCTCAACTGTAAACAAAATCATAATTTGAATGCTATAATATTATATTTACAGAAACAATTATTTATAATATTCGATTATACAAGTGCTCACTTCAAGTGGTACCACTAAACATTACAGCTGGGTAGCCTTCTTGATATCGTACCTGGATTTAAAAGGGATTTTCGGAAAGTGAAAGAAAGTATTTAAAATAAACGTTTTAATAGAATTAAATATTGAAACTATTTCTGTATGCGTATTCTCAATACAAGTTAAATTTTTTTTTAATAGCAACGTTAATAATTTTTTTATAAATTTACATTGTCATTTCTTCGTATATAAATAATAATTTTGGTTTAAAAATAATTGTATAGTTACCTATAAATTTGACAAGGTTAAGTAAACAAAAAATACTGTAAATTATGTAGATAAAATTTATTATGAGTTACCATACGCCAAAGTTTTTGTATTTTATGAATAATGGATCGAAACATAATTCTGAAATTATTATACTAACATAGTAATATGCCTATTCACATAATATGGTAATTGGTAAATGATAACACACCTAAACTGCGCCTGTGTTTTATAGATGGATAGACGCAGAGATAATGACATAACGTGTATTATATTAGTTTATCAACTAATATAATATACAAACTTAATATTTTTGATTTAATTAAATTTCACTACATAAATTATTAATATGTGAAATACTGTTATTTTAAAGATTTTGATTCACAAAATACTTTATATCTACATTAAAATGTATTTTTGCATTAATAACGTTAGTTATTAGATTGTGATATAATCGCATTTTATTTTACCATAGACTGTTTAATAATAATTATTACTCGCTATCATAAATTCAAAACTATAAACATCTTGGAGACGTGTTGATTGAATTAAATATAATTATCCACAGTTGCGGCTTAGCCTTTTAGACTAATGACGGTCAATTAATATTAGTTATTATTATTACACAATGCAAGTCAAACGAGTGCTGAGAAACCGGTTGAGTGTAAAAGACACGCGTATGAAAAAAAGTGGTAGCCCAAACTTTTTTCTTCCGAAAAATATCAATTGTCTTATCATACTACCTTTCGTATAATATAACAGTCCATTGTAGAAAAAATAATAATAAAGAAAAAAGAAAAAAGTAATAATAAAAGAATGAAAAAAACCTAAACAAGAATAAATTGTAAGATGGACCAGATACAGTATAGGAATGCGGAGTCGGGCTGGACTTAAAAGAGCATTCCTCATGTCCCGGCACACACCGGCTGCCTCTGATGACCATAAATCAACATGGATACATACCCGTATATACCTATAACACAGTATTTGTACGTACACTAAACTTTACAGCGCGCGGTAATTTTTTATACTTTGTTTTGTTCAAATAGTATTTATTTTTTCATATCTCCCATACACCGGATACCGTTACACAATAACACAACAATATTATAATATACATCATTTAAAATATGATTTTCCTCATATTATGAGGGAAGAGGCGAGAATTTCCACAAATATGGTATTATTATTATTATAACAATAAGTATGTTAGATTTTTTGTTTTTTTTTGGTTGGGGCGCCGCAACACACGGTAGCACGAAGATATGGAATCCCACTTATCTCAGCCATTCCAATTTGTTCATTAGGCTTGGTTCATATAAAAATATTTGAAATGTTTCTTTCATGTACGTCGCATTTTATGCATGCGAGTAGGTATTTCACGTCCACTCATAGTGCTCCTTGCAGTATGCGCCAAAGAAATATTTTCACACGGCCTTTAGAAATATACAAACTCCCAAGGAAGAACTAAACATAAACGCACGGTAGGAGTATATAATAATACACTTTAAACGAAGTTAACTACAACTAAGAATTAATTTATTAATGTGCCATACATGTTAACTAAAAAATAATATTATTTTATTTGGCCTACATAATAGTTATATCATATTATGATGGTAAACTAAACTATTTTGTCTATATTATTATCTATATAAATATATAAATTATACAAAATCTTATAACACACATTTATAGCACCTATAAATCCATCAATGAGTAAATAATCTAGGGTGGAAGTGAGCCAGAATCGAACAATTCAACAAAATATTTTATACTATCTATTCTTAAATTAATTACTAAAGTATTTTCAAACTCAAAACATAGCTTGAAGCTTAAAATTTTATACGTAATAGTTAATATAATATGCATGGATAATGCGTTTATTATTATTATTACTAAATATAATTAAAATTTGAGTACTGAATAATATGATGTACTTACTGTAATTGCATTTAAAAATGTATAGGCATCTAAATAGCAATTACTTATTTAATAGCAACTAGAGTTTCATTTGATAATGTAATTTAATTAATTAATATCCAAATACGTTAAAGTAAATATAAATAATATATTGATGACAATTGTGGACTTACTATAATGTATAAATTGCTTTTATAAAATGAACCACTTTTTTAATATCAAGTAACGAACAATAAATTAAAACGAAACATTATTTTTCAAAATAATCACGTATTGAGAAGGTTGTCAACATAATACGGCAATACAGGCGCGTGTCGTATAAATTTGCCCATACCATTAATATTATCCTGTTTTTACAACATTCTACAAATAATTCACAACCGTAGTCGACACATTTAGCAAAAATATTTTATTGTATAAACTCGTTTTTTGTTTTTATTTCCACCCTAAATGTATTCTTATGATCTGCATTAAAGTATTACAAATCACTTAATTAAGTGATAAACTTGTTTTAACATTTATTTGAAAATATGCAATGCGGGTGCGTATAAACAACTTGAATAAACAAACGCCACACGCGCATTTATTGTCTTTATGTTACAAGTAAACAACTTAGAAAATTTACGTTAAGTATAGTTCACATTGAAATACATCAGTTTTAATATTAAAACGAATAACTTATTAATTATTGTTATGAAAATTTAAAAAAAAAAATTTTGGATTAGGCCAATATTATGTATTTAGTTACTATTTTACATATTTAGTTTAAAATATAATCATTGTTACCACTTACCATAAATAAAAAATTAAAGGCGTATATATACTTGAATAATAGTAACATATTCATATCATCATCATATTACAAATATTAATATACTACCTACCTATAGAAAATATATATACCTATATTCTTAATATCTAACAGTGTTTGTTCTCTCTACACCTTTAAAATTCAAGTTATGTTCAATTCGTGATATATACATAAAAAAAAATAGGGAAATATATAAAAAGCTTTTCGATTATTCAAGTCCAGCCATAATACTTGAAAATTATCTGCATTAGGTATAGATATTTCATCACGTCTATGAACATGATTTTAAGCAAAAATAAACAACTAAATATGTTTAAAGTTTGTATATTCATTAAATAATTATTATATACAGTTAATTAATGAATCTAAATATGTACTATAGTTGTAGATATTAATTTATCACTATAATGGTGCATGGTCACCCATTGGTAACATTTTTAGGGAGCCACAAAAACATCTCAAATTTAAGCTAAATAAAGGTTTATTTCAATATATAAATATAAACGAATTCAATTATATGCTATTATTTATAAAATTAAAATTTGTATTGATATATTACAGTTAATTAAAATAAATTTTAATAAATACAGGAAAAAATATAGAAAATAAAATATAACTAAATGTATTATTCTGTATCGGTTATCGGTAAATTAGAACTGTACATTTCTTCATTTCGTCTTAATGTAGTTAAAACAATTATTTAATGATGTATAAGTCATTATAGGTAATAATATCATGATAATATTTATTAAACTATAAGTTAATATTATTTTTCCAGAGAGGCGAGGCCAATTGCCCCGTCTTGTCAGCCTCCAAAGAGCGCCCGTGCTAGGTACCTCATTATTCTAAAGAATATTTAATGCAATTATACATAAGATATGTAAAATCTGTACTTACAAAATATATATCCTCTATTCTTAACAAACCCAAATTTGTATGTAATATAATAAAGTAAATAAGTGTTCATTTCTAATATAACAACTAATTTTAAACAGAATTTATAATTCAAGTTAGCTATTTAGAAAACGTATATGAACACTGAACATACTCGTATTAAATAAAATGATAAATTTGGTTTGTTTATTAAATAAATTATTATAATATTAAAGATAAATAATTCAAGTTTTTATTTTTCGTTATTTTTGATCAATACATCTATAATATAGAAAATGGTAAATAATTTACTCCTAATAAAAATATTTTACTAAGACAATACAAGTTCTAATAAATATTGTACAATAATATTGGAATTTTTTTAATAAATTAATAAATTGCCACTCACATGTATTTATGTTGAAGGATAATAGCATTTGTTAACAGCTAGATATCAAATTTTATCGACAAACATTAACTAGTATCGTTGTCTCTCTATCTGTGTTGTATTTTAAAAGACAAGTTTTCCAAAACAACCGGTTCCCAGTTTATATGCGACAACATATGTGTACCTACATCAAAAATAGGTAATGATCAACCAAGAAAATAATTTTATAAAGCGTGCTCAACTAAACCCATAAAGAAGTAGAAATCATATACATATAATATATATATTTATAATTATTATTATATCGTAGGCATAGTTGATTAGATCTGTATGTTTACTGTCAGGACGTGTTTGAAATTTAATAATAATGTACCTATATCACTTCATATTAAATTGATAAACTGCATCGAGAACACGTGCTATAATGCTCTACGTTATTATTGAGGAGAATTTCAAAAGTTCAACAGTATTAATTACTTCTTAGTCAAAGTCTTGTATAATAAAATATATTTCAAGCATTACGAGGCCATTAGTTTATGAATATAAAAACCATTATCTTTTATTAAATTTTTAAACCTGTAGGGGCAAATATCCACAAGTATACACTATACTTAAGTTTTATATTGTCCTTGTGTTTTTAATTTACTTTACAAATAAATGATTTCGAATAATCACAAAATAAATATATTGTGCAATACACACTAAATAGATTTTCTATTTTTATTTGTAAAATGCATTAAAAAATAATTTTGAAGTAAATGTCATGTATCATGTAGGCAAGTAAATTTTTAAAGAAATACAAAATTATTATTTTATTTATGACATTAAATACTTTAAAATGAATTAATAAAAATTACTTAGGTATAGAATAAACCAATTAATAATAATTTAGAAATAAAAGTTATGACACTTTAGAGAACCTAGGCAAATAAAACAGAGTAGATATAACAAATTTCACAATTCTAAAAAAAATTTTAATTTAATATGCAGCTCTTGGTTTATGTCGAGATTTATGTTAAGTATAATAAAATATCGAAATATACAATATATTATTATAAATTATAATCTAACATATAAGCCTATAGTAGGTCATACCTTTCTATTTATAAGTAATAATATTGAAGACTTACAAAATATTGAAATCAATTTAACTAAAAATAACCAAAATACTTAATTTCTATACAGCATAGACAAATGCATTAAATAATCAATTCGTATTTTACAAAAAATCTTCTAAAATAAATACACCACAGATAAAACACTAAAATAGTTATTGTTTAGAAGTAAAAAATGTATTTAACACTTTCCAGAACGTCCTTATGTATTTTAAAAGACACTAAACAAATTGAAAATATTTCCACTTCGGCATCGATAAAAATGTCTGCCATTATATGTCAATATAATAATAAGGTGAGTCATCAATTCTTTATTAACTATTTAATGGCAACAATATCAAAATATTAAAAATTGTATTATTTGCAATGACTAATGGAACATAGGTATGTACTATTTATCATTAATATACAATAAATGTTATAAAGAATAACAAAATAAAGTATATATTTATACTATACAACTGTAGGTACACATACGACATACTTACCAGAAAAAGTTTTAAATCTACTATTACGCACAAATAGTATAATATTTACACACAAATGACAATTATAGAATATAAAATTATAAAATTATAGCTAGTCAGATTTAAAGCAGATCTATCCAAATGCTATTTCAATCAATGTCTAGTATTAATATAAAATAATCAATTTTTTAAGCAGTAAAGGAATTAAGAATTAATAGGACTAAGTATACCTTCAATAGTAATATTTTGATACACAGTATAAAAACTTTAGAGATAGATATTTTTTCTTACATTGTAAGTGTATTATAGTTTCATTTCGTTTTTTAAATTATAAATATTTAATTAAACAATTAATATAAATATACAAATAAACGCAAGTATCTACTATTGATATTGTTAGAGGCGTAAGAATAGACTATAATAAGAGATTTTCAAAAGTTTGTATTACCCACTGAAAGTCAAAGTATTTTGAATTAAATTTACAATTTATATTAGTTAAACAACGACGATCCTACATAAATATTGAAAAAGATTAATCCAGTTAGAGTTTGAACTCCACAACCTGCCTAACCTATGAGTATTATATTATTTAATACATTATTACGAAAAATATAAAAAGGCAGTGAATTAGAAATTATTAATGACAATTTTCAATGTAAAGACTATAGTTAAAAAATACTAATAGCCCAAATGTCAAAGATTAAACTATAACCTCTGCCGATTGTAGTCTACAAAATATAACTAGGTACATACATATAATTATTTCTTGTTAACCGTGGTAGATAGGTTACTATTTGCATTGTTACATAGTCTCTGCGTAGATACCGCATAACTTTTAACATTGAGTGCACGAAAGTTTCGTTTGTTTATTTACAATTTATAATCTACATAATATTATGAATAAAACGTATTAAAGATGCATTCCACCAAAAAAAAAGTTAAAAGTTTTAGAGATAATAATTTAAGTTATTATGTTATAGTATTATGAAAGTGTGTACGTACATATTATAGGTATGTTATTAAGTACGTAATTATGCTCTACAAACTCGGGTCAAAAATTCCAGGTTGACAAAAACTAAAATTCATTTGAGTATTAAATTTCAGATATTTTGTAGTATATATTATACTATACCTACACAAAACGCTCAATGTTTGGTCAATAACTTCAAGTATTTGAATATAAATATCAATCATTAACAAAGGTGAATATGTTTAGTATTGTAGTATCTATTGTAATACAATATATAATATAATATTTATTATATTACCTAATTCTTAGTAATAAATACAATAAATATTTTTATTTTATTCATATTATAAATAATATTTTAACTGACAAATTTTTGATTTAGACTACAATATGATATTTCAAAGTTGAGAATAATAAGTATTATCTGTAAAATTGAGTCTGAAGTCGAATATCCTCATGACTATAATCTATACATTTTAGAGAGGCCCAGTAAAGATTCAGCCACCGCTACTAAATAATATATATCTTAATTAATATACCTAGTGTTAGCCCTATCATTTTCCCTTAACATTTCCATTATCAAATAGTATGTCAAGATATAAGATAAGTATACTTACATATTCGATGAACATTGACTTTTAACTAAAAAATCTTAAATAATGTATATTATACTAATATACTTCCACTTATTACATTTTTTATTATTATTAAATAAAATTATATATGACACAAAATAAATATTATTTATAAAGTAATATCGAATTATATGTCATTATTACATACATATAAAGTATATAATATATGTGTATATAAATAGTTATGATAATATTTTATTCAAGTTTTTATAGCTTTTAAAAATCATTAATATATTATTTTTAACTTGCACGTGTATAAATATTTGATATAACTATTATACTATATTCACCATATAATATATTGTACTCGTATTATATTATTAATATCATACTAGTGTAGGTATTAAATAGTTGTTACCAAGTAATTCATAATTTTACTTTACCCATTAATAATAATTTTTTATTTGTTTACAATATTAGGATATCACTTTGGGTTGGATGGGTACAACCTAAAATAAATATCTACTATGGCGGGATTTTAGAAAAATGATACTTAATACTAGGTACGTATTATAAACATTACAAAATTTTAGGCACAAATACACAATGCATTCCTTCACCCCCTTTCAAATCTTTTCACTAATTTTTATATGTGTAATGTTTTAATTGTATTTTTTCCTACACATTTATAAAATTTTACTTTAATATAAGAATTCTAATTTGTATTATTAATTTTATACGTCTACACTGTTAATTAAATTGGGTAATAATATTTTTATATTTCTTGTATTATACGTACATTGTAAATAGACATTTTAAATTAAGAAAATGATAACCACAACAGTTTTATCGACGACCTATGAGCATAACGAATAGGAATGGGATACCCGCATATGCAATGAGTCACAGATACGATAGAACGGTGCACCTACCTCACCATGTATCTATTCTAAAAATACCTAACTTTTTTGCACATCGATTTCGTTGTTTAATGGTAAGAAAGAATAGTATTGAATAGTTAATTATGTAAGTAGCCATACATAATGCATAATATGATTATAAAAATAATTTATTTCTAAACAATTAAAATAACGTTATGCATAATATAATATATGAATCGACAATTTATTTGTTGATACCTACGAACAAAATATTTAGTGAAGGAAGTGAATATAGGTATGGACCCCGGGCCCAAAACTATTTTAATCCGGGTATTGGGACATTTTGTAGAATATCCATGAAATTGACAACTCCCAAATACAGTATTGAAGGTACCTACAGATATTATTGAACTATGTGTTACCCAGATATACACAGTGGACAGGGATGTGAGGGATGTATATAACTACCTACATAAATAGGTAAATAACAATATTTTGTCTTACCCGATCATATTGATGGGTGAACGGCGTGAAGTGATGATGCGGTGCCCTGGTCGGTGGAGCAGCCGTGCCCGAAGACCTCTGGTACAGATACGGATAATACGCTTGATACATAACCTCTGTGCAGCTCATAGTCCGCACCCGACGCGCGCCCGACACATTTATTTATAATATCGCGTATGGATTATAAACGGTTTCAACAAACACGCACAACAACCATCGAGTATAATATTGTAATGTGATGATAAACGATAAACGCACGAATCAAAAATTAAAAGGAAAAAACCCGAAAACGTTGAATTATATAGATGTATTAATACGCAGCACAATTATCATTCGATTGTAATTTGGCGGCAGCGGTGACTTGAAATTCACGCAATCACTACTATGCTGTAAACAGTGTAAACCCGTAATAATCGCTCACGTCAATTAATTGAAAAGAAAACAGAACAAATATTTTATATCGCACTCGTTTAAAAACGATTTTATAAAACACAAAAATATGTAATAATGTAAATATTTGAAAAATCACGAAACGATAAACGATATACGCGACGCGAAGGTGCGTACGTCTGTGCGTGAGCGCGGGGACTGCGGCATCGGTGTACGTGAGCGTTTCGGTCGCCTCGTGCGGCGCCCGCGTAACGTCGCCACCGCCACCGTCGGAAAGGCTTGGTTAACCAGCGTCCCCGGACACGCCCACCACGCCGACCAATCGCTGTGGACGGTCCGTTCGTAGGTTCGTCCGTGCGTCCGTGCGTCCTGTCGGCCGGACCCGTAGGGGTACAGGCAAGGTCACCACACAACCCTCCACCATGTAACCGCGCCATGCCGCTACAACGATTGTTGAGGATTAGATATTATATTATTATTGCATTGAAAATTCAAATTTTAAAACACTGAAACCCAACGTGGTATAACGTACCAGAATGTGTGATTATAATACCATTGGAGATTCCCCTCTCCTGCTACGATATTGTTTCATACTGATTTTATGTTTATTCGATAGGTACATACAGGACGATAAGAAAGTGAGTAGTAATGTATATTATATATATATAGGTAAGTGTTATGTATAAATTAAATAGAATCAGTTCTACGATTATGGTTACACAATAGTAGTTGGTTGTCCTTTTATAATATCCATTAAACATAAAAATGAATAGATTCTGATTAGTTTTTAATTTTTTAAATATATGTATAGTTAGATACTCAGATGACCATATTTTCAAATTCTTGAAATTTTTTATTACTTAAGGTGTATTATATGGTACAACAAAATTCTGCTTTTAAAATGATAACTCCCCTTTCTACTCTAAACTATATTAAGTATTTTAATAAATAATTGTCTTTAAAGATATTGATGATAATATAATATATACCTACCGAATTCAAAATTCAAAACAGTAAAGGTTCACAGTACCTATTATAAATTATGAAAATGTTTATACTATTATGAACATATTATACCAAAGATATAGTCTATAGTCCTTAAATATGGACTTATAAAGATCTAAAGTATATTTAATATTGGATCTAATATTTATTATAGTTTGATAATTTTTACAAATTATAAATTTTGAATCTTCCAAATTTGTTGAACTATCATGGTCCTATTTATATCCTTAGTATATATCTACAGTATTCTACACACTATAATATAAAAAGTTATAAATAACTTAAAAACTGCTCGTTAGAATTTTGATTTTGGTACGTCAACGTTTTCAAAAAAAATATCCACTAAATAATTTACATTCGAAAAGATGGATTATTTTGGACACAAGAATTTTCTTAAGGACGCCAGCATATATCTAAAACCTAATTCTATTCTTGAATATGTTGTCTCTGTTTTATATACTACAGTATAAGAATTTGTGTTATTTATGAAGATAATGGGTTTTACTATCCATTATGTGTTAGTTTATTTAATATTAGGGTGAATTTACCTATTATAATAGTTAAAGGTACATTAGTAAAAGGATATTATCTGCAGCGATGCAGCGTTGGATTTATTTTAATATAAATATTTTCAAACTAGATTATACAAGCATTTTTAATTTGTATTACAATAGTAATAACTTATCCGATCATCGCTAGTCCAGATATTCAGATAATTCGGACAATTTATACTTCGTACTTTAATACTTATGTACAGGGCCCCCACATACAATATCGGGCCCCTGTACTAAATGTTTGTCCGGGCCCTTTATACAGTTGTATAAAAATTATAAATTAATTTCAACGGGCCCCTGTACTCAAGGTCCATCAGCCCCTTCCCCCTTGTGAGGACCCAGCTTATGTATGCATTGTATATATAGGTATATACACATAAATATTGTATAAAAATGATTTATGTCAACATCGATTGTTATCTACTATAAGATATATATATATACTTGTATATTATTCATACATAATTGATATATATATATATTATATTCTTAGGTACATATATGTACTTATTTATAGCATGAATGTAGGAACCTATACAAAATTGGAATTATCTAATAGTACACAAGTTGAAAAAAACGTCATTCCGTTTAATCCGGATACAGTCCGATCCCATCAAATACAGATCAAAAGGACTCTACTGTATTTCAAATACTTATTATATCTTGCAGCTTAAAATTTTAAACATTGAAAAAAATTCATCGCTATATCATTGATAGTATCTTAATCTTTATCTTTGATAACAGAAGGTAACTCTAATGTTAAATCTATAACAATACATACCCGTAATAAGTTTTATTACTGACCGTAAATTTGCCATGTTTTATATATGTGTGTAAAACGGAGACAACACGGGTGTGCCGTCCTCTTAAGACAAATATAGTATCAACAAAAACTAAATAATGTTAAAATATGGTCTTAATGTATATTATTTAAAAATTTAAAAAATCAGATGTTGAATAACTGATTTATTGAAGAAAAAAATGAAGTGAACTTTTCTGCTAGTGAATTTATTACACTATTGTATACCTTTCGTAGTGATAACGTGTAGCTAAATATTTATATTTTATATTTAACAGCAATTAACAGACTATAGCTATAGCATTTACTTTTACAATCATAATATGGTATAAAATAAATAATTATGAGTACGTTATCGATAATTATATATATACGTATATACAGTATGTGTAATATGTATATTTATACGATGCCAGACGTGAAAATTATTTTGTAAAAGTATTTTAGTCTTTAGGATAGATACCAATATATTGAACCTATAGGTATCTATATATTTTAATATGTAGATTACCATCAAATGGCGATAATAATAATGTAATGCTATTGTATTTATATTCCATAGAATGACCGAAGTTCATATAGGTAAACCGTATTAATGTATTATATAGATACTGCATCTATATAATAGATTAATAATTATTTCAATTTTATAAGGTAAAACTAATCATTTTTACTGTGTCAATTAAAAATATAATTTAGAACTGTCCTGAAAACTGTATCAAAACTATTCGTCTGTACCCAGGGCCTCCACATACAATATCAGGCCCCTGTACTCGAGGTCCGTCAGCCCCCCCCTGGGGGGGCCCTAGCTGTCTGTACCTAATACCAATACAATACAGCAATACATTATACTCTGATGCAGTATAGGTATCAGTTGTACTCTCACTCACTCATCATATAGGATATAGATGCAAAATTGTACCCATTTTATGTGCTCTGTGCAAATAATAAGAAAGAGAAAGGGCATCACCAAATAATAAACGAAACTTACGAAACCACATGAATATATAATAGTCAATAGAATGCGCTGCTCTAAATATGGCACACACATAGGTATAAGTGTAGCTGTGTAGGTACATTCTAAGTATAAAATCACCAATATTTTCAAGCACAGTTTTTAAAAGAAAATATTTGTAATATCTGTACGGAAGCATTTTTAAAAGTTTAATAATCCACTTTAATAATTTATTGAAAAATACAAAAAAAAATCTTAAGTTTGAAACTCGCAAAAAATTTACAGGTTTACCTAAATATAGATTATATTCTAATTTATATTTCTATGAACATTTTGTGATTTTAGTATAATTACAGCCAGTGCCGGGTTAACGAATATGCTGCCTTGGCAGATTTTAAAATGTCCCCCTTTACAAGCTTTGAACTGTTGTACCCATAATAAAAAAAAATATTCGCATAAAAACAGTGTTTTTAATTCAAAATTGTTTAACTGACATATATTTATAAACATATTGTAACATCGGTAGTTTTAACTTTTAATATAATATAATAGAGTCCGGATTCATATTCTGCTAAAACATTTAAAATATAATATTTATATGAAGTAAAAATTGATGAAATATTCCTAAAATGTTTTTAATTCTTAATGTATAACTTCATAAGCAAAAAAAAATAATAATAATATTTTAAATACTTTATAAATTATAATTTTGTTAAATTATATTGTTATATAATATAACTATTAATACATAGGCGTGCGCACGGTGGGTTCTGGGTGTGCCTGGGCACCCCCCGACATATAATTGGAGCCCTAAAATTTAAGTCCTATAGCGGCTATAGCATATAATATATGGGCCTATATTTTAAATAATGTTAATAGAATAAAAGTAGTATTTTTTCTAAAATATGTCGTAAAAAAAATAATACAACGTAAGATATTTTAAATCTGCGTGTTAAAACTTATTATGATTATAACAGGTAGATGTTATTGACTACAAAAGTAAAAATAATAAATAATTATTGCTATTATCTTGCAAAAAAATAGATAAAATAGATTTTAAATCCAACTATCTAATGAAATATTGTATTACTTGGTACTAGTAATACCACTGATTAATATCTGATATAATGTACCTAAGTAATATTTATTCGTGCATTATAATTTATTAAAATATGTACCTGTCTTGTAAAGAGAAGGCCCAAATTAAGAAAAAGGCCCGAAAAAATTGTAGGCACCCCTGAAATTCAGGTCTGCGCACGTGGCACGCCTATGTATTAGTAATAAATATAAACATTTAAATATAAGTTGAAATTCAAAACATTTTCTGTGAAACAAATCCTTTAATAATATTAGTTATTTTAATCCATACTTTTTAGAAAATTATTCTCAATAGACATAAATAATGAGGTTCTCTAGTAGTTATTCACTCTCTTTAAAACTGAGGAGGATTTCTTCCCGCTAACGTTTGAGGATTATTAGCATTGATTATAGATATTTTTTTTTTCTTTTTCTGAAAAATATTTCATTAGTTTTAAATTGAATAATGTCATTCTCGAGGTTAGGTTCTAAATCTTCACTAAAAATAGCTACTAATTGTTTTGATTTTTCGAGTAAAATGTCATTGTCAAGTGTAGTAGCAACCAAGTTCTTACTTTTTTGTATTAATTATAATATAATATATAATTTATTTTAATTATTAAACCCGTAAAATTTCAAATTTTAACATCAGGGAAAATAATATATATTTCTTTAATTGTAATTACCTAACAAATTATAATTATTTATTTAATATTATATAATAGGAATTAGGAATGATAATATCAATAATCACTACTCACTAGTCATAGAATAAAGATAGTAGAAGTTGACAGTTGTAGTCATTCAAGATCTATAAAGAATAAAGATCTATAGATCTTGATAGTAGTTTACCTTTTATGTTTTGCATTTTGCTGTATAATTTTTATCCTCTATCGAGTATTCAACGCAATCTAGTGGTAATGTTTTTAAACAACTCATAACTGCAGTGTATAATTTATTATACAAATCCACTGAAAAATTGACTTTTTATCATACCATTTCTATTATTATTAATAATAATCCAAAAATTAAATGAATTGTGAAAATAAAATTAAAATAACTTAAATAAATTGGCAATTTCAGAATTTAATGTATTTTATATTCAGAGTACGGAGATGGTCCGTGATTCAGAGTAACATAGGTAGATAGAAAATAGAAGTAGAACTACATCCACGGCCATAGAATAATAGGACTTTACATACCGTCTACCATAATACATAGATTAGGATATGTTCAATGATACTACCACAGTCATCTGACCACAGTAAAATTTAGAATCTCTTTGAGATTTAACAGCCGACTGTACTCTATCATTATTTGTTATCTTTATATTCATAAATCACTATAGAGTGCAGCAAGCTAGAGAGACCGAATGACAGAGGTCATTTTCTGATTTTCGTATAGCAACTATCGTTTACCTCATTATTTTGGATTTCTTCTTTTGGAATCAACCATTTATTATAACTGTAAGTATTATTATTTTTGCTCGTCACATTTAACCGATAAAAATAAATATTATGTTTTCATTCTAGAAATAATGGCTTTATTTTTACGATCCACGAAATTAGCCGCTAGGCTCACACAAGGACCAACTAAATGCTTTTCAAGAAATTACGCTGATCAAATGAACTTCACATTTGCTGCCGCCAATCAAGTATGTAGAGTATATAGAATTCAGTGAATTTAATAAATGTAAGACTTTAAATATCTAATGAATATTGAAATGTATGTACATTTGGTTATCATTATTGTTGATAAGGGTTCATTCATTTTTACAAATATGTTATATGTTTTATTCAATTTATTTTAGATTTTTTATGCCAACAAAAATATCAAGCAAGTTGATGTACCATCTTTTAGTGGTTCATTCGGTATCCTACCTAATCATGTACCCACATTAGCCGTTCTCCGCCCTGGTGTTGTAACGGTATATGAAGATGAAGGAACCTCTAAAAAAATATTTGTTTCTAGTGGAACGGTAAAATTCCTTTGTTTAATACTAGCTAGTTCTTATGTAATAAGTTAATTGTGTAATTTTTAGATAACTGTAAATGAAGATTCAAGTGTTCAAGTTTTGGCTGAAGAAGCTCACCCAGTTGAAGATATTGATGGATCAGCCGCACGTCAAGTACTGCAAGAGGCTCAGAGTCAACTGGCAACTGCATCAGGTGATGTTGCTAAGGCAGAAGCTGCAATTGCCGTTGAAGTAGCTGAAGCACTTGTTTTAGCAGCAAACTAATACTGAACGTAAACTATGTATTATATTAGTGTGGAAATTTGTTTAAAAATTTTCTCATATACAATTAGGTTTATAAAATTAAATTGAATTTCTACATACTCCATTTCATTTGTTGATTTTTGAAGTTAAAAATTATAATTATTCACATCAGTATCCAATAAAAAAAATTCCATAAAAATTGTGAGTTTTAGTTTTTACTGTTTTTAGTTTTGCTAATAATATTTAAACCTAATGATATCCCATTAAGTATTATTAAACACAAAATATTTTGCTTAACTACAAAATATTAAAATATATTATTATTTTATTTTAATTAAACTGTAAAAATATTTGATTTATTATGCAAATATCTTGATTTTGAATTCATATTAGGTGTTTAACTAAAATAATAAAATATGTGTGGCAACATTATATTACTGATGCGTATAAACTTAATAAAATGATCCTAGTCATGTTAGCCAACTACTGAAATTACAATAGATATATAGCATATAATATTATTTATTTTTCACATTTAATAGTTTAATATTTTAAATAGAATATTTTAGATATTGTAAACAGTATCACTGTAAGTTCAGTATACTTAGTATTGTTGTCTGTTGATGTATATATTTATAATTATACCAAGATTAACTAGGGCTTAAATAATAGGCATGTCTGATATGAAATGACAAAATTACTGAATTTTGTAGGTTATATAGCACTGTTTTTGCTTAACATGTCTAAGTTTACTAAGTTAAATTTTATTTAAAATGCCTTAAATAATTTTCAAAACTTAAAACTATCAATATTTTAAAATTAATTTTGATCATTAAGAAATTTTATTTTATTCTAGATCTAAACCATTTAAACTGATTTACACCTATTGAATCTTCTGTTAAACAATTGTATAATAAAGAAAAGTACTGTAGCGTCGCAGTAATTTGAAGGGAATTGAGAAAAGGAGTCGTTTGGATTACTTATAACTGTTACAAAATTATCTTACATTTTAAACTTCAAAATTTTTTTAATTAATTAAAATTATTATTATTTTAAATTAGTACAATAATAGAACGGTGGCGATGCGTGATGTAAACTACTAGTCCATTCGGGTTAGCCTTGGTTAGGTTACCATAACACTACTGCATATTATTATACTATACATGAAATTGATAAAAATAAAAATATTGTTGAAATATTTTCTTGTATCTTATTTTGTAATATTGAGAACCAAGTTTAATGTTTTTAATACATTACCAATTTAATAAATTTATTTTAGATTCTATAATTAACTTTTCTATTTATTTATATTAAAATTAGTTGTTGAATTTGCTAAAATTTATAATTTATAAATCAATTTTTGATAAGTGAATGTCTAAATTGTTCAAAAATTGTTGGTAAGATATAAATAAGACAAGATAGCTAGGGAATCTACACTTGGTTATAAATCCATATAGCATAATTAGATTGATTGGTATTCAATATGCAGGAATAAAAATTGTTCTTTTAGTATGAAAACAGTTTACTACCCTTGAATATGTAATCTCCGTCATATAAACATTCAAAATTAGCAAATTTGCATTCAATAGAACCAATTGTGTTCTTACGTTCAACTTTAATAATAGGTCAATTAATTATAATATAGTTAATAATACACAATTAAATATTAATTCTACATAACACACGTTTTATATGTTGTAAATTAATAAAATGGTAAAAACATATGTAAAGGTAGTGTCCTCTAAGTAGTAAGTGTTATTTTAACACGTCTTACTACCGGATGGTCTATCCTTTAGATAAAAATTTGGCATGATGTTATTTTAATTTTCTGAAAGTTACACAATTGGAAAATTGTTGAACATAGATAATATGTTTATTGGAATAAATCATTTTGAAATATATTCATGCCTGGTGCACTTATTTTTTAGACATTATTTTAAATCTTCATATATTTTAATAAATAACAAATATACATTTTCAATAATTTCAATATTTAAGATAATTATAGATTCAAAATCACTATAACAAACAAGAGTGGCAAGGTGATAAATTTTATGCGGCATACTGGCGAGGCGATAACAAACAAGTACCTTAATTTACATTGATAATATTGAAGAAACTTGTACCTAATTATAATAATAAAATTTGTATTTACAGTAGTTGATAAACATTTTTATGCCCCATGTTGTTTAATATTTCCACTTACAAAAATGTACTGTACCATACACAATTTAAGTTAAACTAGCTATAGTAAAAACAAAGAGTAGGTAACTATAACTAGTAATAATAATTATTTAATTATTCTCTGGCAAATAATGGTCTATCAGTTGTAGAATTTTAGACAGGCTTTTTTCAGTTTAATGAAATTAATATACTAGTTTATATCTTCACCTTAGTACTCTGTCAACACTTGGAGGGTTCAAATCATTTCAAATTTTAATTATTGCAATAAACAATTGCATTTATACAAATACAAACATTAAAACAACAAACTATAATTATAAATTAATAAATAAAAAAGTAGTTGATTTACAAATCAATTATTTATATGTTAAAATTTATTTATAAGTTATGGGTAATAAATTATATTCAAAAATTACTTGACTAATTTTGACGAAAAATTCAAAGATTGAAGATTCCAGAAGGTTTTAAGATTTAGGTTAACCAATCCAATAACCAATAACCAAGTCTAAGAAGTGACGCTAAACAAACTTTTAAGTACTTATATATTTTTATTGATTATATGCCATAAAAGATAAAATTATGAATTAAATATATTTTGACTAAAAATTAAAATTAAATATTAATAACATAAATTTAATAAGTAATACATTTTAAAATCTATATAGACAAAAGGATTTTAAAAAAAATGTTATTTGAATAAATTAAGGTTAATTGTTGTTAAATATTTTGATTATAATATACATAAATAAAACATACATACAATGTTGTAAGTATAAAGCAGGGTTTAAAATAGAATATTCTATCTTAAACCGTGGTATATAACGAAATGAAAACCAGTTTTGCATTAAAATCCCTAAATTCATTATTTTTTTTGTTTTTCCAGTTTGTTTTGAAAAGTACTGAGAATTTTCACTTTTAATTTTTAAAAATACCAAGTACCAACTTATATAGTTCCAGTTTGCTACCAGGAACGTTATTAAAATTAAATATTAAAGAATGTTTTCTATACATAAAAATATAAAACACACATCGTTAGAAAATAAATAAATTCATTGCTAAAAATCTAAAATCATATAACCTTAAAATATTATATAATAGACAATAGGTATGTATAAGTTATAAAACTAATAAATAACTGTTAGGAGGATGCTACACCCGCATATGTTGTCTCCATAGAGTGCGCAACGTAACAAATTTACGCTCAGCAGATCACGTTTAGCTCCGTTAGTTTAAAAATTGGAGTGAATCTACCTATTATAAAACTTGATAGTAAGAACATTATCTATGTTTGTACGTTGGTTTTTTACGATTATTCAATTTTTAAGTGAGTTATGAGCATTTTTAATTTACGCTATATTATTATATACAAACAAATTGAATTACCGTAAAAAATCAACATACAAACACAGATAATGTTCTTACCATCAAGTTTCATAATAGATCGATTCACTGTATAATTTTTAAAACAATAGAGCTAAACGTGATCTGCTGAGCGTAAATTTGCTATGTTGCGTACTTGTAAGACAAATACAACATATGCGGGTGCAACGCTCTCTTAAGTCAAGGTGGAAATAAATGGATTATGGATATACATCCACCTTGCGTTAAGTATAATTTTATTATAACCTGTAACCCGGCTGTAGGTATTTTATTTTGACAAAAATTGCCAAAATTGGTTAACATCAGTTGAATGAATACTATTAAAATATAAGTTTGTTCATTTTGATTGTAAATGGTGTATAGGTGACGCGATTACTTATACAGTCACATACATTATAGGTACATTACCTAGTTACTATAACACTTATGGAATAAGCAAGTTCTACGAATTTAAAGTTAATAAATTATAACAACAATTATAGTAAAAGGAATAATAGTATATCTAAGATAAGATTGAGTATAATGAAACATTTTTTTTTATTAAAGTTTGATAATTTATTTAAAAAAATCAACTTGTAAACAATTTTTTTGAGCAAAATTATTAAATATTTAAACTTATAACATTTATATTATTCAACATATTATTTTCAATGTTTAATAAAGCTCAAGCATTTAACCGATTGCTGAGATTGGTTGATCTTAAATAGTTCATTAGTCTTTTAAAAATTGAAAATGATCTCTCACCCGAACAATTTGTCAATGCAGCTAAAAAATATATTCTAAAAACTATACATAAAATAGGGAACAACTCATCAAAATTATTATTTATAAATAAATACATAATATGTAGCACTGAGTGAATTTCAGTATTCTTAAATTAGTTGAATTCTATCTCCTTTGACAAAAGGGTTACAAAATGGTTGTATTCGTCTGTTAAAATTGAGTCATTTTCAATATCCGAAACAAACCTAAATCAAAAATTAGATATGTATAACAAATATTTTTATTAATAATATAACTATTCATTATAAATTTGTAAGAAATGTAAAATATGAAAATTATTCTAACTTTTTGGCTACAATGTTGCAAGTGTCTCTGATATCTTGAGTGTTAGGTATATTAAATAATATTGGAATATACCCATCAAAAGTATTTTGATGCCTAATATATGTATTATTTCTTAGTACTAAACTATTGTACATACACTATTCTGGAAATAACATACTATAATAATTATGTTGTCTTATTTGATAACTATTATAACCTACGTTCGACAATACCCATTGCTGACTGGCGGCTATTGTCTAATCATTTTTGGAAATAAACGATTTTAAACTGTTTAGCTAACTCACAAAATATAAATGCACAATAATGAATAAATGGAAAATACAGATAAAAATATACCTATTATTATTTATCTCAATGCAAACAAAACAAAAGTATTAAGCATTTAATTTTATCATTTTTTAATAAATTTTCAATAAAATTCAATGTAAAAAAATTATTTTTTTAAAATAAAATGTAGGACTTGACACAGATTCTGTTTGGCGCTTTTCAAAATTTAGCGCTCTAGGCAATTGCCTATACTGCCTATACGTTAATCCGGCCCTGCATACAGTGATCCACAATTAAATAGCCATAAATAAGTATTAGAAAATCGTAGATAATAATTTTATAATCGTCTTTTTCATGAGAAATGAAAAGAAAATGAAGATAAACGTTTAACATTTAACAGAATAATAATGGTTAATAAAAGTTACTAACTTTAAAGGTAGGTACTACAATGATAAGATAATAATACTTCAAGTTGCAACAGCCCAAAGTTATATTTATATTTTGTTCACTTCGGTATAATTTAAAAAATTAATATAACACGCGAGAAAAACGACGATACCCTGTCCATGATTAGTATCCTATCAGTTGAAGGTTATATGTTACACATCGTTTTCATTTTTAATAGCAAGTTTTGAGCAAGGTTTTTCGGCGGAAATAAGCTACGAGTAATTATAATACTTTAGGATGTTTGGAAAATTTTTCATCGGTGTTCGCTTGGTCAAATCTATTTATAAAAAAAAACCAAGTATTAATTTCAATTAAAACGTAGCTTAACCGAGAGTTCACATATCATATTCACATTATCGCGAAATAAGTATCATCATTATTCATTACAAATAATATAAGGCACTATTAAATTTATTAATCTTTTCAGGATTGGGCCTGCATAAAACCATCGCAGAAGTCAATGTTCCGACTATTTTAATAAGTCGAATTCGTCATTTAATTACTCTCGTCTGAATGTTGTATTCATTAGTATTTATTGCTAAAAACCTTAAAGCTAGGTCATAATTTTTTTCTTTGTAACAACACCACGTTAAATTAAATCTATAATAACTCGAATAGGCAATATTAGTAATAAGTGCAAGTGATATTAAATTTAAATTCTAAGATAAATATTTCCGGGAAATGACGCTCATACAATATTAGTTAAAAATTTGTTTACGATTTTTACGGTATAATTTTATTCTATTATCATCAAACAAAAAATGGGTACCTACTGCTTTACTGTATTTTAGGTGTCAGTGGCATAGATGTCACTATAATGAGTGTGTTAAATTTGAATTCAACAATATATTAAACTATCAATTATTATTGTATGTACTATGTAGCAATGTAGCCATGTAGGATTCTAATTTCTAAGCGGAGACCGTCTGTCAGCCTATATTACTAAGTATTTATACATTTTATAGTATTTTTTTTTTTAAATTAATATTTAAGTAATTTATTTTATTATTAGTAATACAGTATGTACTATATTTTATAGTACATATAGTCTATATAGGTTGATTTAATTCTATCCAAAAACATTGCATTTATTATATTATTAATTATTAATTAATTAGTACAACAGTATATATTTATACAATATGATATTATTATGTATTATTATCCAATTTTCATAGTTAATAATACGTTATTGTAATAATATGCAAACATTTAAACAACATTTTAAATCACACATCATAAGTACAATCTGCATCTAAATTAATTATGACTGTGTCTTGAACATCACATCGTGACATGAAGTTTTTATTAAAATTGTATACTTCTTTAGAGATTTTTCCACGCTAAATTAAAATTATTGTAAATTAAAAATATAATTAGCAATATTTTCTTTATAATTGTTCTAACCCGTGAGCCTCAAAACCTTTTTTTTTACCTCCCCAACAATTAAATTAATAATTTTTTTTAGTAATTAAAAATTAAAATCACAATAATATTATAAAAAAATTGTTAATTCTAAATTATTCTAAATATAAGTAACTTAATCTGTAATGTAATAATTTGTACATTATATAAAATATAAATAGGTAATAATATAATTTTTTTTCTTCTGACGGCTCCCGGTATTTTTATAAAAGTGTAAATTGGCCATCCTGGTATAAGTATTGGTATATCTAATTTAGATTACTTTGTATGTTCATTAAGTTATAGTGACTGTATTTATGTACATAGGCTCCAATATTAATACTTGATAAAATGATAACTCATAAATGTTTGATAGACGGTACATCAAAATCTAGTTACCTATTTGGCTACTTATTTGGTCCGTCAAGTTTTATTTTGTTAGAATAAGTTCTGTGAAACTAAATATCAGTATAACAATATTAGTTAGGGGCGGTCAAATGATTTTGTCATGGGGGATGTGGCTGATTTTTTAGTATGTACTACTTAATCATTAAAATATAATTTATGGTTATGCACTTATGCCATGCCTAATATTAATTTTTTAAATAAGGTAGATCAGTACTTTATTTGTAACAAGTGAGGGTGAGTTAAATTGTTATTGAATATTGACGATCATCGAGCGGGGTAATTCCCGTATATTTTGTATAAGCAACTAAATATTAATAATAATAACAGTCTTGTTCCTAGAATGAGTCTAGAATCTAGAAAATAATTATATGTACAGGCGTTGTTTTGAGAAAAAAATAAAACAAAATTTAATACATTAACATTATAGTATAATATACATACATTTAATTGTTATAAATATTAAAGAAAAAAGTCATGGAATATCTATCACCCTCATTCATCCCCCCGGTTTGACCACCTCTAATATAATTAATCATGTATTTATCTTTAAAAATAATCAGAACTATCAAAACATTTAAGAACCGAGTTAATGATTATAATAGTTAAGAACGATGAGCGCCGTAATAATGACTTAACAATTCATATCTATGAAGAAGAAATTTTTTAATGTTTTTATAATTTTACTCCGTATACTCCATAAGACATGCTAAAAAAATTATCGTGATAAAAAATACATAATTAAAATATTTTATCGTTGTTGATGCCTCTATTCGTACATATATTATATATAATATATACATATGTCATATATAATATAGGCATTACAATTAATGTTATTATTTTACTATTAACACAATGTTTAACTAGCATAAAATTAGAAATTATCTTTATAAAATTGATTGTATAAGCGTCGTATATTATTATTAAATAATAATTTAACTGTTTAAATTACCACTAAATATATGTATGCACACCAGTGACGTCAGTATTGTCTAATCACGATCGCTAAGACTTAAAATGAATAACTTCATATCCACTCAAAATTTCTGTCGTTATCAATTAATTTTAGTATTGTTACATTATGCCAAATTTTCGATTACCGTTCTAATAAGTATTTTATGTACCTACGTCCTACATACGAGTCTTCAAATAAAGGTTAACTCTAACTTAAATCTAAATTAAATTGTCTAAATGACTGATATAATGTTAAACCAAAACATTCAAAACAACTTTACAAGTTTCCATGTAAAAAAACTCAAAGCGTTTGGTGTAGGTAGTTCAATGTTTTAATAATATTACAGCTTAATAATAAAAATTCCATAATATAAATGCGTCAATTAAATTTTTTCTAAATAGATCGTAACAAAGTTTTAAGAACTATAGGGACAAAAAATAATTATCTAACAATGCCTATTTATAGAAAATATTTGTGATTTTATATTTTTATATTTTTTAGTTCCAATATAAAATATATTTTGGAATATTATATTATATAATATTCAAACCTTACCTATAAAAATTAAAGATTTTATAAATTATTTACTGCGAAATACTTGCATTTTTTTAATTCTTGGGATTTTGTAAGAATTTTAATTTTAAATGTTTATAAAAAAAAAAATATGCTTATATATTTGTAATAATTGTATACAAATATAAAACAGCTTACGCATTATCTTATATTAAATTTTCAAGAATTTTGACCAATCAAATATGTTTTAATTGACAGTTACAGAAAAAAAACCAAAAAAATATTTTTATTTTCCCGATTATTAAGATAAGTATTGAGAAATTTTACTTTTGAGTCCCGCAAAATTTTAACTAGTTCAAATTTCCATCAAATACCTCCTCTCCTCAAAAAAAAAAAAAAAAATGAAGAAGGAAACATGTTTATTGGTTGAATAGGTGGTATTTTATAAATTAAAAATTAAAATCAATAATGAAAAACCATCAAACGTTACAATACTGATACAGTGAAACCTCCACTAATGGACACCTCCCAATAGCGGACTTTTTTTGGAGAACGGGGACATTTTCACTACTTTTCAATAGGAAAACCTCCGAATAGCGGACTCTCCGAATAACGGACATTATTTTAAAAGCGAGTTTTTCAAATAATGGTAAATCCCTAATTTTTATTTGAAAATAATACGTATTCACATTCATATGTATTCTCGTAATAATGTAATTACAATAACAAACTTTACAAAGTTTACATGATGCTTTGTCTGTTGTAAAGATTGTAAGCTATTTTATTTCATCAATAGAGATAAAGAGAAGTTCTATTTTTACTTCTACTGTAACATTAACGAATTATATTATACTAATGAGATTACACAGAGACCAAGTGCGTATTTGCGTGGGGAGGGCGAAGGGGGCATTCGCCCCCCCCTCACTCGTATTTTTTTCTATATAATACATTAATTAATAATTTATTTAAAAAAAGTTCTATTTGATAAAGATTGTAAATCGTATTGATATCAATATATCATAATACTTAACATTAAAAGTATTTTATGCCTATTTAGGTAATCAACTGTAAATTATTTTTAGTTTGTATAAAAGAAAAATGTATTTCCCGCTCCCTCTTATGGACTCAACTCAAATATGCCGTTGACAGAGACGATGTAATTATAAACAGACAAAGCCCACCGATTTTTTCAAATTGAAATAATTGTATAATACATGTACATAATTTTGATTTTAATTGTAAAAATATACTTTAAATAATATTAATTAATAATAATTTGTAAAAATATAAAAATGTAATAATTTATAATGAATAATAAGTAATAAACTAATAACATCATATCTACATACATACATACATACATAGTATACATTATTATACAAATGAATTTCAAAAATGTATCCCCTCTGAATAACGGACAAAATTTTGGTGACCGAGAGTGTCCGCTATTCAGAGGTTTCACTGTATTTATAATCATTGCCCATTGGTACTGCTTTAAATCATAGAAGAAAATCGCTATATATTCGCTAGGTTATTCACTTCATACTCAGTCTTAATACCAAACTACTCATGTACAAATAACTTATTGTATCTATCTAGACCTATGACATCCAGTTAAAGGATGTGGCTAAATTATCAAATGTAAATAAAATACCAAAATTCAAATCGATCACTTTACACATGATAACAAGAACCCTTAGTATATCTCGAATCATACACTTCATATACAGACCTTCGTTTCAAAACAGTCTTTGATATTTCCTCAATTATATACCAAAGTGTTTGTTTACTATTAGAAATTCATCCAAATCTAATTTCTGCATTCAACTTTGACTTAACACTTGTAAATCCCTAACGAGGTTTAAAAGAAGATGGTGTTGTGACCTGAATTCTTAACCTTAATAATTAAAAAAAAAAATAAGAATAATACAATTAATTAAAAAAATCAGCTATAAACGGTGACCACAGAGATTTGTCACTCATGCCATTGTATTTTAACGTATATTCTTTTTGTAAATAAACTTTTATAGATTGTATATTTATTAATAAAAAATAAAATAAAATGAAATACGTATCAAAATGTTTTAAGATATAGATAATACAATAATTGGTTCATTCAAGTGTACCGTTCCTAAACTGTAGTGTCATCCTAGCGGCTGCCTATTTTGCTTTCGTATTGTACCTGTGTTTCACACATTAAAAGGTACGTCTTGTTTAATCGTATTATAAAATATAATGAAACTTTTTAAATATATTATATACTTATTTAATTATGCATGATAGTATAAAAATATACAAATATTATGTATATATAAGTATAAACAATGATTTTTTTAAATCCATATAAATTTTAAAAAAATAGTTGTATTTCGTGAAGATCATAACATGTTATGAGTTCAACTTTTTAGACACATATACTTTGTTTTATTTTTTTGTATACATAATAATTAAATATATATCGAACGTGTCTTATAAGTTTTAACCATTAATGGACACTGATAATTAACTAATAAATATGCATATAGTCACGTGTGGATAACATAATATGATGACCCAATCAAAATAACCTGAATTTATGGTTAGCACATATACACAGTTTGTATATCTATACACAATGATCTCGTTATGGATTGTGGTTAGCTAGAGTTTTCTGGTACCGGTTTTTCATAATGATGAACATACTTACACACGTACACTGAGACCAGTGACATAATTAATATAAAGCCACTCACGCTTGCACTCGCTACAAAGAAAGTAGTCGTGTGTGCGTACCAGAAGTCTTATTTGAATTTCGTATTTGAAAACAGCAACAACTCAAAACACAACGTTCATTTTTCTCGTGAGTAAATTATAAGGACAATAATATCAAATACAAAAATATAAGATATTATATACTATTTAGTGTATCTATTTTAAATTAAACATGCGTGGAAATTATTCTCTGATGGTTTTCCTACTTTTTGGAATTGGACTACACGAAATTTATTCTCAAAAACAAGAAGTAAGTATTTTAATAATTATTAATCGTACTTTATATCATTATTAAACTTTTTTTCATTAACTAAAATATATTTATTCATGCAAAGCTATCAGGAAAGTGCAGAGCTCCCGATAAAGCACCTTTAAATCTTGAAATAATAATTAATATTTGCCAAGAAGAAATCAAATCCGCATTACTTCAAGGTAAAGTTGAAAAAATTATGTTCGTTAATTAAATTTATTTTAATAAATAAATACTATTATAATTTACAGAAGCTTTAGATATCCTTAATGATGGCACTTTGGAACAAAATACACCTGCAAGCTATAGTAGATCAAAAAGGGACGCTGATGAAGATTTGTCAAACGAAGAACGTAGAGTCGCAGGGGTAAGCCAACCATGTTTTATTTTTTTAGTTAAATTATAATATCAACTATAATACTCCTCCGATAGATAACTGGTAGTAAATATTATAAAATTTCACGTATGAAAATACATTATTACTTAATTAATTAATATCACAAATTCATAAGATATATTTATCGTGTTAATGATTTTATTTTTATTATTAATGGGTATTTATACTTTAAAATAATGAATATTTTTTATTACTTCAAAAAAATTATAAATTATAAGTTAAATGTTGGTAAAAAATTGTCTATACATATAAGCCTACATTCATCTTAAGTTACAACTTAAATAAATTCAGCGTATTAAAAATAATTTCTCCATTATAATTAGTTGTTTAAAGAATACTAATTCAAATTATTACTTTTTATTATATTTAGTCAAACATTATAACAAAACAATGATACATATTAAGTACATAAAAGTTATACAGGACGATTTTTTTTTATAGTTAACATTCATTATCTCAAAAAATAAAAAATGAATTTTCTATTGTTCTTAAGTCATTACAAAATAACATTTTGTAAAAAACTTAGTTATGAGTATTAAGTAGAATAAGTAGATAAGCAATTAAAGTACAGAGGAATGGAGTGGTATGGCGGGATAGTACACTAAAAATATTGGTCAACTTTTTTCGCTCATTTTTCATACTTAAAACAATTAACTATTTGTTCAAAATTTGATTTTAACTGAAATTCTCAACAAATCCTTTTTAGAAATATGAAATTTGAAATGTACGCCGACATTCAAAATTATAAAGTTCTTATAAATTATGACGATAAAAGTTGTAAGATAAATAACTTCTATTTAAAAAAAATTGTTTTGTAATGTCTTTAAACTATGTATGCATATAAACATTTATATCATTTTTTTATTAAGAAAAATATATTTCCAAAGTAATATGTACGTTTAAAAACTTGAATAGATAATTTTATTGGAAAAAGCATCCATAAAAAGTAGACACTATATCAAAAATATATACTTTTAATAATGTTTATACTTTTTTAGATATTGAGTTCTTAGTTTTTTACTGTTAAAAAATCCACTTTGTATAATTATACTATTATTCATATTTTTCATATTACTTATTTTATTTTATTTCAATAATATAATAACTTGTAAATAATTTTTTATTCTATAAAAATAATGTTCAAAAAAATAGACAGCCGTCATAGTTTAAGATAATAAAAATTCGAGAGGTTTTAGTTATCTTAAAATTGTTCAATATCATTCTAAGAACGAAGGTTAACTCAAATATTTTTTTACATATTATTTTATTAAAATCTTTCAGAAACTACTAGGAATGCCACGACCTGGAAAATACTTATTTGTAGATACAAACTGCGTTTAAATCTTAGCTATTATAGATATAAGAGATACATTGTATAACTTTTTGAACTTTTTATTTCCAAAGACAATACTAATCTCTAATATAGAAATATATAATAACAATAATATATTTAAACTAATTTTTAGCAATGATTGCAGATTCTTAACGTATTCTATATTTAATATTCTATTAATATTTTACAACATATTAATAACTAAATACCAACATTTTGCTTTTATGTTTTATTCATTATAGTTTAAGTTAGTATTATTATTATCATAACAATTATAAAAACCATTACATTTCTATAACTTTCAGTACACCACTGACGTAAACACCTAAATATTATAAATATAATATATATATATATATATATATATATATAAATAAAATTTCGAAATTTATCATATTACACAATAAGATAGAACCGGAAGCAAATTGCACCCGTTAAAATATGTTGTATATACTTTTATAAGTATAATTATAAAAGCCGCTTTATACCCACCTGTAGTAGCTGCTGTAGTATACCTAATCTTAAAAGTGAGTAAGTGAGCTATTAAAAAAAAACATTCACTTGTTGCATAACTGAAACCTGTTCCAAACGGTCTTGGTCATTCAATAATAAAACAAAATATATCTCATTGCATATTACTGCACATAAACGTATAAACTATAAATTGTATTACGACTCTTCTATAATAGTAATTATTATTGTTTTCAGTGTTTGCTCCAGTGCGTCTATAAGAAAGTGAAAGCAGTTGAGTATAATATTTTTATATATTTAATAACTATACCTATATTTGTTGCGTTCATCTTATATTGAAACAGAATGAATCATATGCTTTTTGATCTATATAATATTATACTATATACTACATAATTAATTTAGGTTGATGAAACCGGCTTTCCGGTAGTCGAAGGTTTGATGAAACTGTACAATGAAGGAGTCCAGGACAGAAACTACTACATAGCTACATTATCCGCAGTTAGGCATTGTATTTCAATCGCACAACAGCTTAAACAGCAACAGCCCTCAAAAAGTTTTGGTAACAAACATTTACGAAACTTAATAAATAATATATAGTATATACAAATTTAAGTATTAGTCTATATATTGCCTTGTATAATTATAATTAACAGTTGCAATGAGTTGTATTAATAAAATATACGCAAAAATAATAAAAAACAATTTAATTAATTAAAAATAAGGTAAATAATGATTGAGATTTTATCCAGTTTCCAAACTAGAAATTAAATTGTACTTTCTATTTTTAAACCAAATTTTATAAATGTGATAATAAACAGTAAGACATTGTACAAATGTACAATTCATATTGATTTTAAATTATAATAAAAAATGTAAATACCTATTATTAGAATAATCATAATAATATACAGCTAATAAATAGTATATAATATAGCCTATATTACATTCTATTCCCTTTAACAAATCAAATGCCTATTATATACATAAACAACTGTTACATTTTAAGGCGATAAAACTGAAATTATATAAAACGATTAATATGTTATTCAGTATTTAAATTATAAAAATATATTTTACATATTTATTTTATTATAAATGTAAAACAGAGAAAGTAATAGTAACCTTGAAACGTTGTCTCTTATTACAAAATAACTTTTCTTCGTAACATTAATTTTACGTTTTGGAATTCAAAAATACATTTTGATTAAAAACAATTTTTAAAAATTTTAGGCACATAAATAAATATATGTTGTTTTATTTTTTATCGTCTTTCACATTATTTTTAAAATATTGTGAACTGGTAGAAATAATGAAATAAAATATTTAATAAGGTAACTACAATTTTAGTACGTAAATAATAGAGATTGGTCTATCATAATACACATATTTATGGATTAATAAAACTTTGACATTCACACAGTATGTAACTGGGGTATTATTATTTTTGATTTTAGATGACGGACAAACGTGTGATCTTGCTTATGAAATGTTTGAATGTGTCAGTGAAAAAATTGAAGAAGTACGTAGTAAAAAAAAAAAAAACAACTTAAAACTATATTAATACTTATAAATATAGTTAATAAGTAATATAATATAATTATTCATTATTATTTTAGAACTGCGGAGTCGAAAATAAGTTGAATAACTTAAGCCAACGTCAAGTTTAAATATTTTTTTTTTTACTGTATTTTATACATACCACTGTACATAACCAACTATTTTTAAATTGTAATTAATTAATATAGTCTTATTTTATTTAAATTCAAATTAATTATCGCAGCTGTGTTAATTACCAAAAAAATAAATTTTAGTCAAATTGTTTGTTAAACTTATTTTTATAAAATAGAATACTTAGTTAATTGTTATTATCTTATCTTATAATATTATACAAAATAACGTAAATTTAGATATAAGTTAAAATATTAATTTTATTTGAAGTTTTTATCTTGAAGGTCGTTTATCTATTTTGTGGTAAGAAGACATCCTGGAAATATACGTTCATAAACCGATAACCTCACGATTGACAACTCTTAATCATTCATTCAAATCGTTGACTACTAAAACAATACCTGCTATTAAAACCGTTTTTAAATATAGGTAATTATTATAATAAATCGACATTTAACAAATTATAATTATATTCATTTGTAATCCAATACTTATATTGAGATACATTAATACTTGTTTATGTTAGTACTATGTTAGTATACACGATAAAAAAGTGCTCTGTTATCCGGTTCACAGTTGTTCTGACCAAAATGAATGAATCAATTTCATGCTTAAAATTTTAATTGGTAAAATAGATAAATAATATGTTAAAAAAATATGCTAATTTAGTTGTAGATAGTCGGATATAATTTAATGGTAATGCGCGATTAACTGTTATACAAACCTATTGTTACATACAAGGTGATTTAATAAGTATAATACATATTTTATTATTTTATTTAATAAAAAAATCTTGGTACATCATTCAATTATAAAATAATATAATAATGCTAAATATATTATCTTGTTTACGTATCTATTAAATGTAAATTCGATAATAACAAAAAATCCGATATATGAATACCTTTACTAAGTGTAAAGAAGTTAGAAGATAAGCATTTAAAAACGAAGATAAATCATTAAATTTTGTAATTTAATGTAATTAAATGTACATTCATGAGTTACTATTATAACTATTAACTACAACTTTACAATAATATTCATTGACGTGTACATGCGTACCTGTAGTAAATGTTAGATCTTGCTTTCCCAACATATTTTAAAATAATTAAGTATGTTTTTTCTACAAGAAAAACATTATTCTCCATTTTTATCGCATAAAAAAAATAATACAGCTGTTTTACACTATAGGCAAGAGATAATTATAGTAGTAGTATACACGAACTATTATCATAGAATAGATGATTAATAAAATTTTAAGATATACAAAATCATATGATTAATTAATCCACCACTAAAAAACTATTTTTGTATTTTTTTTATTTAAAATTTAAAATTTGTTTTTAATTCCTGAATACAACACTTTCTTAACTATGCTAATACAATATAATATTGTATATAAAAAATATTCTGCGTACACTTATGATGATAATACTAGTATATTAGTAGCTTGTACTATGAATATATAAAAATAAATTAATATTACTCAAATAATTAAAGTATAGTTAGTGCAATATGTTTAATAGTATATTATTTAATTTAGTAGATGGAGTTTTTGAACTAGTATTCTAGAATACTTCTAAGAAATTATTTTCTAATAATCACTTCATTATATTTTATCTCAACCAAACTTTGTTATGTAAGTCAGTTGTAACTTTGTTACCGGCTTGTTACTCAAGCTTATTACTTCATTATATTTTATTTCAACTAAACTTTGGTAAGTAAGTTGTAACTTCGTTACCTGCTTGAGTAATTTTATGTTACTTAGTTTATCAATTATCTATCCCATATTACAAGCCACTGGCTAGTATAATAGGTACTAAACATTTAATAAATAGCTATTAAAGATCGATTAGTTATAAACTTTAAGTTTTAAAGATTGATGAAACTACTGACTAAACTTAAAATATCTTAGAATCTTATATTCGTAAAAATGTAAAAACACAGCAAGCGCCTAATGACTACAACTTAACATAGTTTATATTTATTAAATGATCTTGATTTAGAATAAATCCTCAAAAAAATTATATATTTTATATAATATATTGGATTTATTTTATTATATTTTACTTCTTACATACAGTTATTTTAAAAATCTATATAATATGTCCTTATATTTTAATTGTATCTTCTGTAGTATACGCACATATATATTATATAATATATACTCATAATTTTACAAACAATTAACTATTTAAATGATTTCGTAATGTTAATTCAGGTCAAAAATTAAATTACTCTATTTATATAATACATTAGTATATATATGTATACAATGGGATAAATTAGAATTCCGCGAGCTTAACAATGGATAACAAAGTGATTTTTGTTTGTAAATATTTCGAATATAAAAATTGAAATTAACAATATACCAATGGCACCTGTTGACCGTGACGTCAGTGGTATCTTCTTAGCATCTTCACGGTGCAATAGACAAGACCTTAAATGTATACGTCGATTCTGCATAGTACGAAAAGACCGCCGGCTACTTGTTTTGGCAGCATTCTAAATAAGTCAGCGCACCAGGCAAAACCTCTGGATCGTTTAGAAATATTTTAAAAGTATACATAGACTCATTTTTTTTGGGATTTCAACATACAACATTTTTGTAAGTATTTAATCTTACATATATTTTATTACCTATAAACATTAGGCATAATATTTATATGTATATTATAATGATTTAACGCTCGTACACTATTTTCTATTCACAGTCAATTTTTATATTTTATAAATTTATAACTCATAGTTTCTTATAAAGCTATAATTGAAGTTTTTAAAAAAAACGCTGTATTTAAAATTTAAATTTAAAATCAAGTTTCATATTTTATTTTTTAAATGGCGAATGAAAATGTTGGTGCAGAATAATTTTCTGACTAATGCTTATTATTTATAAATGTTTTAATTTTAGAACAGTTGATATAAGGTATATTTTTGAGTTTTGTGATAATTTCTTATTACATTTCTCGATATAATTGTTGCAAGAAAAATAAATCACCATAAATAATATACATTATTTTTAATAGTTAATAAAAGTAATATAATATATATACAAACAAATAGTATTAATATAAGATTAAATTTTCCAAATTCATTAACAGAAATAAGGAATCAAAAATATCTTATGTTAACTATTACCGGTTTAAAAATGCATAAAGTAAATTACTTTTTATAGACATTTTAAGTTCCAAATACAACATTTAAACTATAAATAATGATACCTGCGCTTATTATTTTCATATAACTTAAAGACATTATTCGTGAGAATTTAAAACTTTTACGTATATTATATTACCATGAATTTTACCATACGCAATAATATTTTTAATTTATTTAAAATATAATCTATTTATAGATGTTACAAATATTTTTTTACTGTTTTACGGTATTACTGCAGTTACCATTATTAAATGTTGAGTTATTTAAGTGGATATAATATGGTATACATATAAATATATTATTATAATTAAAGACTGTAATACTAAAATTAAAATGAATTACTTTAATAGTCATATTAAATAAAGATATCACTTGGTGAATTAGGCTGATGACTGTTTCCACTCAGAATTTTTTTTCGTATACAATAATATAAATTAATTCAAATTCAAATAGTGACCCAGTCGACACCTAGTGTACATTAGAAAAGTACCCACCCACATACCTATTTTTTAAATCGTTTCTATATAATGTTAAACATCCTTGGATTCCCATTATACAATATATATATACTATACCTACTTTACTAAAATCGAAATATATTTATAAGTTTATAACTATTATTTACTAAATATTGATTATATACTACAATTGTTTCCATCTAAAAATACGTAAAATCAGTTTTTAATTTAAAATACTGATCGTTTTTGATTTTTTTTTTTTTGAAGTTACATTTTGTTTTCATGTGCGGTATTGAAAAAAAAACTATTTGTATTTTTTATTAATTGAATTTTTATTATTGTTATACAATACATTTTTTTTATTGTATATTTTTCACAGAAAATGTTGCAAATCACATATATATTATGTTATAATTAGAGTAATTCTCAGGTATAATACATCCTTGGCCATATCATATTCTCTTAAATTTTCCCATAGGTTATAACACTTATAACTTATAATTACTAAATTAAATAATATAATAACACGCGATTATCTACCTATGTCAACACTTCGATGCTGTTATATTGCATGTACATTGCGCCGTCTCAAACGATTACATTTTTATTTTTTTATCATAAAAATATAATCATTTATTTACAATTATTTATTTTTGGCATAGACAATCATCGGTAAACATATATTCATAATACAAATATGAATTAGACAACCAAAAAATAACAATGAAAAAAATTGTTAAGTATTTAGGTCTTATTATATTTTATTGCCCAAATGCATACTTATTTAAATTCAAATACATAAAATGTATATCATTTATTTATAACGGAATTGACTGGTCGAGACGACCGTCCAATTTATTTGAAAGTTATATCATTTACTCAGTGTATAGTCGTATTTATTATATTATACTTACTAATTAGATATTATAAATATATATATATACATATATAAATATATAATATGTATGTTGTAATGTTGTATAATGTAACGTGTGAATGGGCGATGACCGTCACTGTTGCGGCGATTCATGTGATTTTTTTTCGTACCTATCTTAAATATTATGTTATTATTATTATTATTATTGTAGTTTTTGTATTGTACTCACTGGAACTACATATAATAATATCATATACGGTCAGGCCAGGGTGTATCATTGCTTATTTATTTATCCTCGTACAAACACCAACCTATCTACTCTATGTATACCTATCCGATACACAGCTATAAGTTGAAATATACATGAATTATACAGATATTTAAAATATTTAAACCAATTTAAGTTTTATAAATTGACAGTATATCCCCATAAAGATAATATATCAAAAATATGTCCAGATTTATTATAAAGCGTAGTCATAAAATAAATCATTTTAATTGTATTTGTATATTATGTATTTTAATTGAAGCAAAATGGAAATCGATTGAAAGATTTGAAGATAGATTATTTTAACCCAAGTCGAAGTCTGGTAATAAAGCTGTAATATCGTATATATTTCGTATAATATTATATATAAAAAATACAATGTCATTGACAATATTGTTGTCACGATGCAAATCGAACCGGAAAACGAGTGGATGCTTAATTATATATTATTTTCTAGCCAAAAATCACGTATATAAGTAGATATACCTATTCAATACATTGCATTAGAGAATATAGTGTATTATAGTAAATATACATGTTATATGATCGTAGAGCTAATACATGATAATATTATGTAAAATTATATAATACAGTGATACACCGCCTCCGTCTGCGGGCAACCGTTACGCGAGGCGCGAAATTGCGCAGAGTATCGGATGACATGCGCGACTAGAGATAGGTACAATATATGTATATATACATCGATCGAGTGATTTTGGGAATTAATATTTTACATAAAACGTTTAAGAGGACGTTGTACTCACGTGTATTGACTCCGTCTTACTAACGCACCACATGGTTAATTCTATTATACGTCAAGAAGAATCCATTTTACTATGTTATTTTATTTGTATTTGCCTACTGTCAAATTTAAATTTAAGAATATTGTCTAGACCTCTTAAGGTACCAAATAGTAGGTGTTATTTAATATTATAATTTTTAAACAGGTTATAAGAATTAAAATAAATGTAAATAACAAAATAAATAGTAAATAAAACTATTTAGTTGTCAATTCCTGGAAAGCGTTAACCAAAATATATTTTAATAAATTAACTGATTTTTTTTTTATTTTTAATGTTTCTTATTCTGTCTTAATTTTTTCGCAATATTTTTTTTACTTTATAGTTAATGAACTCTAAAACCAAATTTTTGACTTTTTTATCTTTTATGGCTTAAAAATCATAGACCGTAAAATAATTTAAACCACTTTCTTAGGACATCAAACTTTTTATAATATTTATTTTGAAGTTGATTTTCGTTAATTTATCTGGACTAGTATCAAATACCGTTTGCTCAGGTTCGAATCAGGTAGATAAGCTATCGAGAAAATTTCAGTTGGCCGCTTAAAATATGGGCTAGTTATAAATGCAATTTTTTTTTATGGTAATAATAAATAAGTACAAACATAAGTAGAAAATATTTGAATCAAATTCCATTGTTCCATTATACAGTAGCTGTATAGTATAACTGTAATCAAACGTTGGAAATCCTAAAACTCGATAAGCTATTGTCTATCCAGCACTATACGTACTCAATCGTTCCATAAAAATGATTACATTTTGTGATGTCGAAAAAAATTATAAATGAGCATTCTAAATCGTATTACTAAAATTAATATTCATATTAACAATAAGTCACAGGAACACTGATGCGGTTGGCCGATTAACGTCTATATTCTAATCTTCGATTTTTCAGTTTCGTTGTTATGGCGCAATCAGTTTGGTGGTCATTGATAGCAATGTTGATGGCATTTTCAGTGGTAACAGCATCAATGCCAGGAAAAGTCGGGCGGCGTGCAGCCGTAGAAAAACGGCAGGCGCCCACGGAAGGCGATTTCGCCGACAGGTCGTCGGACGGATCGTATGCGTTCCGGTACGCCGACAGAAATCAGTTCCACTCGGCCGCCGCCAATAAGGACAACGTCGTGTCCGGAAGGTACTTAATACTTACCTCTGTATGTTTGTGTATGTATGTGTACTAACACAGATGGATTTTAATTTATTATAATACGCACACGCGTTTGATTATTTGTATGCTATACAGGAAATTATATACTAACTCAGTAAAACGCAACAATTACATTTCCGCACTTTCAGCTGCAGTAATAATTATTATGGTTTTATAAGGTCAAAGCGTATATAGTCACAACAACGTTCGCTCCCGACAGTAGTTTAAAATGCATAGTATTTAATATTCATATAATAGACAAATAATATATTTTTCGTTTTGATGTGTTACTCATGTTATGCTGATTTGATTGCACACGCAGGTTTGGCTCCAGAAGTCCTGAAACTGGACGAATCGTGCAAACGTCGTATTCATCCGGTCTCCGTGGTTTCCGTGCTCGTGGGCCGGATATTGCTAGGCAAACAGATCTGTCGCAAGTCCGTTTACCTTACAACCCACCTGTGCCAACTGATTCGTCCAAATACGACCCGGCCTATGACCGATACTACGACCCAAACGAAGACCCAAGCTACAAATTCACCGTTCGGACGCCCACACAATCGAAATCCGAAACCGCCGATTCCAGAGGCCACGTCGAAGGTGTATATTCGTACTTAGACGATGTCGGTAAGTGTACATCTTACGTATATATATTATATACCTATCGTAAATAATATTCTATTATACTCATGTGAAAATAATGATCATTTTATTATACGATATAGCCCACTAAACATTAATCGGAACTCGGCGGGGGGTTGAGAAGATTCAAAACGAATATTTTTTTGTTATCCTTCAATAATCGAGACGCTTGTGAATGATTACTTATTAAGTTATAACATTGTTGCCAAGCTAAATGTTATATTAATTTAGCACCTATTATTTCCATAAATTTTTAATTTTAGTCTAAACTTGGAAAATTAATCATTATACAATTATAATAACTGCTATGGAATAAAATATTTATGATGTTAGACGATGGTATATAATGTTATTGTTATGCCTATTGGCATATCATCAATAACACGTGTATACTTTCATTCATTTTCAACTTAAATTTTATAACTGAAATATTCTAAACTTTATTACATTTTTAGTATTCAGTTAAAATCGATCTTACAGTATTTTTGCGTCTACAGCATATCAATTGTCACGATTCGGTTTCTACCGACGATTGGTAATTGTGAATAAATATAACAAAATACAGTAAAACCTCGATAAGACGGAATCGCTTGGGACCATGCAATTTTTCCGTGTTAACAAGGTTTCCGTTTTGCCGAAGTTCCGTCTTATCGAGATTTTACTGTAACAATCGTTTTATCATAACATACTTGAACAAAATTGGTCCATACCATAATCCGTTCCGACCCATGTCCGTTACACACAATCTTTGGTAAAATTCAATAATTATACCCTTGTTCGTCATAGGCACAATTTGAGGTGGGCTTGTGCGACATTAGCAGCCCCGCAGTATTTTAAAATAGTACCCTCACAACGTATGATTTTTTTGACCAAATGCAAAAACAAGGGATTCAGCACTTCCAGTTTTTTTTTCCATTAAAGTTGTTCGTGCTTTTTTCAGGCAAGAGACACGATGTGCAGTACGAGGCGGGAGCCGGTACCGGATTTCACGTCAAATCGGCGCACCCAGATTCAGACACGTATGGAGGTGTGTTTTACAGCGGCCCGCCTGGCAAACCGGGCGGCCGGCCGCGCGGTCACTCGTCCGTCGTGCTGGGCAAAGACGGCTCGTATGGATTCACTGCATCCGGGCCGGATCAGCGGCGGTCCGAGGTAAGCGACTCCAATGGCCGTGTGCAAGGCTCGTATACTTACGTGGACGACAAGGGCGTGCAGCGGACGGTGCAGTATGTGGCCGGACCCAACATCGGGTACCGGGTAGTCAACAACGCTGCGGCCGGCGGCGCGGCCGCGGCCCCATCGTTGCCGGGCAGCAGTGTCGTTGTCGGCGGGATCGGTGGCGTCGGTGGCGGTGGCTTGGTGGTGCCCGTGACGCCGTCCGCGTTGCCTCCGTTGTCGTTGATCTCGTCATCGTCCACACCGCTGCCGCCAATCGCTTTCGAGCCACAGGACCTGTTCGGACCCGCAGCCAGCACATCCACGCCGCTCCCGGACCGCCGGCGGCCCGAGTCACCCGTCAAAGGCTTTAGTGGCGGTGGTGGCGGCAGCGGCCTGTCCGACGAATTTCTGTCACCGGACAGCACGCTTCCGCTCGGTTCGGCGTTCCCGGAGGACGATCCCGCGCTGCCGCCCAAGAAATGGCCCACCACGTACAAAAACAAGGACGAAGAGTCGTTCTTCCAGTCGTTCGAAAAATTCGACAAGCGAAGGGAACAACACAGTCCGCCGAAAAAGGGTGGGTACCACGCGATGCCGGTAGACACAGCGCTGTCTTCTTACGGCCAGTCAACGACTGGGGCGTACGGCCTGCTGCAGCAGCAGTCGTCTACCGGCAGGCCGATCGGGCCACCGGACACGTCGTACGGCCAACCGTCCCGGCCGATAGTGGTGGACGACAAGTACGGCCAGTACGGCGGCACCGACTATCAGAAACCCAAAGACGACGGCGGCTCGAACACTTTCGGTGGATTCCCGACCGGCACTGTGGTCAAGGCCCACGTCCAGAGTTTGGACATATTGCCGTTCGGTTACAGGGTGCCGTCGCCGTCGTACGTTCTCGAAAAGCAGTTTGGCAGCGGTGCTGACGAATTGAATTCGATCAAGAAATAAAACGATATATACGGACAGTCTCGCATGGTATAATTAGATAGTTGCTAATAATATTATGTTTATTAATGTATAAGTTCCTCACCATAATAAGGTTTGATGTTTTTCAAACGCGTGTGCGTTGTTCTTAATTTCTGACGATATTATATAATATTGACCATTGTCCATTATGGACATATAATATTGTATATATTTATATATATATATATATATATATATATATTATATTTTATATTATTAATTGACGCGTGTCATAATATATTGCTAGCGTATTGTTGCAAAAGTAAAACAATAACATTAACAATATTAGGTAAATAGCGTTTTATATATCTTTATTTTACATATGATTGTATAATATGTCATAGTTTTATTATTGAACATAATTAGATTATAAGGACGAATACATTATAATAGTATATTTTAAGAAGGCCACTCGTAGCTCGTAGTAATTAGGTACTATAGTATATAATAAACGAACGTGCACTAAACTATAATATAATATAAATATTTTATATAAAATGTATTTTTTAATTTTTAATGAATTATAACGTAGGTATATATAATATCGTATACTTGTATTTATTTACGATTAAATGAAAAGTAACACGAAATTTTTGTAGTTCTATTTTCTTGAAGTTGGTTCAGCCGTAGAATGTCGCCATTTCATCCTTCTATTCTGAAACCACACTTTTACCTATAAATAACAATTAAAAATAATATAAACCAATATATTGTATGGGCTGGGGGAGCATTTATATATAATATAATATAACGCGCACACGAACACCAACTATAACTTGCGTACTACTATAAGACTTAAAAATATGCTGAAATAGCTGGGTGTGTAGTGGTGTAATAGCTCGAACAGCAGTGGTCGGAATCACCGGGAAAATACTATTGAGCAGTTGAGCTATGTATAATGCGTGTTATGTAATAGATGTCTAGTGCATAAATGTATATATAATATATGTGTATATGTGTGTATTATAGACTTAAAATAATCGATAAAGATAACTCTAATAACAAATGGTAACTCAATAACGCGTCGTTGAATAATTAGCAATTAGCATATTATACAATTCACAATGACAATAAATTACAAAAATAAAGCATATATGTCATGCATGTGTGTGTGTCCGCTTTCCAGTTATTCAATAATATGACTTGAGTTGAGAACGGATATAGATATAGATAGTCTATCTAAGATAGATATTTCAATATTTTATATAGTGGTGGCGCGAAAGGCTCACCGATACTATCACTAATTATAATTATAAATTATCTCTCTTATGGGCTTTAACAAATATAATTATATTATGTTAATGGTGTAGGATATAAACTAACCTGTAAGTCCGTAAGTCCAAGACTGGAAGCCAGTATCTTTCTGTTCTGTTTGGTAATGTATTTTTCCATTTGAAAATAGTATTCTAACCAATTTTTTTGTGTGACCGTAAACACAGCTCTACCGGTAAACTTTCCTTTTTTATTCGCCGATCGATCTATTATAAAATTAATACGTGAGCATAGAAGTAGTACCTGCTTGGCTTCTTATAATGTGTACGAATATCTCGATCACAAATTAGGAATATGTGTTTATGGGTATAATTAATTATTTTATGTATTTTAAATACCTATATTATACAAAATAATATATAAACTTGTTACAACTTAAAAGTTGTAAAAATATTGATTAAAACATTTATGTTGTTCATAGGTACGAAAAATTTATATTGTTTAAACTTTAAAGTATTAGCAATAAATATGTGTTTTTCGCACATAAATCTTATTTTTTCGCTTTTTATTTTTTTAATATTTTTTTCATTACTTCGTTACGATTCCAAAATATATTTTAAATTTCTATTATTTCACTTATAAAATAATGTGGAAGATAAATAGCCAATAGCACTGGTTCCCATTGATACGAACATTAAATTCGACAATTCGAGTTGAATATATATACTTCTAAACACTAAATTTAGACCTTTTTCATAATATTAATGATATAGTATACATTCATTACATTTAATATTTACCCGAGTCAGTTTTAATATTCAGTATTCTATCGATTCCAAAATTCAATGAGTCAGGTACTTGCAGACACGCTTGTGGTTGTCGGTAATCCATTTTGAGTACTGAATGTTTAAATTCACAGTTTACACTTTTTTATTTTTCAAAGAATATAGAAAATATAGAAGGGGAGAATAATTAATAATTGAACAGTTCAACATTGTTCATTTGTGTCTTAAGAATCTAATTTACGACCGTTGTGGTTTAAATGTTCTAAACGTTTAACAATGTTTACGCTACGTAAACCTAAAATACAAAGTGTCAGTTTACATGTTAAGAGATTTGTGTTGTTTGACGCCAGAACATTTGGACGCAGCTGTTGAAATAAAATCATTTATATTTTATATACAACTATAATCCTTGGTGTTTATAAATATTATTATTGTGTTTAGGTAAAGTCTGCTTACAGACTTTATTTCTGAAGTGTATTGGTTGTGGTATAACTTATAATAGTTATTAGTTAATGATTCTAATGATTCGACAGTGCCCATTGGACTATTTTATATGTATGAGCAATACGGTTAGCTATATAATACAATTATTTTAGAGCTTCAAATGATAAAATTTGGCAAACAATTTTAAATATTAATCAACTGATGATACCCACAGTAGATACCTACCAAATACCAATTGATACTTTTTCTTAAATAAATTAATATCTAGTTTTGAATGAAATATAATTACCTATCTACCAATAATTCAACTAAATTGTTTGTGGTAATTATGTGCTTAAAATTACAACGGAGATATCTTTTATAAAATAAATCAATAATAATAAACTTTAAATGAGTTAGTAAAATATCAACTTCAATGGGTGTCTGATTTTAATAAATAATTTAAAATATTTATTATACACGGTACCTATACAAGCTTGTAATTATACCTTTTTCATTTTGTAACAGATAATTTATATATATTTAAAAACAACTTAACACAAAAATATTAAACATATTAATATTTTATGTGGTTATACAATACGTATATATGTATACTTTATTTGTAACATTCAATAAAAAAGTAAACGCGTTGATATTTACGTTCATTATCCAATGAAATTAATACAGGGTTCATGCTTACAATAGATATTTTTTGTTTAATAACGCACTCGTACTTTGAATGTTTGTCAATTTTTCATAAAAATGAGCGTATTTATTAGGTTTAATTTTCATTCAGTGGCGTCATTTCAGTTTTTGTTTGACTAGGGCAACTACTCACTGATTTCCCGACTCAACATTTATTACACGCAGATTCACATAGGATAGTGCCATTGTAGGTTGTGGTGGTGGTGGTGGTGGTGGTGGGGGTAAATTTTCAGGTATATGAACGTCACACACGGGATTTTGAAGTATTAAATATTTATTAGAATTAGAAAGTCAAATAGAATAATTAAGTAATGTGTAAATAAATAATAAAGTGGACATCGGTAATAGGTACCTTTTAATAATGATTTACAAGTAGTTAGCAGTATTTATAGTCACATAATGTAAATACTAAACATCTTATAATATACTTCTTTAAAAAATACAACAAAAAAATTAACAATAAATCTTTATTTATAAAATGTCAATATTCAATAGTAAGATTTATGACAATGGCCTTAGTAGTTAAAAGTAAGACTTCTTATAATTTTTAAATGTGCTGACTTAAGGTTGATGTAAATGTTAGACTTTCCCCTCCTCCCCAAATGACGCTACTGGTTTCATTAGCTATATGAGTCGTATATAGGCACTATAGTCACTAAAAAGTATTATGTAGGTATATTATATTATTATATACGACTATAGAGCTAATATCGTTTACACCTGGGTACACACAATGTTATAAATTACTAATTAGTAATCATTTTTAAATGATGTTCAATAATAATTCAAAAATAATAAATTTTAATTATTTTTTGAAAGATTTAAATAAATTTAATTTAATTGCACTTGGCTATATAATTATCTACATTTTTTTATCATATGTATATGTATAGGTAGGCATTTATAATATAATTAAATAATTAGGTCACATCATACCTACTCTCACATGCGCCATATAACACTGTCACTTGAGACGACATAAATGTGTATGCCATTTAGTGCGAAACGATGCAATTAAAATACCAGATCCTGATCATATAGGTACCTACAGCAAGTCGACGAAATAAAATAGTTATGGGCATCAGTCCTAAATAGTGAGGACTTGGTGACATATTATACAAATATCATTAGTACATATGAATTAAAGTTAACAATGAATACTTTACTGATAGGATTAAGCTTTTCGCTCATATGTTATTTAAACGGGCTTGACGACAAAAAAACATATTGGGGCACAGGAACTATGGATTTAGAAGCATTGCCATTAGAAAAACTTTTGAAAATGAAAAAAGAACTTCGGATAAAAAGTAAGAAATGTATTACTTGAATTATAAATTATAAATATACCTACTATAAATAATTGACTGATAAAATGGACATTATTTGCATTACACCTAAGTACTTCTATAAGGAATCATATTCAAAATAAATGTTTAAATAAAAGTTTAAACAATTAAATTAAAATAGCCAATAGATAATTCAATTTTTGTATTGATGTTAAATATAAATAACAATTAATGTATAATATTTTACCATTATATGATTGTTAATTTTAAATTCTGAGTGGAGCGATAAATGTATTTTACAATGATATAATATTTTTTAATCATGATGGTTGGGATTCCATAGCGTTCGTATGTTTCTTATAAATTATAAGTTACTTAAGAAATAGCAGAGTACGCTTAAAATGTTATTTCATAATTCAGAGAAATACAAATAAAAGGTGAGTAAGTGGATATCACTTTGCTGTATAGTAGAGATGACGAGTAGGTCACTATAATGGATGTGTTCAATTTGAATGTAATGACAGGTATTATTGTATACGAAAAACCATTCTGAACGGAGATGATGTATCGGATAATTAGTAGGATATATTAAATTATTAGCTATATTTCAATTGTAATATATCGTTATTTTACTTGATTTCGTAAAAAAATAAATTTCATACGCTTATAAAATCTTTTCTATATTGACTCTGTAATTTTTTTTTTACAGTTACATGAAAGAAAACCTATAGATAACCGTGTATTGGGTTTTTTAACCTTAGGTATAAATCACAAAAATGTTACGAATTTTCAACTTCAAAATTCCTTGTAAATTTTCGCGATTTTGATATATTTCGTAAACATTTGAACTTTAAATGCTTATAAACAAAAATTGTGACTAACGATTTTTTGATTTTTTTTTTTTACTACAATAAGTACAACTTATAATAAACCTTGTATTAAATTTTAAAGATTTTTTGGAATGCCAAATTTTTTTATAATCATTTAAAAAAAAAATTTAGAAAAATCGAAAATTTTAATTATCTATAAATAGCTTAAAAAAAGTTCAAAATATTTTGAAAATTTAATCGTAGCTAGATAATATAAACATTTGACGAAAATTTCAAGTATTTACAATGATTCGTTTTAGAGTTACAACAAAATAAAAAAACCGATTTTGTCGAAAACCGATTATGCGTAAAAATTCCCGGTTTTCCGTCACTTTTTTAGGGTTTTCCTAACGCTTTTGAAAACTACTGGACATTTTTACTTTTGACCCTCTAAGTACCAACTAAATGAATTTTCCTTTTCAAAGAGGGACCGAAGTCAAAAACCAAAGCATTATTTCTACTCCAAAATGTGATGACAGACACAAAAATAAAAAAACATACATCATTGTAAAATCAATATATTTTTCACTTCACGGCTTCGTTCAGAATCTAAAATTGAATTTTGTACATTTTGCGATTTTTTAAATTTTAATACTATTTTTGGACATTTTTACCTGTTTTTAATCAAAACTAGACATATCGTATAAAATAACGTTTTAATTAGCGTAGTTTTAGATTATTATCAATCGAATTATTCAAGAAAATATAGATACATTAAGACCATTAAGTAAATACCTAGCTATAGCTGCAATAGTTTGGATGCGCCGACGTGACACGCGCTAACCGCAACGTTCACAGTTAGGTACATAATATTATGTACACCTATTAAATATTCAATTCTAATAAAATTAAAATTTTTGTTATCTGCTGATATTGATGTGATTTTTTGTCAATGTGACAACGATTTATTTTTTCTTTCTACATATTCTGTTTATTTTTAGCATATGTTTAGCAATAGTAAAGGTAATATTTTACCATGTACTCAGCAATAGTAAAGCCAGTAAAGGGGTAATATTTTAACGCATATTTTTATAATTTTATTTTTAAACGTGCTCTAAATGTCCATCTTGTTTATCTTAACATAAAATGTACGCAACTCATCTATCTACAGATGAACGTGCGGAACGACGGGCAGACGAGGAGTCGGCGGCGTCCACGTTCCCGGTGGAAGAGGACGTCCCGAACGCCATGGCCTTACGGAGAACTACGGACGTTCTGCACTCGTCGGCGGCCGGCAGTTCGATGCAAACAGCCTTTCAGATGTCCCTTACCGTCCTGTCGTTTTTAGCGTTCGGCGGCTACGTGATCAGCCTGGTTGCGCAGAACATGCGCAGACCTGCACAGTCGCACGACGGTGTCACAGCGTCGCACCCGCTCAAGGCCGTGGTGGTCAACCGAAACAAACGGCCGGGTTTGTTACTCAGACCGTCCGGTTCCACGACCACGGTCAGCTTCGGCCGGCGCAAACGGAGCCGAAGGTTTCCGCGAACCACGGCGACATGTTTTTAGTAACGGTTTTTTTCTATATTGTGCATTTTTAATTAAAAAAAAATAGTAATAACGACTGACTTAAACGTAATATTATTATTTTAAATACCGTATAATCGTAATATTATATAAACCATACCTATCAATTCAATATTAAGTTATTTAAAACCTTCTGAATTGTACGAATACCTACCTCGTAACATAAATAACATGTTAAATATCATTTTCTGTTTTTTAAAATGTTGATTTGAATTTGTATGAAGAATTTAAATTCCAAGTTTAAATATTAATAAAAATGAATTAATTTATATACATATTATATTATTATTACCTACACTAGTATACTAATACTACTTACTAGTCTACTTTATAGTACTGTGATTAATATGATTTATGATTACTTATATTACTTGTAAACTATACTTTTACCTACTATATAGTACAATACTATATAATTATAATTTATAATAATATAATACTTATAACAGGTACCTATTGTAATGATAAACATAAAAACTAATGATAAGGATTTTAAATGATTTGCGGTTATTATAGGTTATTCAAATATTTCAAACCCATTTTTTTCAAACAAATAGAATTGAGTCGTAAAATGATACTATCTAAACATTCTAAACCTAATGGCTAATAGATAAATTATACCAGAGCCGTTAACTGGAGTGAGGCGAGTGAGGCGCTTGTCTTGGGCGTAAAAATATTAAATGATTAACTTAAGAAAAAATATTATTACCAATATAAGATTTTTTACCAATTCGTAGGTATAATGTAGGCTAAAAATTGTATTTCTTGTTTTGATCGAAACCAAATTACATAATAATTTTCAGATATTTCCTACTCTTATCATGAAATATTAAAAACTGCGAGTGTGTCACCCCCACCCACCCACCGCCATCACCTAGATGGTGTATTACTAGAGTTCTGCCTCAGAATAAAAAATGACTCAAAACGACTCTGAATTATACTATGTAGGTAGGTAATAGGTATGATGTATTTATAAGTAATATCGTGGCTATGTTTATTTATTCATAGGCAATATGATATAAATATTTTCAGTCACTTACATAGTTTTCAATTAACTAACTATATTCATATACCATATATATTTCAAAATTCAAATCTACACATTAATATATGTTTAATTAATGTTATTTTTTTATATATACCGTAATCTAAGTATATATTACACGCTATCGAAACCCGAAGTATTAACAATATTTTATCACAATTATAACTGTATTACTGTAGATAGGTAATAATATGATAGGTACCTACTACCTACCTACAAATTGTATGCAGTTGTAATTCTTGAAACAAATACGTTATCCTGTAAACTCTTGTCTACCCAAACATCAAATTATAAATAAAATTAATAAAAAAAAAAATGATCTATGTTACACCAATTATGAAATGTTATTTAGAATATAGTTTATACTTAATAGTTTACTAATAATATATATATATATATAACGAGGCAATGGTACTATGCTTATAATTATATAGCACAATTAAATATGAATAGGTATTTCTAATTAAGATTGACGATAGCAAAAAATAGAAATGGACAACAAAATTTCAATATGATAAAAATCCTTAAAAAAAAACTTGTTCACGCATTAAGTATATCCATAATTACATGATATGAACGTTTTTTCACAGACCGTGGCCTACTATCCCCCTTCTGCGCCTAATGATTCGTATATATACATTCCTATAAATTATGTAGTACTCAGACTTTCGGTTCTTAGCAATTCAGCGTGACATATTGCATCCATCATTGTAGACACGTCTCATTTGCCTGAAGTTTTTTTATACAAGCTTGACCTCTAATAGTTAATACCTCATTACCTATCACACCACAAGTGTTTGTAACTCACCTCCTTTTAAATAATTTTTTGTTAAATAGATATCAATAAAAACGATTCATGACAATTTTTACAGAGTCGAGAAACCTAACAACAATATTAATGTAATAAACAATAAAAAAAAATAAATGATTCATTTTTTTTTTTGTTAAGGTAACTGATTTAAAAATACAATATCAGTTAATATAAAAGTTTTGATTTCTCGTTCACTGAAAATAAATCAATATCGTAAATTTAAGCGTATGTAATACTAACAATAAAATAGATTACTTAAATAGATATATCAAAATACTAATTTTGAAATGTACTTAGTAGTGTCGTAGTGATAAAGGATAGAAAATGGCCACAGCCCAGAATTTTATTTTATATACAATGATATATCATTGAATTCAAATTCAAGTAATTCAACAGATCCATTACAGTAATCATCTTGCCACAGTGCCTTATCCAGGGGGGGGGCTTTTGAGCTTAAGCCCATCCCGAAATCTTTTATTTTAAATAATATGTGTACATACAAGGTGATTTTTTAAGCATGCTAACCTCATTATTATGCTTAAATTATGAATATAATCAAATTTTGATTATTACATAGTTTCAAGTTGTTAAAAAACAACGTTTTTACTAAAAAATTATATTTTTTATCCTTATATTTAAGTTTTTTCTTTTTTGAATGACAACATAGTTTTAATTTCATACTCCAAAGCATAAACATTTTCCAAGTATTTAGATATATAAAAATCAAATTTAGGGCAAGTAGTTTATGAGTTATAAATATTTAAAGTTTAGATGTGCAGAGTGGAGTGGTACGGGATTACCCCGCAAATTGTTGTCCACTACTCCACTTGTCTAAACTTTAAATTCGTATAGCTCATAAACTATTCACCCTAGTATATGTTTTTAAATTATTTCCTTTTTTTTCTATAGAGTTAAGTACGATTGTTTAAGTCCACCCCGAAAACAAATCCTGGGTACGGCACTGTCTTGCCAACATTTATTCATTTTAATATTTAATTATTAGTTTCCATTGTATCAATTCATATACAATATGTTCATCAATTTAGAAAACCATAAACTTCCATACTAGATTTAATCAAAAGTATTTTAACAAGCCATAGAAAGTACCATGGTACATAAATCTATATTTACAGAAAACAGTTCAAATTTTTAACTGCCAGTCTCTACATACAATTACATATTATATTTCCTTAAATCACTAGTAACATATATTTTTAATACTATACTCAGGTAGTCAGGTAAGTCTATTATTTTAAAATAGTTTTAACTTGATGAATATGGTTCTAAAATAAAAATTAACTGAATAAGAGCAATATAAAATTATTTAAATTATTTTTATTTTATAAATAAATAATAATTTCACTGAATAACATATTACTATATATATAAAGACAAATCAATAATTCATACAATGATGCATAAATTACTGTCAATTGTCTAGTAATAAACATCTGAAAATCATCAATGATGCTACATAGTTAATAAAATAAAAATGGATAAAAAAAATAGCACATATATAAATAAATAAAATACTAACTTATAAAAATATTTCTAGTGGTACAAACTATAAAATAAATACATAAATAATATAATAATGTTTATAAACTTTAAAAACCTTAATACTTAAGAGGACATTATATCCATATGTGTTATCTCTGTCTTACCTACATAAAAAATAGAAAATGTTTATTCAGCAAAATCAATTTTGTGTTGTTAGCAGAGTGAATTTACAAATCAAAAAATGTATAGGTAAAAATTGTATCAAGGAAATGTCATGCTTTTATTGATATTATCATTTTAAAGCGAGTTATGAACATTTTAAAGCTGTAATATTTTACATACCTAAAATTCACTTTAAAGTGATAATATCAATAAAAGTCTATGACATGTCCTTACCTTTAAATTTGATAAAAAGAAAATTGATATCAATATTAAAGCTAACAATTTAAAATATGTTCTGCTGAACGCAAATTTGCTTTGAAATACGTTAGTAAGGCAGAGACAACAAAGGAGGTTAAGGTCCTCTTTAGTTTAAAAATGGTTTAAATGTTTATTATTTTACAATAAATTATGTTATGCTGGTATATTTTTTTTACAATATTTGTTTAATTTAGATAACTTAATCTTATCAAAATTAATATACAAAACAACTAAAATCATCAAAATAATATTGTTTAATAAACACAGGTGATTAATGTATAAAAAAATATGATTAGGTAACTATATTTAATATAAAATGTCATGGCATTAAAATATCACAAGGTTTTTATAGTTTAAATTAAAAATGAACATTTAAGGACGGTTGAATGATAATACAATGGATTAGTATGATAAAAATAAAACAATTTTTAACTTTACCTATATAAATATTTTAACTGGAATGAAGTTGATTATGATATAAGATACAAATTATTAATATGCTAAGATATTGCTCTAAATTTAAATTGTAAAAAAATTAAACATTTTTTTAACTGTTTTATTTTCTATCAAATGTTGATAAAAATTGCTTTTTTTATTGATAACCTAACAATTAAATAAATATTAAGTTTTTATGTAATATGATGGACTTACTAATAAGTTATTTTAAATAAAAATCAGATTAAAACATTTAGGTCTGTTTATTATTTTTTAATCAATATACTTTCATTATGTGTGGATTTAAATAAGGTTTGTTAAAATTCTTTTAATTAATTATCATACTTTTTATTTAATACAATTTTAAGTATTATTAATTATTAATTTTTAAATTATAATTATATCTTCTTTTACATAGTTATTATATTTATCAACTTATATATAGGTATATTCAATTTTTCAAAAAAATATGTTTTGTACATAATTTAATTTATATATTATATAATTTGTTATTAAAAAAATAATCTTGTCTATATTGTTGAGCACTTTTTTAAGGACATACATTACATTAAATGTAACCAAATTTTTGTTAAATAAAACATTAATACAATAAAAATAGCTAGTGTTTGTGTACATAATTACATAAAATGTGGTATATTATGTAAAAAAAAATAGGAATATACTTTATTAGTAAAACAAAAGGATAACTTTATAAAGAGAAAAGAGAAATACTACTAAATTGTTTAATTCCTAATATTTCTTAACTTTTTTTTTTGATTTTCATGATGATAAGACATTTTTTTTCTTGGTAATTTTTGTGTGTACATACGACTAAGATTTTCACATACAATTTTATAAGAAAACAAATTATTAATTCAAAGTTATTCAAATGCAACAAAAATCATTAAAAATGTAAATTTTGTGTATATATATTATGAGCACTTATTTTTTCATTTCTATAATTTATTTATAAAGTTTTATTAGTTTCAAGTATTTTATATATTTTGTAGTAGAAGTCAATTTAACAATAATTTATAAATAAAAAATATTATAGTCGGATATACATTTTTTGGTTTTTTGTTTTTTTTTTTAATAATAAACAGATATTAGTTATTATATTTTTATCAAAATATTTAGTTTAATATTTAATTTTATTATTTTGAAATAAATTAAAAAAATGAATTTTGTATACCATAGAAGGGATAAAAAAAAAAAATTAAAATAACCAAAATAATGAAAAATTTTTTTTTATTTCAATTGATGACTAAATGTGAATAATTTATAATTTAATTATTTTTCCAATTATTTGTATTGGTTTATGAAACTAACAAATCATTTTAATTTGTGCAGCAACTAAATTTGAAGAGTAAAAGCATGAATTGGGTTTTAATTTCTCATTTGAGCAGCGATTCTTTCAAGATTATTTAAAAACTAAAATAATTATACACAAATAAAACACCTGATTTTCGCATCACTGATTGAGATTAAACTTCAATATTCATGTCTGATCGAAGTCCACGATTTTTAAGTTTTTCTTCTGCTTTTAGTATAGGTTCTTCAGTTCTGGTATGCCACACATACACCTACAATTATAAATGATTATGATTATAGTATAATATATATCATAATAAAACATAATTTGTGCAAACTTACTTTAGTACAATTATCTGCCATAGGCTCCAATTGTTCTACAGTGGTTACCTGTGAAAGTATAGCACTTTCTTGGAAACCTCGACTGACATCCCACGAAAATTCAGCATTCGGGCGTTTATGTAAAAGTTTTAAATTAATGGCAAAACCTGCCATATCAACGGGAAACGGTCGTTCTGGTCTCCAAGCACTATTCCAACCAATTACTTTACCTTTACTATTTATTAATGGTTTTTCTACTAAAAGACCACCAACAAGACCAACTGGCCATACACCAACACCTTTTACTGTTCGCATCTATTTAAAAAGAAAATATGAAAATAGAAATAATCATTACATGTTATAAATGATTGTTAGTGATAATATTAAAAATGTTAGTATAGTAATATTTACTTCATTAAATAAATCAACACTATATGTGTTATCATCATCAGCAAAAAAAATTATGCCCTCATCATTTTCTTTAGCTTTGTTATTCCTTAACCATTCTAAAGCCTTATTTCTTTGTTTAACTCCTCTAGGTTTCTTCCATTTAGGTTCCTAAATGTACATATGATTAATTTAATAAAATAAAAATTTTAAATATTTTAAACTAAATACTTTTAATTTTCTCTTCCATTCAGCTGGTGTTCCTATGGCTAAGTGAGTGTAATTTAAATTACTTTTATGCAGCAAATTGGCTACAAGTGACGTTTTTATTTCAGAATCTTCAACAATAATCCAATGGAAATTATTTACTAGACGAAAAGTGTTAGACAATCTATAATATAAATAAAAATTTTGAAAATGTTAAAAATTATTAAATAACTCCAATTTAGGAGTTAATTAAGTTTACCTTGTTAGTTCAGCTTTTTGTACAGGTCTTTTGTAAGTAGGTGTGATAGCATATATAACTGGAATGTTTGGTTGCCATTTATCACATATACTTTCAAATCTTTCTTTTAAAATATTATAATTTATATAATTGATTTTCAACTAAAAAAATGTATACATAGATAACTAACATACAGTTTAAATAGAATATATTAATAATTTATCATATTATACAAATAAGAATAAATATAACTCATGAGGGCTATTAGTTACCAAGAAAACCACAGGTAAAAACAATTAAACATTATCCATTGTACATTTTAAGAAAAATCAATAAAAAAATCATTTGCAAACTATTAATGGATTGACTAATTTTAAACTATGTCAGTAACCCCATAATTTTAACCAAGATAGATGTTACTAATACATTTTAGTAAAATTTTGATAAAGCAGTTATTAACAGAACAATTTATATTAATAATACAATATATACAAAAAAAAAAAAAAAATTATCAACACAAAACAATTGTAAGTAATTTTCTTATTAATAGTAGAAACTTTTATTTAATTAAGTCAGTCTCTCAATAAGAATTGTCTACTTTACAAGCATATTCTGAAATATCTAAAACAGTAGCATAGTAAACTAAAGAAGTGGTGTAGATATAAAATATAAATGATAATTTTATTTTTCAGATAGGTGGATTATTATTTGTATTTATATAATAATTAAAGCTCTATGTATTTATGCTGGAACCAGCTTAAAATAGCGAGAGAAATTTTTATCTGTAGCCAGTGGTACATATAGGAATTATTTTCACAATGGGCCAATTTACCACCAGGCACCAGCTTGGATGCATATATAACTGGAACATTTTTTTGGTGGCTGGGTGGTTTTAATTATGAAATTTTCACAGGATTTTAATTTATAAATACATATTTATTATTACATTACACATAATAGCAAATTACGTAAAACGCATAATAAAATGTTTTGATTGCATCTGAAACTTAACTATGGGCCCAGTCCTAGGGCCGCCCTCTATATACACCACAGCTTGGTTATTTAAATTCATAATATATTACTTTTTTTAATTAAAAATAATAAATTTAGATGGTAAATAACATTGAAGGATATTCGTGGATAAATAACTTTTTTTAAATGTAATAATTATACTACTTTTAAACGTAATGGTATTCATACTTCCTCTTTAGTGTGTTCCAATGTCTGTTTTAAAATTTGATATTGTGATGCATCTAATAAAAATAAAATATTTAAAAATAATATTATTCTTTTAAGCAAAATTAAACCAAAAACTATTTACCTCTACTTCGAATTCCAATGAACCAAAAAATTAGTAATGTAAAAAAAACAAAATAAAATATTGTTCTTCTTTTATTAAACATGTCCAAAAACTTATAGTTAGAATTAAAATTAATCATTTTGATTCACTCATAACATTTGAATTTGTAAAAATATCAACTGATTCTTAATAATAAATTGATCTAAACTACAAGATATTAATTATCTTTCACAATAATATGTCATGGCCAACAAATAAGTATACTTAGTATTCAATTTATATATTTATTTATTTTATAAATATTACAAATACTAAAAATTATTTAACTAAAATATAATGATTTAACAGAAATACATAAAAGTATAATACACAATAATTCACTAACTATTTAATATTTTAATGTCAGTCTTTTATTATATTATTTTGGAGGAATCTCATATATTAAAAGAACCATTACCGTCATGTTTGATTATTGGTTTTGATTATAATTTTGTTGTTGTGGTGATTTTAAAACATCTTGATAATAATCATCATAAAGTAGTTATATAATGATAATATTCTTCGTTTCTAAGTTCAATGTTTACAAGGATTATAGATAATAATAACAACGACAAGATGGACATGCGCAGCTGTTTTTCAATATTATCAGGATTGATTGTCTGTATGTGGTGTCTGAATTGGACAATTAGTAAATGGTGCTTTTAGCCACTTTTAGCTGCAGTAAGCTATGGTTAAGCGTCGTGCCGTTTGTATTTCGTAGTCTTATTATTTGTAAGTTGTAGTAGTGATTAGTGACGACTGTAGTAAGTAGTGTTTATTGTTTGGTGATTACTGATCTCATTTTTTGGTAAGTTTAATTATTATTGTTGTATAAGTGTAATGTTCTATTTCCCAAAAATTTACATTTTTATATGGACATGTATATCTAGATAATATATTGATAGTAATTTTATTATTCATCCAAAGTATATAATCCACCTTGTATTCACTATTTTACCTTATTAATTGTTTCGGTTAATTCGTTAGGATTTATAATTTAAAAAGTCACTTAAACTACCTATATTTGTTTGATAATTTTGTATTTAACTGTGTACACATGTACCACTCTAGAAAATATATATCATATAATTCAATAAAATAACATTGTTTATTGCAGAAATTCATCATTATTAAGACAAGACGTATCATCTGATTCATCTGAGTGTATCAAATGAATATCACCATAGATGCAACATCTTATCAGTCTAGTTAGCTATGGGTATGTACTAAGTAGATACCTGTTTTATAATTTTAAAAATACATTTTAGGCTCAAGTTAATGTTTATTTTGAATTCTGGTATCGTGATGTTATTACAATATTCATTATCTATATTCGTTATGTGAAACAACTGTGAATTAATTAAAAAAAAAATTAAATACATATCAAAATTTTAACTAATACCTATTTAAATTATTATTTTTTTAATATATAAAAATTTTGAATAATCTATCATGAGCTGCATGGATATTTGCAGGTACAACTATTATTTGAAAACGTTTTTTTTTTTTTTAATTTTTTTTATTCACATTAAGGTGGTTTATACACTTGTACAACTTTTGTATTAGAATTTATTTGTTAAAAAAAAAATATTTTGAAATAAGATTTTGTTTCAAATCTAATTTTATTGTTAAAGTTAGGAAGGATAAAGTTATATGTCATATTGGCTAATAAATTAGGGATGTCTGATGTAGCTATAGCTTTTTATACTTGGTAATGGTTCCATGAAGAAAAATTTATTGATAAAACTTAATTATGGTCAAAAATACAGTGGCGTGTCCAGCATAAAATAATTGGGTAGGCCAGTTTTGTTCTGTAATACATTGTTTCCCAATTGGTGTTCCGTGGAACCTAAGAGTACCGCCAGCCGGTGCCATGGGTTCCGTGAGAAATTTGGAAAATAAATATTAATTAATAATATTTTTGATTTGAACATAGAAAAGTTCTAAAAATTATATGGGGGTTCCACAAAACGTTTAAGCTCCTGCAAAGATTCCGTGAGTAAAAGAAGTTGGGAAACACTGCTGTAGTGTGTAAGTGTGTTTATAACTATTAAGGAAGATTTTTCCTATTACATGGAACCAAACAGTCAAATAATAATTGGGTAGGCTCAGACCTAATCGGCCTACCCTGAAAAAATACCTACTATATAAATTATAGGTAAATAAAATTATTGTCGTACTAATTATTATCAGTTTTTCAAATAATCATTCAACGATAAGCCACTTAAAAAATAACTGTTTCTTACTATATTTTACTAATTGTCATAAATGTTGTAGTGATGTGAAAAATTAGTAAAATTTTCACTTTAATTGATTTTTTTTTATAATTGTATAACTGATAGAACTACTAGATATTACGTGCTCTCCGATGGTAAAATGTTTATCGAATTATAGCATATACTTTTTAACTTTGTATATTTACAATAGAAAAGCTTATAATTAATAAGATTATTTAAAACTAATTTGATTCTTAGGATTGTCTTTTTAAAAATATGTTCAACAAAAATGTACTCAGATTAGACTTAAATTGTTATTCACAATTTTTAATTTTATATTAACAGTTAGCAAATTTATTATCTTTATATTACATATTATTGCGTTTTAATGTATTTTATATAATAAATAAATGTTTATTTATTGCTGTTAGGTTATAAATTGTATGAATGTGATTGAAATTACCAGTATTATGGAAAGCTGCATAAACAATTGTTTAACAATTAATACGTTAACCTAACCTGACCGCCAGCAGTAGTTTATAATATTCAAATTTTATACTTTTGTGACCGCTATACCTATAGTTTATCATTATTACCATACTACATTATAGCTGGAGATCATAAATTAATATAATTTTAATTGTTAATTTTTCTATTGTGCTACAATAATAAACTCAAAAAGTGCCATGACATAGTGGGAATAATTATGATTCATTTATTTTAATAAAAATATTAGCAAATTAGAAATAACATGGAAATATATGTTTAACATGCTAATCAATCATATAATATGACCGCCAACAATCACATTGTGGTTAACATATTAATAAATCAATAACGAGTTAACAGTTTTTTAAATAAGATTCAGTGACTTAGTATTAGTCCATTTAATTAATCAATGTTTTTCGTAATTCAGTATTAGTATGAAAAGAAACAGATAATTAAATAATTTTTAATAATTATTACTTTTAACTATATGTTAGTCTGGTTCATCGTTTTTTTGTTAGCATAGACCAGTCAATGTACAATTATTTTAAGTAAGTCTAGTCTGGATAGGGGACATTTTCATTTATTTAAAAAGTCTGACCCTAGACTGGGTTATTTTTTAAAAAAAATTTCTATAATTTTTTAGTTTCTACATTAATATTTTTATATTTTTATACAAGCAATACAAAAATGGAACAGAATTTTCAATATTTAATTTAACAAGAAAGTGGTTTATAATTTTTTCTAATCAATGTTTCAATATTCAACGTAGTGTTTTGAAATTTCATATTTAGGTATAATAGGTATTAATATAGAATAACTAAAATAATGAAAATATTATTAGATTATTTTAAGATAATAATAAAGGTAGGATTTAAATATTCTAAAAACTACAAAACTATGAAATATTCCCATAAAAATATGCTGGTATGCTGTAAAAATGTTAAAATATACTCTAATAAACATTGTTATGCATTTGTTTTAGTAGAACAAATGTAATATGTGTTTGAGAAAAAATACTTTGGCTATTAATGTGGTAGTATGATGAATAAACAATTAAACATTTTTGTTAATAAAACAAAAAAAAACTTAAAACAAATGATGTATGAAAAAAAAAAAAATAAATTGACGTATAACATATCAGGAAATTTTACAAATAAACTCAATGACCTAAATAATTTTAAAATAATAAAATATACAGTTATCTTCAACATTTCCAAAATAACTTATTATTAATCATTAGTAAGTTAAACAAATTCTATCTTGCTTAGCTATATTTTAGATGTACTAAAAAAAATATACAAAATTCTATAGCCTATAACATTTTAACCATCATAATTTTAAACGAAATAGTTAATATTTTTTAATAGTATCATTAAAATTTTTAACAAAAATGCATCTAGTCTGGTCTTGGATCTGTAATTTAATTAAGTTAAAAAAAAGACAAGTCTAGAATTTTCTATTTTTCATGTAGAAGCATATTCTTCTAATATCTATTATTCTCTTCTAAGTATATTCTTGTAGCTTTAACTATATAGAAATACAACTTAGCCCGGATATGATATATCAAATAAAAGGTCCATTACCACTAGAATTGTATAGAGTCACATGCTCCTAATGCTTACATACTAACAAAATATCACAATATCTGATAATTGATTTAATGTTATGATTTAATATAGATTTGTAGTCTTATGTTTGTACTATGAATTTTAATTCTAAAATAATATCCGATTTATTTATCAATTTACATAGAATATATTTTTGATAAGTTGTATATCTAAAATAAATATAAGTATAATAATCTGTTTAAAATGGAATAAAAATAAACCATATAATATAAAATTTGTCATAGGTGCAGATAAAAATATAAAATTATGGTAATTAAGTATAATCAGTGTTTTGTTGTAAACAAAAACCAGTCGGTGCTTGAAGTTATTCATATTATATGAGACAATAGTATCTACAGATAACTTTTATAAATAAGTGCAGCAGTGGTTATATATAGGATACAATTTGCCTAATAAATAACGCCGAAAATTTAGTTCCCAAAAAAATAACCCCATATGAGATTTTAAATAATAATAATTGTATTATATTCAAAACTAAAATGTATATTCTAATAAATACGTGTAAGTCTAATATTTTAATTTTTAAGTGAATTATGAGCATTTTCAAATATTTAATATTTTTCATACTCATAACTCGCTTAAAAATTAAAATATCCTAAAAAACCAACGAGAAAACACAGATTATGTTCTTACCTAAAAGTTTGATTATAGGTCAATTCACTCGAATATTAAAACTAAAAGCACACATGTTGTAGATGTGACGTCCTCTTAAGATATGGTACCTATATCTTAATATCTGCAAGTCCTATATTTATACTTATATTGTTAAAATAAAGACTTCCTAATTTACTCGTGTTACTAAGTAAATTAGTTTAAAATATCAATAATAGGTTAAATACAGTTGCTGTCAAAAACCATTTAAAAATTACTCTCATTGTTTATTAGCAACTGTTCTCAAACTTATTTTTCTTTGTTCAGCAATTGCTTATCATCAAATGGTTAACAACTGATACAAAACTAAACTTTTTATACATAATAATAAATTAATTAACACTTAATAAGGTTTTATTAATTAAATAAATGTATGTTGTTATTTAAGTAGTCTTTGTACCAGAGTATGTTTGATGTTGAATTATTTTAGTCGTGTAATTTTATTATTAATAGGTTTAATTAAATTTTAATGTATCCTAAAATGTTAAGATATCTTGCTTAGTGATGGATATACAAAATTGTCTCACAATGATAGTTATAAATATATTTGATATTTATATAGTTACATAGATCTTATCATCACTCACACATTGTTAATAAAAATAAATAGTTATCATATAAATTATAATGACAAATAATTTTTATTTTAATTCAATAACAAGTTGATTTTATTACACTTAAATTTCCATGTACTAAGATACATATTATATACCTAATATTTAATAGCATAGTTTATGTATAACTAAGTAATCATGAGTTTATTAATTAAATTGGTTAAATAAAACTTATTTTAGTTACAGTATTAAAAATGAATTAAATTAAAATATATTCAGTAGGTGACCTAAATAGGAGAACACAAAATATATTTTGTGTTGTGTATATAATATATAGATAAATATTTAATCTCGAAGCATTGGTAATGTTTCATGTAAAACACACGTAGATTTTGTATCAAAATTTACAATTGGCTCTTGGCATTGATTATCACTTTGAAGCACATTGCAAGCTCTGAATAAAATTTGCTTTGGATCCTTGAGGATATGTTTCTTACAATACTTACTTTTTGGTATCATTTTTCCTGTGCATTTTATACCCATTTCCACATATGTACAATGTGGAAGATGTGATTTTCCTTTATTGTTTAGTAACGAAGTTGCTCTTATTTTTCTATCCATTGCTGTTTTAAATACTACTGCCTCTTGTCCTATTGTCATTTTTTGATAGTGTTCCAATAGTTTTAATTTACGGAATTTCGCATATTCTTCATCATTAGTCCATTTTGATTTATTTAGTTGTCCATATGATTCCGAATCACATTTTTTATTAATTAAGTATTCTCTACGTTTTACTCGATACTTAAATAACAAATATCTATAGTAAAAAAAAAAAAAAAAAAAAACATGAGTTATTAAATTAAGTATACATTTATTTTTGTTTAAAATCAATTTTTTTTTATTTTACCTGTATTCTTGTGCATATAACAACTGTAGTCGTATAAATTTATTCCTCACTCTACGAACAGCTTCTTTTTCAGATAGTTTTGGCATATTACACAAAGGATCTGATTTAGTCAAATCTATATCTTCTAATAATGGAATTTGTTTGAATAAGTCCACGGTGACAGTTTTAATTGGTTCTTTGTCTTCTAAAGGTTTGGAATCGTCCAAATTTTGTTTGTATCTTTCTTTGAGAAGTTTTTTTGAGTCTATTTCATTGAATGGGTTTAAACTTTTATATTTGGTAGCATAATGACCAAATTCTTTTTTTAAATCAATTTGTTTCTTTCCTTCCATTTCACTAATGTATGGTTACAATGCAAATATACAAGTGTTATGATAAAATTATTATTTAGTTTATTCTCGTATATTCAATTATAATTAAAATTATATATTTTAAATCTAAAGTTATAAAATATATGTATCATACACATAAATCAGTGGAAGATACCGTTCACCGTCCCTCAACGCTAGTTGATGAAGAAGTAGAGCTAGAGAAAACGTTGAATTTTGATCATAAATCGTTATTTGTTATATCATGTAATGTATATTATTTATGCTTGCAGTAATTTTCGGATAATATTATGATAGATTAAATGAAAAAAGTATCTATTTAACACTGTAATATATTTTAAACGTTTTAATAATATGATTAGTGATTACTGATTATTTTGGTGTTTGGTTTATTATTTTACTTATTAGAGTATTAGACACACGCACATAACCTCAATAATGTGTTGTGGTAAGTACCAATTATTCTGGTATGCCTGGTACAATATGGTATGTTCTTGGTTTGTCATCAATCACGCATGCGCACACTCATATGATTTAACAGCTGTTGAATCAATCTTGTTTTTCCATTGTCTTTTCATGACGTTGGTCTGTTTTGGGCAGTGGAGTATTGTATTTTGCGACTTCCGTGGTCGCTAGTTTCGTTTACCTTTAGTAAGACGTTGAATCGAATTATGGGAGCTTATGTTCGTCAGATTTGGATTAAGTTTTCTATAAGAAACCATGAACACCAATTGTTTTAACAAATCATTGTACACAAAAATTCCCAATACTATTCGCTTCCGGTTTTATGGTGAGTGCTAAGGAGGGATAGAGGTGTTGGGTTTGTAACGTCGATCATAGTACCTACTTGGACTAGCTTCTAATGAGCAGCGATCGTCTGCTAGTTATTTTGTTTTGATAAAATATTTCATATCATTGATTTTATTTTTCATTTTAAAGTTTTTAGTTATGGGATTATAATAATTTTCTTTAAAGTTGTCTAATTAAAAAATGTATTTTACTGATTATTATTGTTACAGGGAATTGTGATTTGATTGTGGCATGATTAAATTGCTTGGAGGTGACGTCTATGGCCGAACAAGCTAGTTCCGCGTTGGTTAACGCGTCTTCTATTAGTACCAGGTTAGAAATTAAAATAGTGTTTTCTTACTACAAATATTATTTTATATTTGTGACTGTAATTGGGTAATACATTTACATTTTAATTACAGGAGGGGAAATATAGAAGGAAATACTAGATCTAGAGTAAATTCTCGCAAGGATAGTAAAAAAAGCACAAATAGTCAGGTGGATGTGGGTATATTAAATTCAGATAATACTGAAACACCGTAAGTTTTTTGTTTAGTATTAGTTATTGAAACATTTTTATAAATTTAAACTATTTCAGAATTGTGAATGATTCAACTACATCTATTCAAAGTATTCGTAAAAGTAAATCAGCTACTAGGAATACTCGCACCAGTAATTCTAATACACTAATAGTAAGTTAATCAATCTTATATAATATAATATAAAATAGGTAATGTATATAATTTGAATGAATTTCTTAAAATAAAATATTTGAACTGTAAGTTTTTAAAATATTTATAATTATCTATTATATAGAATTTAGTATGATAATATTTTTAAGCATATATATATACAGAGATTCATAATTTTTTTTCTAATTTTGTAGCAAAAAGAATCACCAAGTACCAGTAGAAAATCAATAATATCCAAATCACCAAAAAATAGTAAGCATATTAATTTGTATTATTTATATTTAAAGAAGAGTAAAAGTATAATAGCATCATATGCATAAGTATTTTTAGTGTATAAGTAAATTGTAATATTTTTGTATTCAATGATTATCGTCGCATAAAAATGTAATATATATTTTATAGTGACCTAATCAATTTAAAGGTACACACTAGACATCAACTATACAATTATGCAATTTCTTTGGTTTTTTGTAACTGTTCTTTGAATAAATTAGCTAAAATATTTAGTATCTTTCTTTATGTATAATCACTTTTCTTGGTTAAAGTATTTTATTTTTTCATTGATATATTTTAATCTCACTTTATGTGTACATTGAATGAATTGTATATTATTATATACACATGGATATATTAAATGGTATATATGCTAAGAAATGCCCCTAAATATTTTGGCTGGATAACCTTACATTGGAATACAATTTTGTAAAGGTAAAAAGGAGTACTGAAGTATTATACATTTTGAGAAAATTTCAAAGGCTTATTTCTTTCGATACACAGTTAACATTATACAACTTCTTTCTTTTTTTATATATACAAAAAGCAATACCAATTTTTTTCTAAATTCAGATGAACTATTTTTTTTTTAGATAATTTAAAAAAAAATTTCCTCGTCAAATGTTAATGCAAGTTAAGATTTATGATAAATTATGATTATTAACTGTAACATTAGTGTACATTTACAATAGCCATTTAACAATAATAAATAATTTCTGAAATTATTTTTCAACTTAGCTTTATATATTTTGTAATTAAAAAGTTTTAAATAACTTTTTTCATCCAAATTAGTAGAAAAAAAATTGTTGTTATAATAAAAAAAAATAAAATTAAGTTTTTATTACATATGCGTGTACTGAAAGTATTAACGATATGAAGTTTTCTCAGAATTTGTATTTTGGTACCTAACCTACCAAGACTCAAATTTCAATTATCTAGCTACCACATTACTTTTTAGCGTAAACACATTGTATTTTGTATGTAAAACTTAATTTATTAATTATTTTTTTTATAGGAAAACAGAAAGTAGACAACTTGACTTTTAGCCCTGCTGAAAATAGATATCCATTGCGCAGTAAATCAAAAGGGCCTTCGCGCTCTGAAGAAAATAATTTAACGAACGAACTTTCTACCCAAGAAATAGAACCATCTCCAAATAAACGCCCAAAATTAGAACTCCCTACGCTGGGTATAATTTATTTAATTTTTGTATTTTGTTAAAATTTAAATGCTCTAACTTTTTTATAATTATAGGTACGTCTTCAAGTCAAAGTAAGAACAAGGAGGAAACTAATTTACGCGCGTCTTTACCGCTGCGTAGGAAACGAGGAAGACCAACAACGGGGTCTTGTGCTAGTAGCAGGTATTAAAATCTTAAATATTTTTATCAATTAATTAATTATATATATTTTAAAACTTATTATAATTATTATATCTTTATTTACCATTATTATTTATGTAGTCGCCGCGGTAATACCAAAGCGAGTGGAAGAGAGGCGGCAGAATTGGCTATGGAAGGCGTGGTTGAAGGGGATGGAATGGCTGAAGGCAATGACGACATGAATAATATCCTACCATCTACATCTAGTTCAATTAGCACTAATGCCCCTGATATGGCTACATCATCTACTACTTCCAATACCAATCCTTCTTCATCTGGATCACAAGCTACTGGAGGTGGTGTAAACTGTAATTTTTTCAATTATATCTATATTAAATCTTTACTTAGGAACCATTATAACTTATTTTAAAATTTAAGGGCCTACAGCATGGAGTAGTGGCACTACTAGTCATGATAGTGAAGAAGAAGGTGAAGTTGGACGTTTACAAGCATTGTTAGAATCTAGAGGATTACCACCTCACTTATTCGGTGCATTAGCCCCTCGTATGCACCATTTGTTCAATCGTTCTATGGGTGCTGCATCTACAAGTATGATTTATTTAAAAAAATAAAATTGTATTGCTATTGTTGATCATATTTTTCTTTAATTTGTATTATTATATTATATTCTTTTGTAGCCTCCAAAGCTCAACAATTATTACAAGGAATGCAAGCTACAGGAGATGAAGGACAGCAGCTTCAAGCTGTTATTGAAATGTGCCAAATGTTGGTTATGGGTAATGAAGATACTTTAACTGGTTTTCCTGTGAAACCTGTAGTCACTGCACTAATAATTTTACTTTCGATGGAACACAATTTTGATATGGTATGTTGTACAAATCAAAAACTTATTTTAATTGTTAAAATATTTATAAATTTATAGTCAATTTCCATAAATTAAATGTAAGATAGTATGCAAAAATTTAAACATTAATTAATTACTTTTTAAATACATTGATTAATGTGATATAAAAATACCAAGGTATTAAGAATGTTTTATACAAAAACAATTATGTTCTAATATCACCATTTTATTTTTCAATATCATACTATATTATGTAATGATATTTTTAGATGAATCATGCTTGTCGTGCTTTGACTTATATGATGGAAGCACTTCCACGTTCATCAGCTGCTGTTCTTGATGCTGTTCCAGCTATGTTAGATAAACTGCAAGCTATTCAGTGTATGGATGTTGCTGAACAATCTCTTTCTGCTTTAGAAATGCTTTCTAGAAGACATGGACGATCTATATTACAATCTGTAAGTATAGTTGCAAGTACTATGTTTAGGTCATAAACATAAAATTTCTATTGAATATTTATGTTTATTCTGCTAATAATTTAAACTGCCAATTTATATTTCCAAGTACATAACTATCATGATAATTTTACAAAAACTTATAATGGTTAAATTAAAATATTGGAAACTTATTTGTTTTTAGAATGGTGTGGCTGCATGTTTAACTTTTATAGATTTCTTTAGTATTAATGCACAAAGAGCAGCTCTAGCTATCACTGCAAATTGTTGTCAAAATATGAATGCTGATGAATTTCACTATGTTTCCAAGTCATTGCCATTACTGTCAAGTCGTATTACTCAACAGGTAAACACTATTTAAAAAATATTAAAATGACCAATATGTTCTTAATATTAAGTATTAACTTGTGATGTGCTGATAAACTGAAAAAATCAAACAACATTTTTTAGCATCTTAAACTGTTAGGAAAATTAAACTTGTAATTACTAATTAAACTATGCTTGCCCATTAGCATGGTTTTAGAAAATATTTTTAGATAAACATCTATTCAGGAATTATTTTTGAATATTTTTATTTTACTAATATATTTTTCGTATTTAGGAAAATTTATTTTAGCCAAACCCTTTAAAATTTTCTTCTGCTGTGGTTGTTCTGTTAATAAAAACATTTTACATTATACCATTAATTTTAAATACTCATATATAATCAATGATACAATATATAGTATAGTAATTTTTATAAATTATTGTCAAAAAAGGCATGATTAAGTAAAAGTGAATGAGGCCCACGTGGAATTAGTTGAAACTATCAATACAGTAGATTCCGTTTAATGTGGACACATCGGGACCAGTCCTGTTTGCCCACATTAAGTGATTGCCCATAAAAACCAAAATTAGTTGTATTAATTATTTAGTATTGGGACCATACTTTTCTGCCCATATTAACCAATGTCCACATTAGGCGGAATCCACTGTAGTAGATCATAGTAAATCTAAGTTCTTGAATCCGATTTTTGTATTTGGCAGCAAATTTGGTCAATTGGTTATTCCTGTAGTTTGACTAAAATTTGATAGTGTGATGACATAAAATAGGGATAAAATTGTTCCTAAGTAATTGAAAGAAGAAATAGGTAAAATTGTATGGGAGGTAGATTTAGCTAGCCTGTCAGCCATTTCGAATTGTGTATGCTGATGTAACTAAGAATCCACATAAGTGGAATTAAATTATTTGACTACCATTGCTAGTTAATACAACTAAATCAGTTTAAGATATAGAAATGTCAGAAAAATATAAAACTTAGGATTTGTATTTTGTATAAAAAGATTCGGGTTTTGTCTGAAAATTGTCATCAATTGCCAATGAAAAAGTATGGAAGAATGGTTGAAGTTGAAAACAAATATTTTAGTTAGATTTGACCTATTACTAATATTATTATAAAATTGTATATTATGTTATATTTTTAATAGGACAAGAAAAGCGTAGAAAGTGTTTGTTTAGCATTTAGTCGCCTAGTTGAGAACTTCCAATCTGATTCAAATAAATTAAAAGAAATTGCAAGTGATGAACTGTTGACTAATCTTCAACAATTGGTAATATATTTATTTAGCTTAGTTTCCAATTTATAAAATTTTAATCACTGTATTACTTATTTAGGTTGTTGCATCTCCTCCTGTTATGAGTACTAATACATTTATTATGGTGTTAAGAATGATGTCAACATTATGTACAAATTGTCCAGAATTGTCACAAACTTTACTTAAAAATAACATTGCTGAAACTCTTGGCTACCTTCTTACTGGATCTCCTTCTCCAGAACTTACTCAGGTAAAAATTAATATTTAATCATATTCTACTTGATATAACAATTTGCTTTAAAATTTAATTTTTATTAACTAGAAAAAAATAGAAAAAGGAACACTATAGAAATGGTATCTGTTGATTGATATTGTATATCATTGTCTCATATTATTAAATTTATTCACTTCAGTATATCTGAAAGTAATTTTTTATTAACATTTTTCAATATTAAACAAAATTATTATTAGTATTGAATAAACTTTTATAAGCTATATCTATAACTTTTATTGGTGTATTTTAGATTGAATTACTTCCAAGAAGTTCTCAAGAATTATATGAAGTTACATGTCTAATTGGTGAACTCATGCCAAGATTGCCTGCTGATGGATTGTTTTCAGTTGATAGTCTTCTTGATCGTCATGGCATTTATGGCACAATTCAAGGAACAGGAGCTTCTCAACAAATGGTACAGTGGCAATGGAGGGATGATAGATCTATGTGGCATTCTTATACATCATTAGATTCAAGAATAATCGAGGTATAGGTCACAATTTATATTTTCACTAATACAATTAATAACAACATAGATTGTGGGTTATAACTTAGAGATATAAAAAAATTAATATTTCACATAGATTGTTTATTACTCAAATTAGGTAAAAATTTATTATATTTTTGAGATCACCATGTTAGTCGTACTTCGCCAGTTTAATATTTTTATATATACTAAAATATATTAGAAATTCTTGAGATTAACTAGAGTTGCATCCATGAAAGATACTGAAAATTTATTCCTTAATAACATAATCATTAATATTTGATAATTTGTAACCAAAATATATTGTTATTATTTTTTTTTTTTTAATAAATTGCATAGATTTATCAAAACAACTGATAGTCACAATAATATAATTGTCCATATTGTTTGCAATCATAAGAACAGCAACTTATCCGTTATTTATCTATTATAGGTTGCACATCAAGCTGGTGAAGATGAAGTTCTATTAAGTCATGCTCCTTACACAATTGATCTCCATTCTATGAGACAAATTAATGAAGATACTGGTACTACACGAGCAATTCAACGTAAAGTTTTAACAGTTCCGTCATCTTTTAATAATAACCATCAAACAAGATCTACCACTGACGTAGAAACAGTGGTTGCATCATTTGGGTAATGTGTTTTTCATTATAATTAAAATTATTATAAATCAAAACCTTATCCTTTCAACAAATCAATTTTATATTGTTGTTCTAGTAAAAGTTTAAAATCTATATTTTATTGATTAATGTTGTTTAATGTTTTAGTGAAAATGAACTGGCTGGAGCATTTGTACGTTTATTATTTAGTATATTATATGAAGTTTATAATAGTTCAGCTGGCCCATTGGTCAGATATAAATGTCTACGTGCATTATTGCGTATGGTTTACTACTCTCCAGCAGAATTGCTTTTGGTAATTAAAATAAATTAAATAATAATTGTGAATTAATATTCCTAAAAAAATAAAATATATTGATACATAAGCACAGTTATGTATAAAGTGTTTTGTCAATCATTTGTTTTTTAGAAATTAACTTTTTATAAATTTGATAATTTTTATATGATAACTATTTCTATACTTGGGAATGTGATATCATTTGTATATTTGTTAATCTATAAATGTTTTGTATTAGAATAGTATGAATGTACAAGAATAACATGTTTAAAGTTATGTTTACTGATAATATGTTAGAATAGGTAGATTATTAATTGTTAACTACACTTAAAATATTAAAAGTTTTATAATATTTCATGTTTGTAAATATTTTTGATCGTTTTAGTATTTAAAATGGTAATAATAATTAAATATTTATATTTTTTAGAAGGTTGTTACTCAAAAACAAATGGTTGCTAGTCATATCGCTGGTATGATGGCATCTCAAGATTTGCGTATTGTAGTTGGTGCAATACAGATGGCTGAAATTTTAATGCAAAAACTTCCTCAAGTTTTTGAAACTCATTTTATACGTGAGGGTGTTATGCATCAAGTTAAACAATTAGCTGAAGCTGATATTCAAACACCTGTGAAGTGTTCACCATCTACTTCAAGTGCTGGAATTGAAGGATTACCAGGGCCATCTAGAAGTACTCATAATGGTTATTTTGAATTTTGTTAACTAAATATCTAATACATTTTTATAATAGAATAACTTAAATATTTAAATGATAAACATTTTTAGACAACACTAATCAATGTCCAATACCAATTGAAAATGGAAATGAAGTTCAATCAACAACCAGTGGTACTGAAATCGAAGCAGAGTCTATACCTGAAGCAACTATCTTAGCTCAAGTAGCTCGTTGTTCTACTAAGTATGTAGATTGTAAACCTAATGATAAACAAGGATTAAAATAGTTTTTGTGCTTGTTAATTTTTGATCTTTTATCTTATTTAAGATAAGTTACACTACAATCTTGTAAAGCAGTTAAAATAGATTCACATTATGAATATTTATAAAAATACAAAACATATCCATGGAAGTTCCCTCACATAATGTTTTTAAATTATAAAAAAATAATTTATAGTGTTATTTATTGCTTAAATAAGTAACTTCTTCAAATTTGAACTTAAAATATCTATATAAAATGCATTATATATTTAGTAGATTTTATGGTTTCAGTATGAACTATTATGAGAAATCTTGTATTAATTTTTCAAAACCGAAGTTTAAAAAAAAGTTTTTATGAATTTCTGACTACAAAATAGTTAATAATTTTTTGAGATTTCGTTGTCAAATTTTTAACATTAAATTCATATTAAAAAAAAATGTGCCTATGTATTATTAATATGTTCTACAGATATAAAAACAAATAATTTTTTTACTTATCTTTTATTATATTTTCTAGCATTTCTGATCAGTAAATAATTTTGAAATGGCATTTATAGAAGATAATAAATTGAAAACTTCTTATGTCCATAAATATTCAAAATATTTTGAAAATTTCAAGTATCTGTGGTTATTCATTTTTAAGCCAATAGAACTAAATTGATTTTATCAAAAATTGGATATGCATAATATATTCTAGCTTTTCCATTTTATGAAATTGTCTTCAATAAACTTTACTTTTGAACCCCCAAAATACCAAATAGATCCAATTTGCTACTACAAACCACTGCCATTTTTGAAAATCAAATAATTTAATTTTTATTATCCCAAAAGTTGATGATAAATGACAGAAAAAAAATAAAATTTTAAATATTGAAAAATCAATACATTCATTATTGTTTTACCTAGAATCTAAAATGTTAGCACTATATATTTTTTTTAATAATTATATGATAATTAATATTTTTTAGCCGTATGTCAGAAGTATTTAAACGAAATAAAAAACATAACAAACGGCAGTCTGCCAGTGCTGCACGTAAAAAAGGAAATCAAGACAATGAAGTGAATGATGTACAAACTATAGCTAGTAGTAGTGCCAGTAGCAGTAATACTATTTCACCAAATTCTGCTCAAGCTATTACACTACATGAATTTTTTATATCTAAAGGTAAATATTTATTCTTTATGTTAAATTATTACAATCATAAAAAAACCTAGTGTTAAATATAAACCATTCTCTTTAGTTTTAAAAAAATATTCACTTTTTTAGAACTACAAAAGTATAATAATAATAATATTTTCAATTTAAGGTGGTAACACTTCTGCATCGCGTGCTGTAGGTGTTAATTCATCTTCATCAAGAACACGTTTTTCCAATTCAAATTTTAAATCAACTTCAGGGTTTTTAGCATCTTTAAATCCAGCAAGACTTTTAAGAAGTACAGAAAGGGCATTTTCTAAAGTAATTATAATTAATTCTAGATTCATTTATACATGTATGATATTAATAATAATTTTTAAGGAATTAAATAAAAATTCCAATATGCACATCAATGGAGCTGCAATTTTAACAAATCAAGCATCAAATATAAGTGCTGTCAATAAAGAAAAGGCTAAATTATGGGTGAAAGAAAGATCGCAACATTTTATGATTTTATATGATAAAAGTACAAAAGATGAAGAAATGACTGCTGAAAATGAAAAGTCTGAAAGTATTTTAGCACGACTTACAAAAGCTATTAGTAAATTACAAAATGAGGTAAAAACTTAGTATAGTAATAAACATGATGTACATTTATAATTTTATTCTTTTTATTATTTATAAATCATAGGGAAATGACGATATAAATGCTCTTTTGGAATTAAGAGAAATAGTCTTGACCTCAGACATATCACCATTTGAAGTCAATCATAGTGGATTAATTAAGTCACTTACTATATACTTAACTGAAGTCACATTAGGTTTTGATCATAGAAGTGAAAGATTACGGAAGTTTTTACATGTTTTTGCTGGTTGTCCTGTAAGTGTGACAAATAATAAGTAATAACATCCAAAGTTTACAATTCTTTACATAATACTTAACTTGTATTACAAAGTGATCCATTTTAATGCTTTATTATAGCTAAAAAAAATTAAATTTTAATTAAACTTATACTTTTATTTCATATTTCAAAATGAAGGAGTAGTTAATTAATTTTAAGTATTTAAAGTTCACAAAGTGGAGTAGATTGGCACAATAATATCTTGCAAAATGTTTTTGGTCTACTGCACTTACATAAATTATAATTGCTTTAAACTTGTTAACTGTTCATTCTGTTTTAAAATATGAAATTAAATATGTATATTATCATTCAATAATGTTAATGTTAATGATTTTAAGAAGTTATATAAAACTATTATTTTCCTTTGAGTTTCTTTTAAAAATAATTAGTATATACACTTAAATTGATCACTTAGTGTATAAATAATTATGAAATAGGCAATATAAATATTTATTTCACATCTGGTATAGTAAAATGTGTGGAAAACAATATAACTTATTTTAAATTTAGATGAACATTTTTGATCAAAAATATCTTTATGTATAAACCAACTATTCAATATTTATTTTTATTTTTTAGCTCGATAGTTTTGAACCATTTACTGCAAAGAATCATAACAATGTAGAAACTCGACCATTTTCTGCATTAATAGGAAAGTTGGGTAGTTGTGTATCACAATTGGAACAATTTCCAGTTAAAGTACATGACTTATCAACTGGGGCTGGAAATAGTGCTCTGAAATTTTTTAATACACATCAACTTAAGGTAAATGATTAAGATATTTGTTTTCTATATTAAATAACAAATTATTTATAAATTCATTTTATTAGTGCCTGTTACAAAGACATCCAGATTGCAATAATTTGAAACAATGGAAAAGTGGAACTGTTAAAATTGATCCATTGGCTTTAGTACAAGCAATTGAAAGATATTTAGTAGTTAGAGGCTTTTCTCATATTAGAGAAAATAATCAGTCTAAATCTGATGATGACAATTCTGATGATGATATTGATGACACTTTGGTAAAAAAATTTTATGTTATTACAATTTACAATACAAATTATATAAGATAAATCAAAATGTATGGTCTAGCTATTTTATCTAAAATATTTAAAATTATAACCTGTACTTTTTGCAACTTTTAGGAATATATTGCCAATTAAAATTTAATTTGAACATTTTTTTAAAATATGTAAAGGCTTATAAAAAAAAATACAAAAATATTTTTGACCTCTGTCAATTTTTACCCTTAAAATACAATTAGTTAAATTGTTTTATTGTTTAAACATGTTAGAGTATTATTGTTTTTTAAATTCATAAATCTGAAATTTAGGTATATAATTATGTGGTGCAACAATTACTCGTGTAAAATATATTTAAACAATATACACCAATATTATAACCATAATATGGATTAAAATATTAATTATGACTGTTTTATTAATTTTTAAATGATTAGGATTAATTTAATTATCTTATAATTTTTATAAACTAATACTTTTATTTATTTTTTTAGTATTTAATACATTTTTTTTAAAAAAGAATATTTTTGCTTAAAAGATTATTTTGATAAAATTATAAAACATATTATTTTTAAGATTTTTGGTGTATATAAATCTGGTCTCTAGTAATAAATATTTAAAGTTGTTATGAGCAAAGTTGAAAAGTTATGAGGATACCTTGCAAAATATTGGTCTACTACTTCACTCACGTTACAGTAATAATACTTATAACAGTTATAACTACTCATAAACTACTTGTTTGAATTTTCATGTATTAAAATATAACTAAAATAATTCTTCATATTATGATTACAAATAAATAATAGGTTCACATTTGAATTTCTTATGTTAATTCTTAAAACTCCCTAAAATATTGTAAAAAAAACATTAAAATTTCTAATCGTTTTGAATATTTCTTAATAGCATAATAATTGTATTGAAATTTTATATTATTACAATAAAATGGCTATAACTTAAATATTAAACCACTCTGTATACTACTTAATTATACACGTACTACTGTCTTTTAATACTTAATGTGGATCACTAACTATGACAATATCTGAGGCCAGTGGTTCCCAATTGGCATTGAGCCACGGACCCTTAGCTAAAACTTAAACTGGACGGGGGACCCCTCTTATTTGTGATTACTTACTTTTCAATTTTATTTAATTATATCATTAATTGTCGACCTTTTTCACGATAATCGAGTTTATCTATCTATCTATTTATTAATAATACCTGGAATTTCAAACCATTACATGTTTAATAATTCCACTAAAATAAAATAAAAATATCACTTCGGGTACTACATAACCACGGACCTCTTAACATCAATACGCACCAATACCACCAATTGGGAACCACTGTCTTATGGCTATAGTTTAAATGTATTATTTAAATATCTAAAAATATATAGATCAAATTATTGAAATATTTATAAGCCAAATAAATTATATTTCTACAAATCACATGATAAAAAGAAATATTGTTTTTATAAAGGTGTACCTACCAATTTTATTTAACTCATATTTTATATTTCATTATTACGTGTGGCGTATTGTCATGTTGGTTTAGTTAAATTTAATATATGATTCTATAGAAAATACGTTTAATTTTGATGAATTTCATTGAAACTTTTAATATTAAAAAATGCTATTATTTATAATTATGATACAGTTAATGTATTAATACTTATTTCTACTTAAAAATTATATTATAATTTATTAAAGTAATTATATTAAATAAATGTTTTATTCATTTGTATATATACATAATAAAAGCTTGAGTTTTTTAATTCTAAAATTATATTTATAGGCAGCAGTTGTGATAGGACAAGGATCAGCAAGACATAAATTGCAATTCCTTATAGGCAATCATATACTTCCTTATAATATGACTGTATATCAAGCTGTTCGTCAATTTTCTACAACAAGTGATATGGAGACTGATAATGAATCTGAACTACCATTAGGATCAGCTGGAATATGGGTGCAAACACATACAATTTATTACAGGTAAAAATAATAGTCATACAATCATAAAATATTACTATAAATATAGTTATCTCCTCAATACCAATCTTAAAATATCAAACTTTTTTTTAATTTTTATTAAAATGATGATGTGGAGAATATTTACATGATAATGTAGTATGAGGATAGAGGCTGTCTAGTAACAGAACCCATTAGCAGTATTATTTTTAGGGATTTAATAAGTCCCTACATCAGCATGTTTTTAACTGATGAAGAATTTTCTGGCAAGTTGGCTCCGTCTTGAATTTTTATGAGTGAGAGCTACTTTGGATTGCAATTTTTTGTAATGGTTTCAATGTTGAGATCATTGTAGAGCAAATTATTAGAAACATACCAAGGTAAAAGTTAGTAGATGGAAAGTAATTGATTGGAATGCTCGGATTATTTGGCATTGTCCCATATCTGTATTCTATAAGCTCAAATGTGTCTTAATATTGATTTGTAAATATATATATTATTTTTGGTATCAAACATCTATACAAATACACTCGAATAATGTCTATGTCATACACATTATTAAGTCTTATAAATTTTATTAATTGGATCATTTGGTTCCAAACAAACTAAAACGCCTATTTAAAATATATACAAATTAAATTATTAAATTTAATTTTGTTTGTTAAAACAGTTTTAGAGCATTCTTTTATTTTGCATTTGTTTTTTGTGAATAGATTTAATAGATTTAGCTGTTTTAAAAGACCATAACTTACGAGCTTATTTTATTTATGTACATTTTAAATGTGTGTTTTGTTTTGATCTAAAATACAATTTTGATAAGGATTAATTACGTATAACATCACACTATTCGTCCGTATTACTGTGATGTGGTGTCTTAGAATGGTACGACCAAGTTCTTTTATCTATTTAAAAGTAATCTGATGTTACAATAAATGATGTTTATAATTTTATATTATTTTGATTTTTGAAATTATTTGTTAGTTTTTTTATCTTCTATCATTTATTTCAGATTTATATTATAATTTTTATTTTTTACCTAAGATACTAAGAATTATTTAAAATTATAAGTTTAACAATCTTAACAATGTTATACTATTACTTTCTATTATGTTTGGTTGTCATTATTTAGTTATAACTTATATTCTAATTTATTATAGATGATAAATTGATTTTAAATAAATGTTTTTATTATTGATACATATTAATGTGTACGGTATTGATGAATGGTTTGATTTGGAAAAGATTGAGGAATTGATGTATAAAAGTTTGAAATTTTGTGGTTTTGACTTCCATTTATTTTTATTACTAATTTATATATTTATTATAAAGTTTTATAGATACTTACTACAAGTAATGAAAATATATATTTTTTTTTAAGGCCTTTACCTGAAGATACAGAAGTACATTCACCTAAACCTACTACTAGCAGTTCAGGTAAAAAAGGTAGATCAGGAACTCACAAAAGTGCCTCTAAAAAAGTGAAGGATGAACTATGGTTAGGTAAATTATATACCATATATATATATATATATTTATAAACATATTTTTTTTTTAACTAGTAATAACTAATATCTGAAATATATTATATTTATCAAATTTTGGTTATTGTAGAAGGAGTAGTTTCTCCCATCAAATCATCTCTTGAACCATATCTTCAATTGTCATTGCCTGAGTATGTTCAAATTCAAGATCCTTCATTACCAGTACTCAGTCTTTTAAGAGTTTTAAATGCCATTAATAGATATTGGACTTCATTATATCCAACACAACTTCATAATAATTCTATAATACCATTTAATGTAAGTTAATAATTAAATATAATAAAATATTATATATTTATACATAATGCTTGATAACTATTTATTTTAGGAATTTATCAATGTTAAAATATCTGCAAAAGCAAACAGACAACTTCAAGACCCGTTAGTGATTATGACTGGAAACTTACCGGCTTGGCTTCAACAAGTTGCATCAGCATGGTAAGTTAACTAGGAAATGTTTTTAATGTTTTTAAACTTTAAATGTATTAATAATTTTTTAGCGCATTTTTATTACCATTTGAAACACGACAATTATTATTCTATGCAACTGTATTTGACCGGGACCGTGCATTGCAACGTTTACTTGACTCTAGTTCTGAACTTCAAGGTGCTGGAAATAATACTAATGGTGACATGCATGATCGTGTTGCACCACGTTTAGATAGACGTAAACGTTCAGTAACTAGATCTAATATTCTTTCTCAAGCTGAAGCTGTGATATCTGAAAATGCCACTTCGCGGGCCTTACTAGAAATACAATATGAAGATGAAGTAATTTTGACTTAAACTGTTCAAATTCAATTATTATTTAATTACATTTTTTTAGGTGGGGACAGGTTTAGGACCAACTTTAGAGTTTTATGCATTAGTTTCAAAAGAGTTACAAAAAGCTGATTTAGAATTGTGGAACAATCCTTCAAGATCTGAATCTGACCCTTATGTTCGTTCATCAGAAGGACTTTATCCCAATCCATTATCTCGAACTAGTAAACTTCCACATCAAGTTAAAATGAAATCAAAATTTAAATTTTTAGGAAAGTTTATGGCCAAGGCTATTATGGATTCAAGATTAGTAAGATATTAAATAGTAAATTGAAATATGTCATTCATTAATTAATGTTATTTTTAGCTGGATTTACCATTAAGTATTACCATGTATCGTTGGCTATTAGGCCATGAAAATTATCTTACACTTGGCGATCTTTCATACATAGTTCCTGAAATATACAAAACTTTATCACAACTTCATCAATTAGTACTCGAAAAAAGACTAATCCTTATTGATAATACTCTAAGTGATGAACAAAAAACTGAAAAGGTATTTTCACCTTACAGAGTATAATGAATCTTGAGCTTTCATTAAAATTTTTTTTTTAATTTAGATTAGAAAAATTACTTTAGATGGCTGTCCAGTAGAAGATTTGGGACTTAATTTTACATTGCCTGGACATGCTTCAATTGAATTACGCAAGAATGGTGTAAATATAGATGTCACAATTGATAATTTGGAAAAGTATATACAGGTAATTATAAAAAAAAATTATTTATTCTACCTTAAGTGACAATCTTTGAATTAATTTTTTAGTTGGTTTGTCATTGGTTTTTACGGGAAGGCGTTTCCAAACAGATGGAAAGCCTTCGAGAAGGATTTGAAAGTGTATTCTCTCTTAAACGCCTTGGACAACTATTCTATCCTGAAGAGCTGGAAGCAATATTTTGTGGACATACAAACACAACTAAAAATTGGGATGTGCGTATGTTATCTGAGTCGTGTCGTTTAGATCATGGATATACAGGAAATTCTAGAGCTATCGGATTTCTTTTTAAAATATTGTCCGAGTATGATTACCAACAACAAAGAGATTTTTTGAGATTTGTTACTGGAGCACCACGTCTTCCTGTTGGAGGTAAACATAAATTTATGTACACTGGATTTATAACAAAATCATGTATAAATAATTTTACTAATTATATTCTATGTTATAATAATTAACCTAACATAAAAGTTGACTTTTCTAGTTATGATATTTATTTACATTTAAAAATATTCATAATAATAAATTATGACATTAAATGTTCTAGGTTTCAAGTCACTTTCTCCTGCGTTGACCATTGTGCGGCGAATATTTGATGATAACGATAATCCAGACGATTATTTACCATCTGTAATGACATGTGTGAACTACCTTAAACTACCAGATTACTCTAGTATAGATTTAATGAGGAAAAAACTGCAACTGGCTGCATCTGAAGGACAACATTCCTTCCACCTTTCATAATTGCTGCAGAGTAATTTCTTAATGTAGTCTCAAAACTTTTTAAAAATATATATAAATCTATTTACGATATATTCCAACTTAAATAATTACATTGTACTGTTAATTACAGAATAATCTGGTTAAAACTTACATTATTAATAAATAAAAAGGCAATATTTATATATATATATTTCTATCTATAATATACATATATATTATTTAGTAATTTTCTTTTAATAATTTTTGTGTAAATAATGCAAAACAAGTTTGTTTTTAGGGTTACTTTTTATTTTTTAACTATTGAAGTTGCTTTTATTTTAAATATTAATTTAATATTTATAAGATCTCTAAAATGTTTCTTTGTTCTTGGGTGTGTGATATATTATTTAATATATATATAATAAATATATATATATACATACTTTTTTTAGCACGTGTAACATTTGAAATACATTCCATTTTAGTATCTTTATAATTTAGATATTGTACAAAAAAATCCCAAGAAGTTTTGTCTTTTTTTTTATAAATATTAATAATATTTCATTAAATTAATTTAATGAAAAATAAAACATTTTGTTTACAAACACATTTATTATCCAATTCCAAATAAATATTAATTATTTTACATTAATCACAATATTTTCTTATTAGGTGATAATTAATAGTAAATTATCATTGACACAATAAAGTATTAGTTTAATTATGGAAACTTCCACTAATAAATATTAACATGTTTATGTTAACTAAAATCCATTTTGTGTTAATAAATATATAGTAAGTAACTCTGCAAACAATATATAACCAATGTTTCTAGAAAAATAAAAATATTTAAATTAAAATTTAACATTTACCAAACTTAATTATAATAATCAATTACCATGTGAATAATTATTATTTTTCTGGATCTATTGGATGAAAATTCATTGAAGCACTATTAATACAAAATCTTCGTCCTGTTGGTGGTGGGCCGTCTTTAAAAACATGTCCTAGATGTGCATCACATTTTCCACACTGCACTTCAGTTCTTATCATACCTGGATTGGTTATCAATAACAGCAAATTTGCTCCAACTGTATCCATCACCGTCATAAAGCGACAGCATTGTTTTATATTATAGTCGAGGAATGAAGGAAACACCACCAACACCACATAAATTATTTCATATATATTTAAATATTAAGGAAATTTCTGTTTGGGTATTAATTAAAAAATTTTTCCATAGTCTAATATACTTATACACAAATATAAAAAAAAAAAAAAAATTGTATATTATAATTATGTAGAACTCTGTGATATCATAGGTTATAATATGCGTAAGTTATTACTAATAATAATAATCAGTGCAAAAAATGTACGACAACAAAGAATAAATTAAATATAATATAACATTATTATTTGGTTAATTTAACTTGGTAAAATGCTATTAATTTAATGAAAAGTATTGATCGATAATTTCTCAAAACAAGGGAATGCTGCAGATAATTTTAACATAAGTTATCTACCTCCACTGGATGACTTCCCCCTCTCGTCAATCAAATGTCATCCAATTTACTTATTGTATAACATAAAAACAGATAGTAAATTTATTACATTTTGTTTCAAATAAAAAAATAAAAATAGTTATTAAACAATATTTACTTAAAAAAATTATCAATACACAAATTTACTATTGCAGAACAGGGTTGGACTAACTCTATAGCACAGCCCGGGCAAAATCATTTTGAACGACCACAAAACTTAATTAGGTACCTACTTAATCAAAATTAAATATTAACTGAAAATATATCTTCGTAACTCAAAAAAACAATATATACATAAGTACATTTGAATATTTTCAGATTTAATGTTATACCTTAAATAAATCAAGTTTACGCATATCTTAATACACCATAGAAAATAATTAAACTTAACTTTTACAAAAAGTAACATAAATTCATTTTTATCCAATACTTAGCTTCTTTATATATAAATATATATATATTTTTTTTTTAAATGGAAAAACCTAAAAAATTGTATGTGTATTTATAATTGTATACTAAATTTTATTGAACAACTTCATTAGTTACCTATGTTTTCAAATGAAAGAGATTCTAAAATGTCTTTGTTTATTTTTATCAGTATCCAAATTATCCATCGACAAATAATTTCTGAATCGAGTTTTATGTTCTAACTATTCAAACTACGAGTTATCTAATTCAAGGTCAATATTTACTTTAATATCAAAACTAACAGTACAATACTGAAACTGGAGGTTGAAGATTTGCTATGTCGTACGTGGGTAAGAAGGAGACAACACATGTGAGACTATGTCCTCTTAAAAATAAGACCTACTGATTCTACGTATTTATCACAATTATAAAGATAATATATATATTATAAAGTTCTTTATAATTGTAGTATTTATGTACCTACTTATACTATACAGCCTACAATAATAAATGTATTTGAAGTTTCCATTTATAATATTTTGATAAATTATTTATTTTACTGATCAATACTCGTAAACTATTAATTATCAAATCAGAAATTTTACAAATACTGTAAAAAACTAGTATGGAAAATTTGGAAGTGCTAAGCACTCCCAAGCTCCCCCTTAGTTGCGCCCATGCCACTGAGGCATGTCCTAGTAGCCTAGTTCAACCCTGTTGCAGAACAAATATGTACAATGTACACTAAATTATCACTGAAAATATAGTTGAAGGTGATTAAAGATAAATTGTTGTCTGCAGTGTTTATTTTGGCTATTCTCAGCTAATGCAAAATTATATGCTGAAACATTTTACTAGATATCCATATATTTTATAGGTAAATAATTAATTTATCAATCAATGAAGTATCTTAATAAATATCAACCCACTCAAATGATTATTTTTTTAAAAAAATGTTAGTCATTTAATACATAACATTACAATAGATTAATTAATTTTTTTTTTTTAATGTGATTGTATTGTCTACAAAATCGATAGTATTAAAAAGCTTTAGAACAGTTTTAATAAATGTATATAATATAGTAGCATTATCAAATCTATTGCAAAGATTCAATCAAGTAATAAATAATGAAAATTAAGCGTTGTTAAGTATGGAGCGTTTCCAATCCCTCGACAGATACATGAAAAAAAAAGAAGTATCAAAACTGTGGCCACTACCAAACCAAAACATACCATTTGAAGTATCAGTCGTTAGTTTGACTTTTTTCTGATCGATAACGTCATTAAAAGCTGGCCAGCCGCAGCCAGAGTCAAATTTTGTTTCCGAAGTAAATAATGCTTCATTGCACACTACACAAGTATACAAACCAGCTTCTGTAGTTTTGTTAAACTTGCCGGTAAAAGCTCTATGTAACAAAATTATTGATTTTTATTAATTACTATAAGTATGTACAATTCAAACAATTACCTCTCTGTTCCTTTTTCTTGAGTAACATGGTATTGAATGGGCGATAAACGTTTTTTTAAGTCTGCCTTGTAGTCGGCCGATTCTCCTTGACTCATGGTCCTTAATCTAATAAAACCGATGTTGTTTCTAAACTGTAAAATGTTACTGGATAAACGCAATACTCTATTCCTACAATACATTCATGCACACATTGACTATCTGGGTCAAAGAATTTTTTTCGTGAACTATTCAACGGTTTATAAATAAAATGAGTAGATATTAATATGATATTATGTAAATGTTTATAATATGCGTATGTGTATGTGATGACCGTATCTGGTCAGGGCCCAAACTCCAATAACTAATGAGCAACACATCAGACGTAAACAGATGGACTACTAAGTACTGAGTACTAACTGACCACAGACAACTGACAAGTAGGTATAATGAGTTTTCTAAAACTAACTTACTACTACAATATTATGTGTAGATGATAATAACATATTAATATTATCTACATCGTGATCGTGGCCGCAGCTTACACCACGGCTTAAAGATTAGATACTATGGTAGTATGGTTGTAACTTGTAAAACGATTCGTGATTAGACGTCCATGAAAAGTTCTTGTGTCTTTCTAATACCACCTAGCGCCATCTAGTATCTATAGTCGTAGTTCGCGATTTTGCATAACGAAATCTGATAACACGTATTTCAAAATCTCAAATCACTGCAGTACAATGATATCTATTTAAAATTTTGTAATTTAGCTGACTTCTGTTTTCTGCAACTTATTCTAAAACTTTTTTGTTTATTAGTAGCAGAAATATATAATGTATACTTTTTTTTAGCCTTAAAATAATATTGAAATAACCACAAGATTAAAATATTATCTACGTCATATTGTTACTGATCCTATACAAAACTTCCAAAAATAAATATCACCATAGCTTATTAAAAGTCTCCAGGCAAAAATAATATGATTTTGAGAATTGATGTTTTTTGTTTTATTAATATACCTATTAATTAAATGATTAGGATGATTCGGTGTATAGCATGTAGACATGCAGTGCATTGACCTATTGACTATATCATAGTATCGTACAATACTGATCACATCTATAGAATAAGCAGTGGCGTACTGGTAAGGAATACCAAGATGCGATTGAACCCCGGTCCCCGAGTCCCATGTACACTTAAAAAAATAATTTAAATAAACTGCTTACAAGAATTATTTATTGGTATATATAGCACTATAGTTCTTAGCGATATCACAATCAGTGGCGGCTTGTGGTATGATGCACAAAAGCGCGTGGACCGCCCAAAAAATTATAAAATTCCTATAGTAACATATAATTGATTATTATGCAAATGGTCTGTAATATAAAAAATATATATTAATAAAAAAAATGTTTTTGCAGCTTTTATGTTAAGGTTGTTAAGAAATGTGTGAATGTGTCTATAAATGATTAAATAATTTCGCGGAGCATAAATAAATAATAAATAATAAATTTTTTTTTCCGGGTAGCCGTGTAAAATTAGCTACATGTCTCGACGCGTCACGTGGCAATTTGGAGCACATTCAATGTGTGCACCAAACCTATTTTATTGTGTCGCGACATTGCGTCAATCGTCGAAACAATAACGCATCATTGTACATTATCCATCAACTGTCACCAGTGTATATATTTAGATAAGACAAGTAGGTACATTATTTTTGCATGTACCTATAGCGAAATTAATTTTTTTATCATCTAACATAGATAGATGATATATTAAACATTTTTGTGCACCACCTTATGTGAATCTCGCGAGCCATTGATTCACAATATTTCTGGGCAGTGGTTATGCGTGTATCGGCACTCGTCGCTACGCTCCTCGGCGCCATCACTCCTCGAAATCGAAAATATCCCTCGACTTGCTATGCAAAACCATCACATGTAGGTCGCAGGGTAAAAACTAGAACATGTATTAATAATAATTAAAATACAAACATTTAGGAAAGCAAAGTATACACTATAGGTACAGCGTTACGCTAAGAAACAACTGATTTCGAAGCGCAATGATTGGTTCATGAATTTTGCCTCGATCCTCTCTAGTAGCACTAGTAGTGAGCCCGAATAAACATTATTAACACGAACTAAATGTATAATCTATAATGATCATATTAATGAAATATTACAGATAGCTCAGTACCATGGTCCCGTGGATACATCGATGTATATTATACGTCTATGCTCTCTAATATACACCGTATGACGCATATACGTCACATATCCACCTTGGACGCGCCGTAATTATTCCCGACATAAAGTGATAAGGAATTCGATCTATAATCAATATATATGTCTATAATAAAACAAAATAACTATTTCTAACCTTCGTACTTGTTGCCAACAGTCGGCGCCATACTAAGGTATAAGGTATACTAGTATAAGCCATTAGGTCTATGGCCGGCGTGGACGATCATCGTCATCCGTTTTTATTTTCAGAGAATGATTGCAAATATTGTCTTCTATGTGTGTTTCGCCTTCTACACAAATATTAAATATAATTTTTACTCTTCAGCTTACACTAATTTATATTTAACTTAAAAATTAATATTAACACTGATAGCTCTTGCTTCATGATTGTACTCAACTCAATTGTGAACGTAGTTTCTTAAAACTAAAAATTACCAATGTGCGTTTGCGAAGTTCATTAGGACAAGAACTTTTGGAAGCTTTACTAGTTTACTACTTATTAGTATTGAAAAGGATAAAGTTCCAAACTCGGAAAGAATTATAAACGAATTTGGTAAGATTTCCAATTTACTTTAAACAAATTTTAAGAAAACTATTTTTTTATTGATGTTTATCTATATTTTATTAATGACTAGGCATATGCTTTGTTGAAGAAAATAACTAATGACTTAATTTAGAGAAAAAACAGACTTTGAATCTGTTAAGTAGAGTATAAACTATTTATTTGTATCTATTATCTCCGAAGTATTATTTTCGAGTAATTTGAAATGTATATAAGTATTTAAAAAGCTATTTTCAAGTTTCAATTTCACCGTGGCATTATGTGCGCGCACTCTCGTTTTACCGTCTTTTATTTTCTGTCATTTTGATAAGTGTCGTACCAATTGATCAATAGTGTCACGCTGATGCCGATTCCGTTGTCCAGTGGAAGTTACGGATTGATTCCAACCTACTAGCGGTTGAAATTATGTAATTTTAATTAAACATATATCGCACCGGTCTCTAATCATAGCAGGTATTACTTATATTCGAACTCCCCGGCCCAGCCGGCAGTCGCTCTAATTTTATCTTATTTAATAATGACCCGCACCGTTAATGAGCCGTCATCGAGCAGTTTTCACACTACCAATAATCACATTAATACAATGAAACCAAATCTATCTAATTCGAATCGAACACAGAACGTTTTAATCATATCAAATACTTCAAATGATGTCCTTACGGACGATAATCCCAATGACCCCGATTTTCAATTAGTCAAAAATAAATCTAAACGTAACCTTTCTTCAACCAGTTCAACTAGAAAATCTGACAAAAAGAAACCTAAACCCGTCTTTGTCAGCACTAACAGATTCAATTCTCCTCAAATACCTGATAATAAAAACTATTGAAACGAATGGCACATCTAAAAATAGCAGCAGCAATAGTGACAATCATTCAAATCACATTCCGTTACCTCCACCAATATTCGTACGCAATGTTTCCGATTTCATCGAGTAACAAAATCAATGCATAAAGTTAATCGGTCCACAAAACTTTAGCTTCAAATCATCAGCTAATAACTTAAAAATTAGCACTACTAACCCTGACTCGTATAAAGAAGTCATTAAATATCTGATAACAATTAACAGGTAAAGCTGATTATCACACCTATCAAGCTCGTAAAAAATGAAGCTTTTCGTATTGTCATCCGTAACTTACATCCATCTTCTTCAACTTCCGAAGTAGGCGCCGCCATAGAAAATATCGGCTATTCTGTCCGCCATGTTTCAAATATCATTTACAAATGTACTAAATATCCTCTTCCGATATTTTTTGTTGACCTCGAACCGGTTCAAATCAACAACGAGTTATTCAAATTGACTTCACTGCTTCATACAAAAATAAAGGTAGAAGAGCCACATAAAAGACGTGAAATCATTCAATATTCTAATTGTCAAGAATATGGTCACTCGAAAAGATACTGTGCACATCCTCCTAGATGTGTTCGTTGCGCAGATTTCCATCCCACTACACTATATACACAATCAAAAGATATACCTCCAACCTGAACATTGTGTAAAGGAAACCATACCACCAATTACCGTGGATGTTCAGTCCATAAAAACTTACAACGTTCAAATTTCAAATCAAACTCAACTTTTAAAAAACGTGTAAATAAACAGGAAACGCGATCCAATAAAATGACCTATCACCCTCCTCCTAACATTAATGACAACAAAATTTTTCCTAGCCTTACCCCAAATCATCAGAACCATAGTTTTTCAAATAAAACTGATTTTCAATCTAATTCCACCGATAATATCTCAAATATTCAACTGTCACCTTTTTTAATAAAATTCAAACAACTGATTAATCCACTAATTCAATTACTTACCACTGTAATAAATAAACTTATTTCACATAATGAAAATAATCATACCAACAATAAAACTCTTAAAATCATTCTTTGAAATGCTAATGGTCCCAAACAGAAAGAATCTGAACTATTAAACTTTCTTATAGAAAATCAAATTTATATAGCTCTAATCACTGAAACCCACTATACTACTAGTTCCAGACATTTTTCCCTGATTTTAATATTTACAAAATCAACCATCCAGATGGTACTTCCCACGCGGGTTCCGCAATTCTAATCTCTTCCTTAATCCATCCACTACCAGGTTTTCAAAATCCCACTATCCAAGCAACCAGCATTTCAATTTTAATAAACCATACTCCTATAACTGTTTCAGCAGTGTACTGTCCTCCTCTACCTAAAATATCTCAACTTCAATTAGATCAATTCTTATTCTCCTTAGGGCGTAATTTCATTGCCGGGGGAAAACCCCAGAAGACGTCTATTTTATAATTCCATTCAAATACACGGCTTTTCAATTATTTCACCCCCGGGACCTACTTATTGGCCTACTCATCTGAACCGTCAACCTGATTTACTGGATTTTTTTATATCGTCAATCCCTAACCATTTAAATGACTCTATTCAAAACATATGTGACCTATCTTCAGATTATTAACCCGTTTTACTAAACATTATAGAACTTCCTATGATAATTCCCCCCTCGCCCCTCCCCTTATAAAGGTCCAGTCAACTGGAAACATTTCTCATCAAAATTAGAAGATTTTACGAACCCTAAAAGTTTCCTTCAAAACATGCAATGAAATAGAATCCGCAGTCCATCAATTAGTTAGGCCAATTCAATCAGCTGTCTACAAGTGCTCTTATCTTCCTAATCAGAAGTTTCCCTCAAAACTCAAATCTTTTATCTTACCTCCGAATATAAATATTTTGATTGCTGAAAATTGCAGGGCTCGCCTCGATGGCAAAGATCAAGACTATTTACTGACAAGTCAACTTTAAATAATCTATCTCACACCATTAAAAAACTAATCCAAAAATTCAAAAATGACATTTTTGACACAAAATTCAAATCTTTAAACACACAAGATGGTTCACTGTGGAAAACAACTAAATACTTGTTCAAATTAAAAGAATTCTCCTGTTCTATTAAAAAAGCAGGCAGATCGCTCGCCCTTTCAGATCTTGACAAGGTCAATCTTTTTACGGAACACCTCTCAAATATTTTCATACCCCACCATGATATTAATCCTAGTACCTCACAACTAGTTAAAATAAACGATTTTCTTGATACTCCACTACCCGTGTCTCTCCCCATCAAACATGTCTCCCCAAACGAAGTTACAAATCTGAATCAAAGATTAAAGCCCAGCAAATCCCCAGAATAACTTATAACGAATAATGTTTTAAAACATCTCCCTAAAAAAACAATTCTCTTGCTAATTTTTATATTTAATTCCATGTTAAGATTGTCTTATTTCCCTTCTATCTGGAAATTATCCATAGTGATTCTCATACTTAAACCACTAAAACCTCCAAATATTGCAACTTCATATAGACCCATTAGTTTACTCCCAGTGCTTGGTAAGCTCTTCGAGAAGATCGTTTTATAAAGACTAATAAAAGAAATCCAAAAAGTTATTCCCAACGCAGAGTTTGGTTTTCGTGCAAATCATTCCATTATACAACAAGTTCATAGACTATTCGACAAAATGTTTTTTTCCTTTAAAAATAAAAACTATTGCCCGGCAGTCTTGTGGCTTAAGCCATTGATAGGGTTTGGCACATTGGCTTACTTTATAAACTGTAACTATTCCTCCGTGCTCCACTTTACTTACTAATTCGTTCTTACCTCGAAAACAGAACCTTTAAAGTTCGTTATGGTAACTCTTTTTCCTCAATCTTACCAATCCTAGCAGGTGCTTCCCAGGGAAGCGATCTCTCTCCTAATCTATACAATATTTTATCTTCTGACATCCCTCAAACCAATGACACAATTATAGCTACCTACGTCGACGACACATCTATCATTTCCTCCAATAGGGATCCGATTGTAGTATTCAATGCTCTCCAAAACCACCTTGACCTTATAGATAAGTGGTCTTCAAATTGGAAAATAAAAATTAATGCTGACAAATCAGTTTATGTTTCTTTCACTCTAAAAAAAAATGCCTATTCCCACCCTTCAAGGAGTACATATCCTCTACTCGTCCCAAGTAAAATACCTGGGTATTATTTTAGATAAAAGATTAATCTGAGACCCTCAACTCAAAATCAAAAGAAAATCACTAAATTCTAGATCTCACTTATAACGCCCAGTACTAAAATCCAAACTTCCACTTCATAATAAAATATTTTTATAAAAAGCAATGTTAAGACCTATTTGGGCGTATGAATCCCAAATATGAAGTTGTGCCAAATCTTTGCAATTAAAAAAAAATCGAAGCTTTTCAATCGATTTCTTTTTGTACAATCACGTCCACTCCTTGGTATGTTTCCAATCTCACACTTCACAAAGACTTAAACATAGAATCAGTTGTTAATTTAGTTAAAACATACTATAAAATGTTCCATTCAAAATTACTTTTCCATCCTAACCCACTAATCACGAATCAACACACGGTTACAATCCTGACAATCCCCCTCGTCGTCTTAAAAGACATTGGTGTCGAGATCTTTTAAATTGAAAACGTGCTAGTTTAGCAGACACGTCGTAATGGGTCCTATCACTGGATAGCTTCCTTACTCACCGTTTTCTCGTCCATCATTAATTTGTTCTCTTATTCACTTATTGTATTTTTTTTTATATATACAGATTGTAAATGTTATTTATATTTTTAATAAAAAAAAAAAAGATATTTTATGACTAGGTACACTGGTAAACTACGTTTTTCTAGGACATTTGTTTTTCTCCTCCGTTTTTATCGGAAAAAATATCCAATCATCAACAAAGTTCAAGTATTCCAATCACGCGCTCTTCGTACTATCCTTACTGCACGCTAACCAATGATACACTCAATAAAGACTTAGGTCTTCTTACACTTAATGGAGCAGTCAAACCTTTTTACAAACGTTTCCGTATGCGTCTTCACGAACAGTTTAATCTCTCATTTCAAACCTAGCTTTTGACAATTTCCCTGAAAACCCACCCCGTCGTCTACAAAGAAATTGGTGCAGAGACCTCTTAATATGATTTTAATTAATTTTATAATTTACATTTTTCTTAAATATAAAATAAAGAAATATAAACAACTATTTTTCTAAATTTTTAACTCCAAAATAATTTGGTAATATTCGAGATTTGTATGTCTTGTCGAAATTCTAACTAAATGATTATAACAATTTTTTGTGACTATAGATTTTTGGTATTTTTTTAATTGAATAATTAAGAGTTTTGTGTTTGTATTACATTTTCTAGCATTTTTACCCAGTGAATAATTTGTAATCGACATTTCTAGAAAAAATGTAAATTTGTCATGCCTGTAAAAAACTCAAAAATAGTTAAAATATTTTGAAAATATTATCGTAGGTTAAAATAAAAATAAAAAATAAATAAACTTTTTCCCGATTATAAAATTTACTTTTAGGAATTTTTTATTTTTGATCCCCTAAAGTACCTGTTTGAATGCGGTAAAGTTTAATTGTTAGTAAATAATAATAATAATATGTTTTATTTATTGTATAGAACTGGACCGTATGTCATCATATTAATATGTTAATAATAATTAAATGAATTAATAATTTATATAATAACGACAACCAGTAGCATGCGGTGATTAATATTTTATATCGGGTAAGCGTTAAAATTAAATTTCAAGTTAAAACTTTTAAAAAAGGTATTTTAATATTATTTTATTGATAAAAATTACAATCTAAGATTTATTTATAGATAAAATTCATCTGAATTTCTTGTTTCTATTATTACCACCTGTTTTGTATTGACTTATTATAATAAAATTAATATTGTTTTTTTACTTTCTTGATTTATAATGGTAATTGAAATGATAACAATCTTATCATATCAATCTTATAAAATTTCAAGAATTTGTGTTAAATAGGAAAATTATAAAAATGTAACTCAGTTGTAATGAGTAGGTGAATAATTAAGCTAGCTTTAACATAAAATATTATTGAGAGAGACCTGATATCAAACCCAAGTGGTGTAACGATTTGAATCCACAAAAACGTCGGCGTGAACAGTCCCAAAATTTATATTTCCTAACTTTTCTCCAAAACTATTATAGTTAAAAAGTTGATCGATAGCTCATTAAAAATGGATTATCAAGTAGATATAAAATGCGAGATTAAAAATTATTTAATTTTTTACAGTTAAAAAAAAGTTATTTTTTGCTAAATTTTCATTTAGCGTGATAGATTATCAAAACTGGAGAACGGATTTTTTTATTTGGGATCTTGTTAGATTCACATTGGCTAGGAGAAATGCAGTGAAAATTTTCAGAACTTTATCTTTAATCGTTAACTCACTACAGCTATAAAGCTGAAAAACATAAAAAAAAAACGCCCAATAAAACGTGTTTTAATTTTTTTTTGAAGCTCTGTATTGAATTAAGTATAAAAGATAAAGTTCTGAATATCTTCACTGCACTTCTCCTAGCCAATGTAAATCTATCAAGACCCCAAACAACAAATTCCGCTTTTGGAGATCTATTTCACTAAATAAAAATGAAAATAAAATACATTATACATACATATTGCATACAATTAATAAATTTCTAAAGATTAAAAATCAAGAAAGTTTACTTGCCGATCTCTGACTTGGCAAGTGTTTTATTATTGTTTTTAGTATAATTGTTAACCTATTATTTGTCTAAATGTATATAATATTATTTTTAATAATAATAAAACATTAAATAATTTAAAAAATTAAATAATTCTAAATAACTTTAGTTTATAGATAATAGAATAATAGAGTAATAGAAATTATTATGTAGTAACTGTAAACTTATAATTATGAGCTTCCTGGTCATTGAGGGCAACTAGTGTATATTAACCTCTTTTATTTACATACAGTGCGTATTATTGTACAAATTAATAAGATATGAATATATTATTAATTATTATTTATTGTAAATTCAGTGAAACTATGAAACACTTATTTTTCAATAATCAAAATCCTTAAAGCTCACAAATATTTAAACGTGTTATTAATATTGAATAGATATAAATTACACTTGATTATTACGAAAATGTTAACTTAATATTTTTAATTGATACTTTGTCTATCGGTTTTAACTTATCAAGTTCTGGTTCAAAATTCTCCTAAAACAAATAAAATTAATATTTTACTTTTTATAAACCTTGGGCGGATCCAGGGAGGGGCAATCGCCCCCCCCCCGTTCCCGTTTCTGACTTAAGTTTTTAACGTAATTACTTTATAGTTCATTATTTTTACTTCGTAAGACATCATAGATATCATGTTTGCCATTTAAAAATCGCTCCCTCCTCATTATTTTGGACTAGATCGGCTAGATCCACCACTGTTATAAACCATACCTACTGGCTACCAGCCTACATATTAATTTAAAATTTCTATTGGTCTATAGACTTTCTCAAATTTTTGATATTATGATAATGTATATATGTGAAATATAATATGTATGTAAACATATGTTACACAGAGTATATTTTATGCAATAAATTCTAACAATATTATACAACTAAATTGTATAATGCATATAAACTTTCACAAATATTGAAAAAATAATAAGACATTTTTGTCTAATATTTTTATTTTTAAATTATTGAATAGTTTAAAACGTACTTCGTGAATATCCATATCAATACTGTAATTCACTAAAATAAAATAAACAAATCTATATAAGTTTCTAATGTTATTAAATTCCCATTCGTAATAATATCATCAGAGCCGTAAACTAGGGTAAGGCGAACGAGGCACTTGTCTTGGGCGCCTGATGCTGGGGGCGCAAAAATATTAAATGATTAACTATAGAAAATTAGAAAATGTATTTATTATTGTATAATACTGTATTGTTGACAATATAATATTTAAATATTTTGTATTACTACGCACCGATCCGTAAACGTAATATTATATTTTTAATATAAAATATAGGTATTTCTTAATTGATTACTCGTTTATCGCTTTACAATTATTATTGAATTATTATTAGTAAATAGTATTTATTATTAGTTATATTTATATATTTTGTTATTAGACATTAGTAATATTTATGATGTTATCTTGAGAATTTATTTTCCATTTAATTTTCGAATTTACATTACAGACTTAATATTCATATTCTTCTTACTAAGATGAGTAAGATGGCATTGCGGTGTAAAAAAATTATGGAAATATTTAAATATCAAACGATTCTTAATTTTTTTTGGTCATTTATTAACTAATATGAATTTACACGATTTGCAAAAAGTAGCGGCTAAATTATAATGATGATATAAATACTGTGGAAATAGTTTAAGAAATTAAAGATTTTAAACAAGCAGCTTTATCAATTTTGCCAAATATTGAATAAGTAACGTTTTTAAGTTTATTAGAATGATTCACGATATTAAGCGCTTAAAGAATCGTCTCCAAATATTGAAATGCTATAAGGATTTTTCTTTCAATGCCCGTCACAATAGCTTCGTGGGAAAGGATCGAGCTTCGGCAAACTCAAATTGATAATAGCTTACTTAAGATCTACAATGGTTCAGGAGAGATTATCAAGTATGGCCATACTTTCAATAGAAACAGAAGTCGCTAGTGTAATGAAGAAGTTGTTGACAAATTTTCTGACATAAAAGCAAGGAAAATTCTATTCTAAATAATAATTATTTTAAATTATTTTATTTTATTTTTATTACTATTATTTTTAAATCTATACTATATACTATACTATTATATAAAATGATAGTGTTTGATTGTGTGTTCGGTATAAACTCCGAAACTACTTATTCAATCGTCGTGCGGTTTTTTTTTAAATTAAAGAGGACATCACAAAGAAGGTTTTAGGCATAAATAGTCCGATAAAGTAAATAAATAATTAGTTATTATTAATTAAAATCTTGGGCGGAGCCGAGACGGGTATGCTAGTACCTAAAAATTTGTAATTTTTAATTTGATTTGTTTAATAATAAAAGAATTTGAGAATTATATATTTATATACTTGTGTGAGTTGTGGGTATGGCTAAAAATGATATCTCTTGTTTTGCTCGTAACCTAATTACAATTTTTCAAATTTTTCTAATTGTATTAGAAAATATTAAAAGATTTGAGTGTGTTACCCCTACAGGCCACAACCCAGAGAGCGCATTGCTAGAGTTCTGCCTCAGGATAAAAAAAATGGCTCGGAACGGCTCTGAATAACATTAACTTAAGAATCTAGAAAAATATTGTTTTCCTCCGTTCTCCATACACCAAAATATTTTACCCGGAAGCATTAGACCACGATTTAAGATAATATTATCTTAAATCGTGCGTTAGACATAATTATTAATATATATAACTTATTAAAAATAGGTACGTTTTAATAGTCTTTCAAATAAGAATTTAAAATTATTTGTATATTGTATAATGAAAATACAATTTATTTATTTATTTTTATTTTTTTATTTAATTTATTTTTTTTTTTTATTTATTGTTATGGAATTCAAATTTTAAATATTAAACTAGAGACTAGACTTATGACAATTGACAATGCGATTCTACGGTGGTATTTTGGTCTGCGTTTAAAAAGCTAGCATATAAATCGCAGGGCAAATCTAGACAATGTCAAATAACTTTATGTAGTATATTGTTCCTATTTTCTTGTTGTTTTTACTTTATACTTTATATTAGTGTTTATAATAGAATAGGTATAAGAAAATAAAACATTTTTTAAATAACTATAACTATTTGTATGTCTAGGTCCAATGGATATGTCTAGTGTATTATTGATATAATAAATACAAAAGTTAATTTAAAAGTATAGAATTGAAATATAATATTTACCTGGACCATAATTATCTTTTCTTATTTTATACATAGATGTATGATATACTTGATGAAATCCAACAGATCCTTAAAACATAATCATTAATAAAATTAAGTTTCCATTATTTTAAAAATAATGATTATTTTGATACTTTTTAATATTTTCAAATTAAATTAATAATAAAAGGAGCATATATTTTTCAATTTATAATTGTTTCATTTTTAATTATAAACAGTCATACAGACATACAGTATACCCTTAAATCCTCGTATCTCTTTTAGAACATTCATGACAAACTAATAATATATTTAAAATTTAAATAATGTATCTTTCTAGTTATCAGTAAGAACGTTTCATTTACATTTTTCAAAAACAATTTTTATGCAATTTTATTTTTTATATTTTAAAGATAGCTATCTTTTTGGTCATACTTAAAATTAAATGAAAATTGACTTGTTGTGTAGATATAAGTAATATATGATTTATAAAAAATACAGCAGCGTATAGTATTGAGTTATTTAAAAACTTAGATTATTTAATTATTATTCTGACGTAATGTCGGGCGAGACTCTTTTTGACCAAAAACTTACCCTTTCCTTATCGGCCAATTCAATTTTCGGTCAAAATACAAAGTTTAATGTATACTTTATATCATAGGTACATATCAAAAATTATTAAAACCTATGTATAATATTTGTCATTAATTATTTTATAGTTAGATTTTTGACATTATTATGCATTAATTTTACTATATTGAATAGTCTAGAATCCAGTATTTGGGAATAAATTAATTTTTATTACGAATCTACTTTCGAAAAAGTCCATTCAAATCGAAATCGATTGTGGCATAACATTCGTGTTATATTATATAATGATATTTATCTTACGAAATAAAAAATTAGCTTTAACTTGGTAGATTTCCACTCAGTCTTCGTTTTAAAACATACGAGTAAATGATCAAAATAATAGCTATCTTGAAAATTTTAAAAATTAATAATATAAAAAAAATTTTGAAAAAAGCCGCAAAACTTATGTCATTCAATTAAAAAAAAAGTTTCGAGAAAAAGGGTTCGCTCGCTGTACGAGCACGCGGGCCACATGTTTAATACAATGATACCACTATAATATAGTATTAAATAATTCGCAGTTTTTTTTTAACTCGAAAAATTATTAAAAATTAAGAGATTAATGAAATTAAAATGTTGAAACGTCAATATTTTCAGAAAAATGAACTCGACAAAATGACTATTTTCAATTTTTTTGATAATAATTAAATAAAAAACTATATTTTTTAACCTTTTTACGAAAACATTAAAATAAATTAAAACATGAAATATTTGTAGGTCTTGTTCCTGTAAATCTTATTAAAAACCCTGAATTAAAATATCTCCATTATATTAGAAGATATCGCAATGGATAAATCCTCAAAAGATTCTATCTATGCTCGTAAGTATTCATTATTTAAATATATTTTTCGGTCATACAAGTGAGGAAAAAAATGTTTATAGTTATAAACAAACACAATTAAGAATAATCCACATCAAAACGTTATTTCTTATTAGTTATTACTCATAAAGTCATAATTCAAGTTATGACTGAGAGTAATAAACTAATAAACAACAAATTTAACCAAACCTTTAAAAAACTTTTAAACCCATTCTCTTTTGATTAAATATTAAGAGTTTAAATATTAGGAACCATTAATTTCTTGAAATTAACGTTAAATAAATTACCATTAACTGTAAATATTTTGTAATAAATGTATAACAGTATATCATATATCATTACATAAAGATATAAATTCATTTAAAAATAAATTACCTTGTTTCTTCAATCTAATCAAATATGACATGAAATTTTCATTGTTCACTACAAATTCTAAATAAAACAATAGGAAATGTTAATACTTTTTAAATTTAAAAAAATATATATATTTCATGTTAAATTTAAAAATGTCATGAAAATATGTAACTTTATGGTAATATAAGTAATAACGCGTGTTTATAAAGAACGTGATTCAGCGTTTACTTACGTAAAATACGTAATAACATTATTTAATTTACAATAACCTTAAGCACTAGTTAAACTACAAACTAATAAAAACTTTTGTATTATCATATAATATTCAATTCCATCGGAATGGACGTTGAAAATATAACTGAACTATTCTGACCATTATTAATGCTTAACGGCTAACCGTTATTAGGGCCGCGGACAGGTCAGTCAACATTGTATTTTACGATATTTAAAAAATCGGCCTTTCAAATTCAAACCTTATTATGTCTTCATAACACTATTACACTTAACATCATACACCAAATAATAATATAACCTCATAGTCAATCCTAACGGTTTGCAACAATCATAACATTAAATATATATTATTAAATGATTAACAAAATAACTAAATAAACTTAAAATTATAATACTCGTACTGTCATCAGAAATCTGCTCTGAATTTTCTACTTCAGAAATATATATATTAAGCTTATAATTTTGAATTTACACACATTAAAAAACAAAAAAGTCTCGTATAGAATAATATATATATAGATTATCTCTTTATTGAAGCGTATTATTTGGAACATATAATTTTAATGCTGTCTCCTTTTATCCTACTCAAAATCATCTAGAGCCAGAGACCATGGTCCAGGACTGCGCGGCAAATGAAAACTTTTTATTCCCCATCACTACAATAACACGTAACGACTACAGCCTATAAATTATTGGTATTATTATAAATTAGTACCTATCTGTTGCTCTAGAGTGGGTGCAAGTTAGTGACAGACAGTGTATAGTTTAGTAGTTGAGAGAGGAGATTATTGACGGAATGATTGCATTTTTGTTATTCGCATGCGTGAAGTGGTCATGGTCTCTCGAAGAAAAGAATTTAGTATTGAAGGATCGAATAAAGAATAAAAAAATATCATAACTTATGGGTGGTAAATAAGTGATAGCATTTTTTTATTTTTTATTCAATACCACTCATATCATTATGAACTACTAACAATTCCGAGTGATATTTTACATCCACCTCGTTCAGCTTCTTACTATTACAGTACGCCAGTTTCAGTGCTTCTCAATCCTTTTCCCGTTAATGTGTACGTGTATAGTGCGTTCGTGTGTACCTCAGTTGAAAAGGTCTTTAGATAAAACATTTTTATGATCCAGCGTATTCACTAAAACATTATAATATCATTCCAGTCTTAGTGATATTTTCAATAGTGATATTAATGTGGTGTAGCCCGCCATAAACTTCCTAAAAAATATAGTGTGTCCGAAAAACCTGGTCAAATCGCTTCTTTGAAAATAACGAAGCCTAAAAATGTAATGTATCATGCACCTAATGGGCATTTGGCTGGTTGTTAGATTGACCAACTGTAAGCTGTAGCCAGTCTAACACCTCTTTTAATTTTTCCAATATCTTAGTTAAGTCTACTGTTTTTAAAAAAATTTTTCGACTGAATTACGTAATTTTGATATTTTAGAATACAATATACTTTTACCTGTTATAATCCAATACTTTAAATATATATCCTTGCCAATATGAAAACTTTGTTCAGTAATATATAATCATTCAATTTAAAATAATAAAAAAATATTTCAAATTACAAATTGTAAATCTCAATATTTTAAGCAGCGAATGGTGTTACGACATGACTCTAAATATAATATATAAGATTGTGAGTGATGTGACAATCTACCTCCAAGTGTCTTCGATACCTCTAACCATCTGACGAGCACATGTGTTGAACTCTTTTATATATGATTTCATCAGTAAGAGTGGTAGTAGTGATTACGGCGATTATACTAAGCGGGATAGTGTTAATCTCACAACATTTAGTATTCTGGTTTTCCTTTGGTGGTCACCCGAGTTAAATTTTCTCCCGTTGAAACGCTTTAGTTATATTGTTTTATTAAAATTATATAACGAATGCTACGCCCCCTTCACTACGTTGACTTTTGCATGTTTGTGTTTCTGATTGCCTGATTAATTATTTCGTCATACCGTTTCGTATTTGGTTTTTATATATTTAACATCATAGAAATCTTCTGGGTACATATAGACACACTCAAGGCTTGACAAAATATAAACCATAAATCATAATGAGTATACTTAGTAAGATGTTTTTGAACGTGAAACATACAACAATTCTCCAGTTAGTTCATCAGGTCCAATTAATTTATCACTAGACAATTTAGATAGAACAGATTCAATACGAGTTTATTGTCAATAGTATTAACAGAACTATACCGTTTGGCATTAAATCGGTTTAGAGCAGTAAATAAAAGTCTATTTATCATTTGTACTAATTACTTTATTCCGATGAACTGTTTTAGGTATATTTTTTCTCGGTTTATTTTACTCTAAAAATTTCCATATCATATTTTTGAATAAGTATACAAATGAGATTCAGTATATTAAATAAATTGCTTATAATAGATTTTATATATCACTTTAAGACGACGCCATACCCGCATGTGATGTCTTTGTCTTACTAACGTACATCATAACAAATTTTCGTTCAGCAGAATACATTTGGTGACGTTAGCTTTAATATAAGAGTAAATTTACCTATTATAAAATTTAAAGGAAAAAATATTATCTAGACAATGACATATGATTTTATTGATATTATCATTTTAAAGTGAGTTATGAACATTTTAAAGTTGTTATATTTTACATAGCTGTAACTCACTTTAAAATCATAATATCATTAAAATCATATGTCATTGTCTAGATAATATCCTTACCTTTAAATTTGATAATAGGTAAATTTACTCTAATATTAAAGCTTAAGTCACAAAATGTTTTCTGCTGAACGAAAATTTGTTATGATGTACGTTAGTAAGACAGATACAACACATGCTTTCTTAAATGTTGTACAAAGCAAACGCATGATAGTCATGTAGCCTACTTAATGGCTCAAGGGTGGTGTAGTATATTTTAGTCAACAAGTTAATAAACATTGGAAAATTAAAACTTAGACTTGACTTTATCAAATTCATTAATTAAACATTTACTACTAAAAATTATTTCTTTGGGAGATACTTTCTAAAAGCTATATTATTAGAGTTTACTAGCTGACCCGGCAAACGTTGTTTTGCCAAAAAGAAACTATTCTTAAAAAAAAACTGCAAAAAAAGTTTTGATACCTTAGGCAGGTTCACCACTATTTAAATGACACCTTAACCCATTCGGCCACTACTATTGTTGGAATTATGGGAGCGCAATAACTAATAAGGTTGTTAAGCCCAATGTAGTAACCCACGTTAAAGTTTTCTCTATGTTGATCAATTTTTTTGGTGTTGGCCGGGGGCCCAATTTTAACGATTAATTATGTAATATGGACAATTTTATAAGCTAAAGCTTGTTGTAGCTTTTTCAATTTGAAAAACATTCCGGAACTCAAAAAATCAATAATCAAAAAATTTTTTTAAAAAAATGGTTTTTCCAAACTTTTTTTCGTAAAAACCTTCTTCTGGAAATTACGAACAATTAAAAAAATATTTGAGCCAAATCAGTCTAGCCATTCTCAATTGATGAATTGTTATACATTTTTGGCTCCATTTATTTATTATATAGATAACAATAAACATTTACATAAAGAAAATTAAAATGAATAATGTTTGATTAAGAACGGTAAATTTGAGTTTTTCATTCTTAAATGTTATATAGTATTTGTAAAACAATTTTGATTAATTCAAAAATTAATATGAAAATAAAAATATATTATTAAATACATAATGAATAAACAAAATATTATATTAAAGCGTAATATTTAACATGCAGTTAATAAAAATTGTATTATTATATAGGATTTATTCGTAAACACTTTCGGAACTCAAGTGTTTCGTCGAAAAATAATATTTATTAAATATTTATGTTTATTTAATATTTCAATAGTCATTTATGAAAAAAATTATATTATAATTAATTTTTTAATTTTCATAAAAATAAATTGTATTTACTAAAATAAAAGTTACAATAATTTTTGTATAATAGAACAATATTTCTATGTTTTAAATTAAATTATAGTGAAATAATTAAGTCTTAAAATTATTTTCGAAAAAATAATATAATTATTATTATATCATTAAGTTGGACAACTTACTACTTTTCAACTTATTGAATGTGAGTTCATAGCCTATGAAAATTAAACATACAAAACTTGTTTATATTATTATAATAAAATAAATAAATAGGTACCGCTTTGCTGTAGACGCTGTACATAAGGTGTCAAGTGGTCAATTATAGGTCTGTTAAATTTGAATTTAATCTGATAATTTCATTGAATACCAGAGCTGAAACGGACGTGCTGAATTGGCCTATGGGATTATATCTCTAAGTGGTATGCTTTTTTGATAAAACTATTAAATTCGTTTTTTTTTTTTTTTTTTTTTTTAGTATTATAGTAGGTTGTTATAATTTTTTCGGAAAATATTGCCTACTATTATTATTTATTATTTAATTATTATAATAATATATAATATATTTATACCATATTATATCAACTTATATAACTAACAATTTAATAATATATTTCTGTAGATATCGTTGAATAGTTAAAATACGTTCATAGTATCTATTTAATAATATATTAAAATAAATCAATAATGTTATTGTGTATGGCAAAATTTATAATAATATAATGTATGCAAAAGTTTGAAGTTCTTACGAATCATTTTAGATATAATAAACTAATTTAAATGTGTTTTAACATATGTAGATTGTAAAACTAAACTTGTATTAAGTTTTTTAATTTTAGATATAAAAACGAAATGTTTATGTATTTCTAGCTACAAAATACTTATTTACTAATTTTCGAGATTTTTATAGTGTTAAAATTCATACGAAATACGAATAATAAGTACCTATTTAAATAATAAAAAGTTTTTTGTTGAGTAAAAATGGTAAAATAGTGAATAAAATTATTAGTTTTTAAATATTTTGCCAACAGACTGGCAACAGTTGTTACTATCTAGTATCTAGTGCAGCGGTTCCCAAACTGTGAGGCGCGCCTCCCAAAGGAGGTGCGAGCTTTTGGCAGGGGAGGCGCAAGCCGCGTGATAAATTTTTACTGTTAACTTATATTGTCATAAAAATAAAAATATTTGTATATTTAAATACTATAAATTTGTAATTTAATTTTTTATGGGAGGCGCAATTGATTTTTTTTAATTTTTAGGGTGGCGTGAACTAAAAAAGTTTGGGAACCACTGATCTAGTGTAAAATAACTTCGTGGTAGGTGGAGTCACTTACTAATGTCCGTTTGGTTAGCCGTGTCTGTAGCTATAAAAAATTATATTGAGTGAAAAAATATTATTAAACTATTAAATTTAAAATTAGCGCTTCATCGGCGTAAGAGTGTAAAACCATGTTGAAGTTTAATTATTATATCTATTATATCTACAAAGCGATATCTAATCATTATTGTATACCGATTAATTTCCCATGTTTTTGTGACTCGACAAATTGATAGTGATCAGTGATAAGTAATAAGTTGTATAACTATCATCATCTCTAAAGTTAGTATAAGGTTATAAAAAATCTATTTAATTAAATTTTATTTAAATATGACAAATGAGTCATACTATAAAGTTCAAACTATTCACAGTCAACGAAAAAATGTGCTGTTAGTGAAAAATAACTATAAATATTCCAAATATACAGAATTAAAATTCGGGGAAATTGAATGGAAATGCATTTAAAAAACGTGTAAAGTAATTGGCGTTGATGATAATTTTTTGCGAAAATCAGGTACACGTGAACTTGAAAATATCGATATCGATATTGGCAATATTTTACACAAAATTAATAAAATATATAGCATGTCTCGTGAATGCATACGAAATTTACCAAAGCTTCCAAAATCAATTTATGAAGTACATTAATATATAAATAATACTAAGCCGAAACAGTTAAAGACGAATATTTTATTATAACAAATGACTTATTAGATCATATAATTATATTTTCATACGACTTGAATTTAAATTTTATGTGTGATCTCAGACCTTATATGTCGACGGTGCATTTAATACTGTACGAAATTTTTTCACCAGTTATTCAGTATTCATGTGTATTAACTAATGGTGAATTTGTACCAGTTGTGTTCTATTTGCTTCCAATTTCCAAATAAAAATAAAGATACATATCTATAGCCATTTGGGAAATACTTAAAAGAAAAATGGCAATCATTAATCAAATGTTAGCAGCCGAGAACACTAGTGATCGATTTCGAAACGTCATCCCATTCAAGCGTGAAAAGTATATTTCCTAATAGAAATATAATTGGATGCCATTTTCATCTAAGTCAATCATGGTACATATAGATAATATATATGTATAGGTATAACTTATTAATTATTGTTAATATTATTTTTTTTAATTTGTCAAAAGGTGAATACGAATACAATAAGCAATTAGTCAGTGGTCTTGTCCAAGAATATAAAAACAAAGAATTCGACATAGGAAAATGGCTTAGACAATTATTTAGTCATATATATCTGGAATCTAGATCCTAATGAAGTTGAACTATGTTTTGAAAATGGCATTAAAAATGACCAACCCAAGGATGTACGAATTAAAAAAATTATCACTTACTTAGAAAAAACATACGTAACAAATGATGCAACATTTCCATTCAATATTTGAGTCAAAGAAGCAACATTGAAGAGAATAACAACTGTGAGTCTTTTTACGCCAAATTTGGTTAATTTAATGCTGTAGTATTTACTAAAAATGTATTAACTATGCAGACAGATTCTTATGTAAGGATAAATTCTGCCAATAATAACGAAAGTAGAATAATTAGAAGTCAACAAAAAAATAATATACAACTTATAAATAAAAAAATTAAATTATATCATAGCAACAAAATTATTAGATATAATTTTGTAAAAAGTTTGGCTTCGTTTAATAATATTTTATTTTCATTTATTTTAACTGTGGAGTTAAGGTGATATAATGATTAATGATATATTATAAAATGGCCACGATGCATGCGAAGTTACGGTGCACTGATTTCGTTGTCGTTTCAGTATATATTTATTTTTATACCTATATTATGTACTATTTATGGCGTTATTTGTATTTAAACTATGTAGTGTCGTTGAGTAATTTGTTTAGAGTCATGCTGGGGGGGGGGGGGTGATAGTATTTTAACTATATTTACTCTATTTATAAATAATATACCGTGTATAATTATCAGTATCCGACCCCAAGAAGAGTTTAAAATGTTTAAATTAATTTTAATTTTGATTTAAATGTATCACAATTATTTTTAAAATAATCATTTATATTCTCAGAAAATAGGTAGGTTAGTATTTATTTTTAGGAAAAATAAGTTAAGTTAGGACACTCCTGAATGATAAAATATTAATATGAAAATATTGTTCTTTAGAATACTTAAAAATTACAAAAATCGTATTATTAGAAAAAATAGCATCGAGTGTGCAAGTATGCTAAATTAGTGAATTATCTTGTAGATATATGACAAGTTTATTTTAGGCTTTCTTGATTGTGATCTCTTAACAGTAGTTTTTTTTTTATTGGGACGGATCGATAGCCCATCGCCAAAGCTTCAACTGGATGACTAGACCACACCAACCTTTTCAGGTACGTGTTGTAGTGGCTATTACAGTGCGTCCATCGAGATAGATTGTTATCTTACAATACATTGAGCGACGAGGAAGCTACTTTCCTAACATCATCTATTATTTTAAAGGTTGTATCCAAAAACCACACAATTTTGATTTTGACCCTAAAAAGGTTGATAAACAAAAACCACACAGCTTAGCGGTCATTTTATAACAAATTACCTCACATTTAGAGTGGATTAAAACCGCACACTATTTTTAGTGAAAATAGTGAAAAGATAAGATTATAAGATAAGTACTATACAATAATCGTCTTTAGTTGCCACTTAAGTTAATTATTTATTTTCAGGAGTATTTGTTTCAATTTTTAGAAAATTTTTACGTGACAGATATCGTATAAAATTTTAAATTTTAAAAATAACGTCGGCAGTCGGTTTTTTTTTAAATTTTTGAATATATACATTTTTAGTTTTACATTTTTTTAAATTAATATTTTAAATTTTTGATGAAATATTCAAATATGAGAATAATGAGAATAATAATTAATTATACATATGCATATGCTTTTTTTGTTTATCGACCTTTTTGGGATTGAAATCATAACTGTGCGGTTTTTGGATACGACAATTTTTAAAATTGTGTAGTTTATTATTATTATTATTATTATTATTATTACATATTATTAAATGTGTACGGTTTTAACCTACCAAAAGTGTGCCGTTTTTTGGAGTCAACGATTTTAAATTAATTAAAAAATAAATTACCTTCTTTGAATATTACACTTGATTGCTCATAACTTTCTTCTAATAAATAAATAACCTTAATTAGACATATTCTAATTAAATGGCATAAAAACATGTAATTTATATTTTAATATTTTATATAGTTTATAGTAGTTATTTAATAATGTACTTAAATTAAATAAAAATTTATTTCTAAAAAAAGTTATACATCATTTCAATTTGACTCATTAAAAAACAAAATAACTCATAACGTTTTAAATTAAAATAAAATTGATTGTTTAATTTTTATAAAAATTATTAAAATTAATATTTATATTCTATGATAACAATGTACTTACGGTATTGCGTTTCTAATTAAATAGATAAATATTAAATTATAATATTATACTGATAGTAAAAATTAGAATTATTTTTATATTTTTGGCAGGGCATAGAATTTATATTAATATCACTAATACTAATTACAGTAAAATTATTAAACCAATAACAATATGAATCATATTTGTATACTACTAATTAGTAGTAATTACTAAGCTATTTTTGGTAGATTCTATGCAAATTTCAAAACTTCAGATCTCGTTATAAGTAATTATAATAATGGTATAAATGTATAACAGTATTACAGTAATAAAGTAAGAACAGCAAACATGATAGAAAATTCGAAATAAACCTGGATATATAATACATTATTTTATTTTACTATCTAAAAATATAACTATTTAAGTAGCATCCAAATAGACGTAGATAGATCAAAAAATGGAAATTACTATAGTTAGATATTTTTTTATTTATTCTTATGATTTCAAAATAAATAAACATTAGTTAGTATTTTCAATTTTGCATAAAATGGGGAATATTTAAGTAGGTAAATATTTTTTTTATACAAATATTTCCAATTATTTTTTATTTTTAATATTATTTTACTTTTCAATTAAAATGATAAAAGTTTTCCAAAAGTTTTATGAGGATTTTCATGACAAATTATTGCTAATTATTATTTTAATAGGTTATGATTAAATATAATTTTTAAAAACTTACTTAACATAACAATAAATTGTTTAAAATCTTCATGTGAATCCTGAATCTCTGGTAAGACTATACAAATATTATTAAATGTATTTATTTTGTGTGATTTAAGTGATCATGATTAAAATCAACCATACAAACCATCCCTTTTTGTTGTAATAGGCAATTTAGAGGTTTTTTGTATAACAATTTTTATAATATTGAGTATTGAAGCAGATAACTTACAATGTAGAAAAGGCTAAACAGTAAACACTTTACAGAACAGCAACAGAACATAGAGAAACTGTTTGGTTTTTGAGAACTTTGCAATAATAAGGAAAAGTATTGGCGATTTCACGTTATAAGCAATTTATACAATCGTATAAATTATCGTAAGAACAGTAATTAGCATGGCAATATGATAACTAAAAAAAATTCGGAGGTTAAATATTTAGTTTTCTAGATGAGAACCCGGGTATAATGTAAGACGCTGTTGAGCATTGTTTGCGATATTGAGAAAATGTTCGCGTTGTTGGAAATACAATGTTATGTTGTTGATAATGTTATATAAATATAATGTTTTACTTTTCTATTTAATATACTACATTATATTGAATTCTTAGATATAATTAAAACTATTAAAACTTATATTTTATACGTTTATTACACAATAAAATTGTATATTAAAAACTATATTGAACATTTTTTAATCAAAATATATTCATTTTTACAACGTTTATTAATTATATTGTTACATTAATATATTTTTAATATATTTATATAAAGAATGATAGATGGCCAAATGCCAGTTAGACTCAGAAGAATAAAATAATTTATGCAATAAATAATTGTTGTTCAAGTTTAAATACTTAAATATCTAAATAGTATAGTATAGTATATTAGTTTAATATCTTTAAAATAAGTAGATATAAGTAAAGAATGGGAGAAGCTTATGAAAGATTAGAAAAAATAATTTATAAGGTTAAAGTAGATAAAAATCTAAAACAAATTTATGAAATTGGATCCAATTAATGAGAGAGTGAAACTTAAATAATATAACAGAGAATTATAGACTAAAAAATCTAAACAAAGAAGAGATATATTAATATTAATTCGGTTCAAAATATGAATTACAAAAACCTATTGAAAAAAAAATAAGAAAATATCATGGAAGAGTAAAAATTATAAACGGTAAGTAAATAAATTTAAAAAACAGAAAATAAATATAACACACAAAGAATATACGGCAGTTTTAAATTTAGAGTATCTCAGAAAAAATAAATAAAATCAGAGTTAATTATTACGAAAACAAAATAAAAAACTTCATTTTAATAATAATAAAAATCCAAATATTCGAAGAAAATGTACTTGTAAGACATATACAGCGTGATAGAATTTTGAATAAAAATTAGTAGTAGAAATGCACATTAAATAATTAAAAATGTCTTCTTTAGCAACTTCTATTGTGTTTTATTTTTACTAAACATTTGCGTTATTGATGTGAATTTGTGTGACAGTGGTTCTACTATCGTGAATATGGTTCATCTAAGTACTCAGATTTTAGTCAAAAACTTATTTTCAACTATTTGCATGTCTATTTTTAGAAGTAGTAAAATCAACCTTTCATTTTAAAACCAAAAAATAAATTTTGCCAACTTCACATACTTCACACATTTTGATCTAGGACTTCGAAATTAATACTAATCAAAAATCAATGATTAACAAGTATTTTCTAGTCCATTTTTAATTAATATGCAAGCCACTCTGGCGATCATTATCTTTTGAATTTGTGAAGATATAGGACTTTGAAATAACTTAGGGATGAGCCCTCTTCGTGTAGGAGTTTCCACCTATTTCTAAGATACTAGTATAAATATCACATCCTCATATTGAAATCATTAATTTCATGAACTGGATATCCAGATAGTGAAATTCGTCCAGATTGTGAATTTTGACGAAAATACATTACACGGATATCTATTTTATGAAATTGACCATACCAATGTATTGTGTACTTTGTGTAATTATTACAAAACAAAATATCCTAGTTAGTATTAAAACATTTAAAACTATACTTTCTATATTGTTCTATGAACAAAAATATAACAATAATTATAGTCAATAAATTATATCATGTTAGATGCATTATATTTTTATTTTATTTTTCATAAACAACAGTGTTACCTATGAAGTATTATGAAATTAACTATACTTAACTTTCTATATTTCTTATATTGTTTTATTAACAAAATAATTAATTGATTGAATTAAACAATGATTAATAAACTATACCTGTACATTTTTTTCCTTATTATTTTACTTGACAATTGATTATGACATAGACTGTTACATAGTATATTATTTTTAAAGCCAGCACACCTACTTGATTGGCAAGGAGGACAGCAATCCTTACTCTCCTGATTTTTTTATAATAAATTCAGCATTTTTATTTTATCAATTTGATCAGTAGTGAGAAATACAATCCTTTTTTTTTTTGATCCGTGATCACACAAATTATATTTGAAGGATCTGTAGGTCTCCTATCAACTTTCGGTATTCCGAGTATAACACATTGATTAATTTCAAAATCGTCAGTTATTATCTGTTATTACCCTGTTAAAAATAAATTTAAATTAAGATCTAAAAATTAAAAATACAATATAAGATATAACTGTATTATATTATTTACCTTGATAGGTAATAATGTCGTTTATAAAATATAATATGCGTATCGTTTATAAAAAATAAAATAAAAAGATAATGTAATATGATTTATTGACTATAATTATTGTTATATTTTTTTTCATAGAACGAAATAGAAAAGTATAGTTATAACGCTATGATTATCTTGTTTTATAATAATTACACAATGTACACATACATATTGTCCATTTAATGAAATGGATGTCCGATGTCCATATAATATATTTTCGTCGAAATTCACCATCTGGAAGAATTTTACTATCTGGATATGAATATCCAGTTCATGAAATGAGTGATTTCACTATGTAGATGCGACATAAATATAAGTTAACAGAATATTAATACATTATTTATACGAAAATAATTCAACAGTATTTTTTCAGTAGGTAATCTTTTAATAATCTTCCAACAACAATATTGTTGTTTAAATATTATTAAACCGATTTTCCAAGTAAAACAAGAGAAAATAAAGTGAATTCCAAAATAGTCACATTAATGGTGCACAAATGTTAAGCAAAATGAAAATTTGAAAATTATGATTATTAAATCGGTATACGGTGGGGGGCCAGAGACGTATTTAGGGGGTCTTGGGCTCCGGGTGGTAAATTTTAAATTTTGGAAAGCATTTTTATATAATACGGTACGCATTTTTTTTTCTTACCTAATGCGCAAAATTGCTAAATACGTCCCTGGTGCTGAAATGCACTTTTTTTAATGCATGAATCCAATACATTAGGTACACATTATGAATTGAATAGTTAATACTTTATTAATTAAATAATATAAACAATACTTACAATGATACACTATTTACATTCCCAAACAATAAAATTAAACAATTTAATGTTAGTTATTTTTATTTAATATAAACAATATACTCGTGCCAATACTTGCTACCTAAAGTTCTTTTTTTTAATGTAAGCAAGCAATTTTAATAAAAAAAAAACTGCTGATAAAAATAATAATATTTAACGCACTATCCGTACTCATAAGTCATATTAAGTCACAAGTATAAATGCGGCTTAAGTCGTGTTTGCATGCTAAACATATTTTTTATTATTTTTTGTTTAATAAGAAACAAAAATGAGCTGGACCATGACCTGCTCATGCGATACCACGATCAATAGCCATAAATAACTAATAAAGTAATAGCCTTGTTGTTGGTGCTTAAGAAATAATGATATAAAACTAAAAAAATGTAATTACTTACATAAAATTACTTCATAATATTCTGATTCATTTAATGCATTACAGGTACCTGTAAATTTGTATTTTGTAAAAAAAAAAACAACAAAAACCAACCACGATTCATACAGTAACCGTTATTTTTCTGCACTCGGGCGTTCCAAGGATGGTCTTTGTATGGTGGTTTAAAAAAAAAATGTAAATTTCTCAGGTTACACCTCCTAGATTGTCTAATATCACATACAAATGAAACATTAGAAGTTTCAATTTTGACAGTCGAAAAAATGTTAAGTCGTGCCACAAAAGCTCTAAAGTTATTTGTTTTTAAATTTTATAAATTATTTTTTTTTTAAATCTGACCAATAAAATATTAATTTTGTACAAAAGTATATAAAAAAATATTTGTATAAAAAACTATTTTCTAAATTTTATATTCTTTACTATTGTTCATAGAATCATTTTTTTTATATACAAATAGCGTTTTTAGATGAAAATTTGTTTATTTTTATACTTTATGGATAAAGTATTAGAGTATTTTGATACACAAATAAACAATATAGAACTTTTTTTTATTAATATAATAAGTATTATAGTATTTTAATATTGAAGTATAACCAGGAGCGTCTCTCGACCTTTCTTGTGTAGAGTGGGGATAATAAAAAAAAAATCAATATTTATTTACATGAGATTCAGATATAGAATATAGAACCATAATTAAAATTATAAAAATATTAAATTTTGTTGATATCAAAGTGATAAATATATTATCACTTATTAGAAATATAGTCGGGAATTATTATGTTATATTGTATTATACGGTTGTAACAACTATTAACTAGCAATTACTACATTTTTTTCGATGCACAAATCGCGATTATGGTTATATATTATGGTACTTTTATACTCTATGACCGCGAATATGTATTTATGAAAACAAGATATTCGGACTCTAACACTATTAAATATATATCTATTTTTAATCGTGGACTCTACTGATATGAAAAAAAATGTCAAAAACTTACTTTAACATAAATTTTAAATTATAAAATTGACCAATTACTATGTAGATCAATCCACCTCATTACCCACGAGGGGGGCAATTTCTCCCCTCTGTTAGAATTTCCCTGAGTATAACTTCTTGATACATACAATTTATTAAGAAAGTATATAATATAGTATAAAATAGTTCGTCGGTATTATTGAAGATAAAATGCAAAAACTAAATTCAATAAAAATCTAGTTTTGTAATTTTATCTTTAGAGATTTAAATTATAGACCTTTATGAATTATTTGATATTATAATTTTAATTATTTGGAACTATTTGGAACGTTGATTCTTGTTTAAAGTGTCTGGACTCTAGACTGTAGAGCCATACACCATGTACGGTAGATGGCAAAAGCTATAAATTGTCTAAAAATTACATATTCTAAATTATCAAATCGATATTATATAATATAAATCATATTATAAATTCGAACAACTTTGGGGGTGTAATAGGTATGAATAAATCAGAGAACGAATTAAAAGGATCACTCTGTATAGTATAGTAATCCAATTAATCACTCCACTACTCCACTACATTAAACAAAAAAAATTACCTTTCATTCTTTTTTTAATAGAATCATATTCAGCCTGTTTTACGTTAGACACTAAATGATAAAAAAATAAATATTTACATTTTTAATAAGTTAAAATCATACAAAAATTAAAAATAACAAAAATGTATTGGTTATAGAGTTATAGTTAACTTAAAAAATATTGTTTACAATGATTGATACTAGAAATTCATGGTCATATAAAGTCCACTTTAAAAGAATTAGCAATATTATACGGAGATTATGTAGTATGCAATTAAAAAGTAGGTATATTTAGTTTAAATGTATTTAACTAATTGAGGGTTTACTCACTGTAATAGATGTCTTCTGTTGGATTGACGTAAAGTTCATAATTTTCAAATACGTATCTGGGTGTATTTCCATCTGTTAGAAACACATAAAAAAATTTTATTTTATTTAAGTACGGAGAATAATCTAGTATGTATAGTATCGTATATGTTAAAATTATTGAAATATGCAATTAATACGAATATTCTTTCATACGTGAATCCAGTGTGTTGTGTGTACAAGTATCTATATTGTATCTCACTATTAACCTTCTACTTATAATATTAAGTACGTATTAAGACATAACTTTTGATTGTTATACAGATGTAGATTATGAGTACCAATATGACTATAACGATTGCATATAATTATAGCCTTTCGGTATTTGACGTAAATATAAAGATACTATATAAAATATACAAAACATATTAAATAACATAATACATAAACAGCCTCTGGTGCAGTCCTATAGGCGTAAATTTGGCTTGTTAGGAGGGGGGGCTAAAATTATAAACATAGAATAGGCCCACGGGGGATTCACCCTGCATCCCCTACATATAAATTTTACAATTTTACTGTAACATTTATTGTTAAAGATTATAAATACTTCGAAATTATTTATTTAACAAAACAATACAAATTTTAATTCAATTATTATTACTAACAATTTCTTTCTATTTATCTTTTTTTTGTTACATAAGTTTTTTTTATTAAATCTGCTACACAAAGAACAATAAAAACAATTGATGAATATAAATTAATAAAAAAATAACAAAAAATAAAAAGATTTTTATATTAATTTAACATTATATTATATTTATGTTCATCTGCAAATAATTTAAGAATGGTCTGACCGGAATCATTTTTCTGATTAGTGATCATAATAGATTCTAAATACATAGCACGTGGTGTATACCATTTCTAGAAATCTATTTTGTCATGGTGACATGGCGTATACGGTATACATAACATGGTATCGTTTTCGTTATAGAATATTAACGTAGCTCAATCATTCTAATTTTATTATGAATTTACAATACAAAATGTATGCATGAACATTAAACGATCTCATAACACATAGTACCTATCGGATATCCTGTTTAGGAAGTACGTATAATAAATTTTATAATTTTCTCCAATAAAAAATCTGACATTTGTTGAAAAACTTTAAAAAATGTAGGAGGCCTAAACAAATTTTCGGGGGGTATATGCGTTCCAGTCGTATGTTACATATTACTATAGTTTTATTACAGTATAACTTTATCAAAAAGTCGTATTATTTATCATTCATTAAATACCTATATAAATTCTAAGTACATAATCAACTACTCAAGGTTTGATTTTGACAAATATTTCGTTGTTTGGTGATAAACTATATAATAGATAATATCAATAATTGGGGTATCGTGCGTATGGGCGAATTTTTAAAAATTGCAATGTGTTTGGGCAATTCAGTATAATGTATTAGGGCGAGTGATTTTAAAACATGGTAATGTATTTTGGCGACCTTTTTTATGGTCCTGGGATGCTGTATTTTATCAATCTATTTTCCTTCTCATTTTGACAGACTTGGTACTTAGTATCTTAAATTTCCTTACGTATTATCTTATTTTTTCTCGCATGTAAATCTTCTTCGGCTTTTCTTTTGGTAGCAGTTCTAACACATTGAACAGCTAAATTATGATCAGTTGTTGATTCGTGATCATGTATTATATATTATTATTTGAAAAAAGATAGTATTTTAATTGATGGTAGAATTCACTAAAACACTCTCAGTACATTTTCTATTAGTACACCTAAAACTAAAAGACCCGTTTTTAAAGTGGTTAGATTTACTAAAAGTATAACTTTTAATTGAAATGCATCGTTTATTTTAGTTTGTATTACAAATATATTCAATTTTAAGATCCATATTTGACATAAACTCAATAACATTATAATACTAGTTTCTGTTTCCAATGTTCAAGCAAATTAACATTTGAAAATATGATAGGGTTCTACTAGTTGAGTGTTGACCGACCTGCATAAAAGACTATGCCATATTTAGGTTGATATAAAATTATCTATAGATTTTATATAATGTTTTTATCTTAATCTTTATGATTTTATTTTTTATATTGTCTCGCTCAAACACATTATAAGAAACATGTCCAAACACATTACTTTTATTATTATTATTTTCCCCGTAACATTATAGTGTATGCAATATGCATACATTTTATGTAATTGAGTAATGTATAATATGATCAGAATAATAAATATATCTTATAATATAACCATATTAAAAAAAAAATACAATATATTAAATAAGTTTAAACTACCAGCAGTATAATGTAATTCAGGCATTTGATTTTGTAGGTATTTTTCTATTATATCATTTTTCTTTTCTTTGTTATATTCCATAGTAATTTCATTTACATTTCCTTCATTTACCATGTTTTCAAACTGTTCAACTGCTTCATATGCCTCCTTTGTTGCGTTATAAGCTATTTTAAATTGTGTAACTGTCATTCAAATATCAGTGTCAGGCCAGTATAAGGTCATGAAAAAATAAAATGTTTATTTACTATATATGTTGATATAGTATAATATTATGGTCAATGGGCTGTGGTATGTTGGCATGTCGCATAGTTTTTATCAAAATAATAGATTGAGTATATGAGAAATTATTTTATTTTGCATGTGAAAGGACTAGAAAATTTGCAATAGAGCAGGTCATTCGTAAGTAATTTGATTTTATCTATTATACAAGCTCATATTCAGGTTCATTTTGTATAGACTAACGATAGTTAGGCTTTTTCAAAAATTATTATTTTATTTTTCGTAATGGCCAATTATTTTTCATTTTTGTTGCATATTAAACACGCTATGTCAATATTTTATAAAATAATAAAACTGGGGAAGCTACTCAGATATAATAAATGTATTGATATAGTATGAAAATCGATATGTTAAATTTGAATTCAATAATACAAATATACAATTTTATTTTATATGGTATAATAAGCTGTTATTAATTATTTATATTAATTCAATACTGCGTACCGTAGAACGATATAAATAATAGATTTTTAATCATTGTATAAATGTTTTGAAAATGTCATTGTGAGTAGTGTAGTAATAAATAATAATATTCTTATTATAATGACGGAAAGTTAAACCGAATAGTATTTTTTGAATTACAACAAAATAACTAAAATTTTTATTTATCGTTTAAATAACTAATTTTTTCTTCTATTTAAATTTAAAATGTCTAAAAATAAATTAAATAAGTTTATATATAATGTTTTACATTGTTTGTGTTAGTATAAATATAAATCACATTTTCAAGACTTAGCTATAAAAATTTAATACTTTATAAATTTATAACTACAAAATAATTCACACATTTACGTAATTATGATGAATTTTCTCAAAATGTAAACTCCAAACACTAACAATAAATCATGCTTATGTATTTGAAAAAAAAATTTAAATCGTAAAAACTATAATGTATGTGGGATCATGGATTACATTTCAAAGCCTAAATATTTTTAACAACGCTTAAAGATAAAAAAAATATATTCAAAAATTTCAAATATAAAATGCCTATAAATAGCTCAAATCGATTCTCAATATTTTCAAATTTTAATTGAGTATAGAAAATGACAATTTTAAAAACTCCTAATGGTTTAATGTTGAGACATTAAATATTAAAATTTTAGAATTTTAAAATTCTACAATAAATAATTTTTTAAATTACATTACTGAAATAATTATTTTACGATCAAATGGGTATCAAATTTTATCAACAATTAAATTACAGATGTTCATAAAAAATATTTGTTAAATTGTACTCAACATTTTTTTATAAGTTTTGTTGTAAAAGTGTGTATACAATTTTATATTAAATTATCTCAAATTGTGATGAATACTAATAATTGTATTAATTTTCAATAACAAAATAATTTTTCAATATCAACTACAATTAAAACACTAGACCTTATCCATAATGCAACCCCAAGAATGTCAATTAACGCTTTCAAAAGTAGCTCAGTTCTTAGCATTATAAATCTAACAGGCTCAATGTTACTAGAAAAAGAACAATAAGAGAATAAGACACATATTGGAATATACTACAAGAACATTAATAGAAACAAAAAATCCAATCTACCCATGCTAAAATAATAATCTAAATAATTTTAGCACTCAAATAGCTACTTATGCCTCAGATCTTAATATTTATTTAACAAAAATACTCCATCACCAAAACTCTGAACAACCTCCATGGATTACCCCTAACCAATTTACCTACCTATTTCGACCTATTTTCCTTCTTAAAAAATTAAACGCATTCTTATAAATACAAATCAAATTTCCTCAATCTAAAAAACTATCTAGCAACACATTGATAAATATATGTAGATGCGTCAAAAAATACATAAGAAACTGAAATCGTAATAATCCAGCTTAACATTCAAACAGCTCATCGCATCCCAATACTCAACTCAATTTATACAGCGGAATGTCTAGCTCTATTGAAAGCTATAAAATTAACTTCCTCTACAGTGAATCAATGCACAATATTGTACAATCACATAATTATATGTATATACATGGACTCACTCAGTGCTCTCAAAGTCTCAAAAACTTAGACAACCCTAAAAAAACAACACTGTGTGCACTCAAATATTGAATATACTATTTAAAACGAAATAACTAAAAAGGCAACCAAAGATCCTGTTGAAGTATGGGATATAACAACTCATTTTGACATAAAATTCTTAATAAATATAAACCTAAACCAAATATGTCAACAACAATTAAATTATTAAAATAATTTGTAAATTTTGGCAATTTAAATAAATTTTGTCAACATTTTAACTTAAAATATTTTAAAAATCTTTATGGTTATCATTTTTGATTTTTGTTTATAAGAGTTTACAATATTTGTCAGCATCTTAAAAAAACAAATTATTTATTATAAATTCATAAAACCTTTCGTTTTATTCTAAGTTTTGAAAAATTAATAAAAGACTTCTCGTAAGTAATTTATACTGAAACCATGAAATCTAAAAAAATATATAAAGAAGATTATAAGTCAAAATTACTTATATAAACAATAACTAAAGATGTTAATTATTTTGGTATAATTTAAAAACATTATTCTATTTATAGGGAATTCAAACTTTTACATTTATTATATCTTATCAAATTTTTCTATACGTAATGAAATTTTTAATTTATTTTAAGATATTATTTTTACTATTTTATGCTATTTACAGAATGATGTTATTAAATTCTGAGTTGTATAGATAAGTTGATATAATATGAAATAAATATATACTATTATAATAATTTAAAAACCTTTAAAACCTAATATTAAAAATAAAATTAATTACTTTAATTGGTATACAAAAAAATATTATCTTGAAATATACTTAGTGACATTACCTATATTTTGACAGACTGTCTTCTCAGAATCGTGTTTCGTATACAATAATATATCATTGAATTCAAATTTAACAGAGGTGTGAAGTTAGCACTACATTATTAACAAAACTTTTCAAAATACGATCTAACAATGTTTAGATAGACTTGTTGGACACTGTTGGAATTTGTCAGAGCTCCTCTTTTTAATCATCACACATATTATTTTGTAATGCTACATTATTAGAAACTTGAAGTTTATTGGAGCCTTTTTCATTTATTCCAAGTTAAACGTTGTAAATACTGCAAAATACACACCTGGCATTAATATATAATTATTCAAATCGTGCCAACAATGTTAATGACTTTTTTTAAATTCATTATACATTTATAATATGTACACAAAGATTATGATGTAACTAAAATGTTTTGTTAATATTTATTTTAAAACCTTATAACATTTTTCAATATGTATGTTATTATATGATGTATATTTAGTATATTGTAGTATAATATACTCATATACCAATTATACTATTATTTGTTAAAGTATTATTTATATTATATCAAACTTTTCAATTTATTTTAGAAGCATATAAAATTGATTGATATTCATATATTATTATGGACATGTAACACATTATTTACATACTTTTATATTTAATAGTATGTATATAATTTTATATAGGTACTTAATTAATATCTTCTATATTACAGTAAAAAAGAAAATTAATATCAATAATAAAACATTAACTATTTTTATATCATTTATTTTTATGATGCTCCCTAAACTCATAGTACTTAGAAAACCCTAGACCCCCCACCTTGTTACAGTTATGTCGTGGTAGTAAATAATAGGATTGAACATAATTCATACACTGTGGCAAACGACATCATATAACACAAATCCAAATTATTTAATCCAGTCTTAAAATAATAACTATATGATGTGATAATATTTTTATTAAAAATTGTTTTATCTAATATTAAATAAAAAAGAAGGAATGATGATGACGTCACCGCGGCGCTATTTTATGGTTATCGTGAATATCGTATATTATAGTTGCCAGGATTGTGCTCTATCAGCACTACTGATCCTAAAATGTGAATCTTTTCTCGGTGAACAGGGTCATATTAGAGAATTACATATAGATATATTTTTAAAAGGAGTGTTGTCTCTGTCTTACTAACGTACATCATAACAAATTTTCGTTCAGCAGAATACATTTTGTGACGTTAGCTTTAATATTAGAGTAAATTTATCTATTACCAAATTTAAAGGTAAGAATATTATCTAGAAAATGAAATTAAAATATAAAAATATAAAATTTTTCATTTTATTTTATTTTTTTAAATATACGGACAATATTATGACCTCTTACAATATGGTAGTGTATAGCACAATTACAAAATAATTTATAACATATTTAGTAGGTATTAAAAAAAAAGTTGATCTTGATTTAACAATTTAAATATAATATAGAGCATAAGAACTGCTAATTATAGTCAAATTTATTACACGCGGTCATTAAAATGTTGGCAGGGCTGTTCAGGATATAGTTTCTACTAAAATGAATTTGGTAAAATGGTTTAGGATCCCGGGTATTAAATTAATTTATTTTGAATTTTATTAGGGCAAGGAGTTTGGAGGAATCATTAGAACCCAATATTAAGTTGCATAAGAATTTTGATAGTAAAAATGAACGCCTGTTATTTAGGGTTGACAAGTTCAAAAAATTAAGAACATTTTGAGATGACCCATGGATTGATCTAGGTATATTAAATTTGAAAAAAAGAAACCGTTAAAAATTGTCTTAAACTGACTCGATTGATTTGTTCTGTTATTCTGTATTATTGATCCAAATTAGAGGACTGCAGTACTCGCGATTAGAGTGGACAAACGAACAGTAAAGTGCTTTCAGTGCTATTGGGTCATTAAACGATCAACATGTCCTTTTGATAAATCCAAGATTATACATCGGTTTATTTTTAATCATTTCGGTGTGATTTGAGAAAATCAATTTCTAGTCGAACATTACTCCAACATCTTTAAAATTATACACAAGTTCGAGTGTTATTCGAAAAAACTGTTAAGGTGTAACGCATAAATTTGTGAATCAAATGTATACGGTATTGAACGGTATAAAAAGTGCGGTATTGAACGGTGTAAAATATGCGGTTATGACGACCGTTTTAATTAATATGGAAAAATCAAATGATTAGATTACTTATAAAATTTTTTCTCTAGCTGTAAGTTTAGTATTTTCTATATAGTTTTATTATTATTATTTTTTTTTTTAATGAACAATTATTGAACCTCATTTATAATTTATATTATAGGGTATAGCGTTAGACCATATTATAGTATTATACTAAAGAAACATGGTTAAAAAAATATATTTGATAATATAAAATTGCGGATAATCCAATTATATGCTTTAGATATGTGTTCACAGTTTTCATAATAAAAGACTGAAGAAGAAGTTCTGTTGTAGTGTTGTATTGTATATATAACGAAATATTATTTTATATACGGAGTGGGAGTCAATAAATGCCGATTCAACAAAAATTAATAATGAAATTACTGTCTACGGAGACGACAAGAATGGAGCGATCGGGCAGTCGTGGTGTGTTACGGACGTTACAGCTAACAACTGTTTATTTTAATATCTTTTAATCATTGTTTCATTGTGCTATTATATATAAAGCGTTTGTGGCGAGGAAACACTTTAGTAGAAAATAGCAAGACACTATAATACTTTATTTCTCTTCCAGTACTCGTTATCGTGGTCAGTTGTTTAAGAGTAAAGCAAGTAGCAACCATAGAGTTATAACGTATAAACCTTGTGAGGTCTTATTAAATTGTCCTTTGTGTAGTACTTGTTATCGTGATCACCAAAAGATTGTTGAGTAAGCGCTTACCGCAGGTATCGATACTACTTGTTTGAAGGTTTGAGAATCGGATACCGAGATATCTATTCTACCCGTCAAGGCATCGCATGAGTGCATAACGTATACCCGTATACGACAGTACGAAGTGTAGTAACAACTAATAATAATTAGTTCATACTTTATAGAGATTATATTTCGATTTGATTATTTATTATAATAATGGTATAGAATTATGTATACGGATACATACACAATAATTTGGATCAAATTATTATTCCATTATTGACAACATTTTTTAGTTGCCTACACTATAATCTTAATGTTTATTTTATAATAAATAAAAATAAATATAAAAAAATTTATTATTAAATTTATAATAATAAATAATATTTTAAGTTTCCAACAATGTAGCATAGTAAAATACAATTTGGTATGATTAAAAAAGAGGCTTCAATAATTTCCAACAAGGGTATTTGAACATTATTTGGAGATTTTTAAATGGTAAATATGTTATAGCATACCTGCAATGCTAAGTGTGAAGTTAGTATTACAAAATAAAATGCGTGATGGTTAGAAAGGAGGCTCCAACAATTACCAAATATGTCCAACAAGTCTATCTAAACATTGTTAGATATATTTTGGAAAGTTCTGCTACAATTTAATGCCAACTTCACACCGTTAAATTTAACGCTCATAATAGTGACTCACTCAACATGTAATGTACAGCAGAGCGGTATTTGCTTAACTTTTTTTTTTGTTTTGATAAAAAAATAATAATTTTTAATTGGTCTGTCATATTGCAATAAAAAGCTAAATTTTTTTGCAAAATTTCTATGACTAAAATACAAGCATTGAGGCAATGTATACAATGATACACTGTTATATAGCTGACTGCTAACCACAATATAAGATATACTTTAACTATTAAATATATCTTAAATTGTGCTGATTACATACCTGTTTACTTATTCTTAATACATGAATAATTATAATATAGCCTACGAGATATTAAATATAAATATTGAAAATGATATTAACTATTACCAGTATACCTAAATTAAATTATTAATTTTTACTCTACTTTAGATAATTATCAAATTTAATAATAGAACAAATTATTATTAAAATATTATATTAATAAGCTCTTAAGTTACAAATATAAAAAATATATTATTAAATAAATATAATACGAAAGATATTAAGATAGATAAATTATAAGTACTCAAATGAGTCAAAATAAGATAACTTGTTAGTATTATTCATATAATTTACCGTACTGAAATTCTTGATTTTTCAATTTAGTGATATCTTTAAAATCGTTTTTATATTTTCTTTTATACACTAAATATATAAACATATTTTATAATTAATTTCCTTTCTTTTAAAGTCATTTATTAAATCTACTAATGTTAACTAACTGAGTAAATGATTACTTACTATAAATTGTAATTATTCAGTGGAGGACAATTTTATAAATAAATACTATAGGTACGCAATTATTGCGCATACATAGTACGTCGTTTGATTTTCATGACCCCTATATAATCCTATTGAACCCTCATTAGCAACACAACAATGTTTGTATTCAAAATAATTGAACTTCAACTTTGTTTAAACTTTACTGTTTTAGAGTAATAGTATATGGAGCGAAAATTACATTTGCACACATTACAAAATGCGAGAAATCGAATAATAAAATAATAAATTATAAATTATAATATAATACGAAAGAAATACAATTTCTACAAAATCGTATTTTATTAATTATTTACAACAATAGGTACTTCAAATAAATCACGGATTTTATTATGAGAACATAGAAAAAATTTAAATTAAAACGAATCAATGGTATTAATTATTTTTTTAAACATAACAATAATTACACTATTACTGAATCATGGAAGATTAAATTATTTATTTTAATTAATTTACCTATTTAAGATATGTGTAGAAATGTACAACTGAAGAAACAAATTATAACCCATTATATTATATAAATACCACTCGACCTATTTAATTAAAGATATTAATAGTAGGAAAAATTAAATAATTCGTTCATTAGGTCACATATGATCGAAAGACTTGAAAAATTGTATAGGAAAAACAGCAGAAATTGTATATGGAATTTTTGGTTGGGAGTGAATGAGCTTGAGGTATAGGTTAGGTATATAATACATATTATTTTTAAACAAATAAAATCAAAAATTAGAAAATTGATCAATCAAAATTAATTATATATTATATAAAAACGTTTAGTGATAATTATTGTAAAATGATTATAAAAAGATAAATATAATTTTTAACAATTCACGTTTAAATTAAAAAAAAAAATAAATAATAAATAATACATTTAATATCTACAAAAATATTTATAAATAAGCAATATACCTAACCTATATACATGTGTTTCTTATATAACACTATTAATTAAAATCAATACCCTAATAGACATTACACGAGCTAAATTAGAGTTAATACATCAAAGTTAAATTATCAAAAACCGACTATTAAATCAATTTATATAATATCATGGATCATGGTATAGCATGGTATTAAGTAAAAGTTACTTACTCTTCTCTGAAACAAAAAAAATAATGAACTAATATAATGTCTAATAAAAATTTTTTTTATAGTAAAATATATGTTATGGGTTATTAATAATTTGCATATTCAATATTGTATGTATTATTTTATTATGTTACCTTAAGTTTATATAAAATAATTAAAATTACACATTTATCATAAATAATATGATGTAATGATTAACGAGGTAAACTGATATAGTCGGTTGTACATTAAGCCTAAATAAAAGCATTGAATTACCTACATTCCTATTCATTAACATATCGACCCTAACCAATTTGGAAAATCGTAGATTTTTTCGTCATTAATTACTGTGGAATTAGTGTATATTTTTATGATGTTAGTTTAAGAGTAAATCCAAAAAAAACTTCGGGGTACTATAGTGAAATGTTTCCTGTCCCCTTCAATGTAAAAATCAACTTTTCAAAATTTTTATTTAATAAAAATCTATACGCTATTAGTGTGAATGTGTATGACACAATGACTGTAATAAAAATTCGAACGCCATCCTTTTTAAACTTCAATATTCCGTTCATCTCTTTTTTCCATTTCCCCAGCCTCGCCTTCGAGGGTAAAAATCGATTAAATTTTACATGCTATTGGTATAGCGTTATATCAAAATAATGTCTTATCAACTATTTTGGATATAACTAAATCAAATTCAGTTCATATAGTTAAATTCAAAACTATTGTAGGTATAATAGGTACATATATATATAGGTGCGTTCTTTAGTAATTTCTCAATTTTATGTTCAAATAACTTAAATCATTTCATATTATTTCACTTGTTCGGATAACATTATGCAAGACCCTCTAAGTTCTTTTAATAAATAACTCGTAAATAATGATCTTACAAATTCAAAAAATAATCAAGCAAATTCATACTAATGGCATGCTTACTTTAAACTATGTAATGCGATGTGTGCAGTTTAAGAGCAAGATATTTATATTGATTTGAATTAAGGGTGGAGTATATGTTTATACATATTAGATAAATGCATATCAAGCTAGGTAATTAGTATATTTTAGATTTCTAAAATACCATACCCTCTTTACTTAACCATGGAAATTCTAAATCTATGACCACACCTAATCTAACCCAGATATTATAAGCTAACTAGAAAACAACTTCTCGAATAAAACAAACCCCACGAATCATGATTACTTTGTGCGGCTGCCGCAACATTAAGGCAAAATGCCGTGAGTGCTCTATAACTCGTTCTCTTATTCTCTAGTTCACTAATAGTTATAATTTATAAAGAAGAGACACTGGTTAGATTTTACGTATGGAATGATGTGTTCATCTAGTTCTACTAACTTAGAATTGATTCAAAGTTCCGTTTGGACCTTCCATCCAGTGACGGGTGGTGGGTGGTGGTAAGCTCTCTTAATATCATAAGTTTACCAGAAAGAAATATGTTAATTACCCCGAGTTATACTAAATTTTAATAATACACTATACTATATTAACTATACCGCAACTGTGATTATTACTATTAAATAATTTTTATTAACCAATTATATATTATAAATGCAACAATGTAACATTTCGCCTTTCAAAAGACAAATTTCAATATTAATAGACGTGTAATCTAATCTAAAATATATAACTTACCTAATTTATTAATATTTAAAATATATTCTGAATAATCATCAAGTACAAAATCTACTTCTGGCAATACTAAAAATTAAATATATTAAAATATAAATATAAATTAAGTTACAACATGAAAATGATATATCTATTAATGACCATATCCAAGGTCGTTCGCCCAAACGGTCTACGCCCATACAAAATGCACTTGTGTTAAATTTGGTTGCCTATAATGTTAACAATGCTAACATATTTTAGCGTAAGGATAAAAACTCTTTTTGGTTTTCTGATTTGTTGTATATAGTTGATATCTCTGACATATCAATTTTACATAACTGTCCCGTCTACAGTTGCATTTTTTCAACCGATTAACCGAATATGTATCATTCATTAAAAATAATCTATTATTCGAATAATCGATTAAATAATCGCACACTCTTTAAATATAATAAAGAGGCAATATAATTGAGCTAGTCAGTGTCTTACGCTTTAGAACAATTCATAAACGCCGATAAAATGCACACATAAAAAAAATATTCTAGTGCCCGTGGCAACGCGCGATTGTTATTATTATTTTTACTGATTTCAACCCTTTGTGGTAAACCCCCCTTTACACCTAGAAGTATAAAAAATAGTTAACATCACTCTCTGAGACGTAATTAATATACACACAACATTTCATGAAAATCGGTTCAGCCGTTTCAGAGGAGTTTAGTTACAAACATTTTCAACATTGTGACACGAGATTTTTATATATTAGATTTATAATTATTAACAATCTCTGATAGAATCGATATATATTTTAATTAATCAGTAAAATATTTGTTCATAATATGCATAGAAATGAATTATTTAGGCATGTGTTTTATTTGTATGTGTATCTATCTAAATGCACGTACTCGTATAGTCGTATATGTTTTTATTTATAACAAAACCTTAAAATGTATTAGAGAAAGAGAAGTTAATTTCGAATTCAATAACTCAAAATCTAATGAGATGCATTTCTTCATACAAGTTTAATTTACTTCAAAAATGTCTACTTCATCATGGTCTAATGCCCAATAAAAGTCTAGTTAAGTAGATACATTTATTAAAACAACTTTAAAGAAATTAAATTCATTTTATATGTAGTTAATAAAATATTAATAATATCTATTATTTTATTTTATTTTTTTATAAGCTTCCGATCTTGAAAATGTTAATTTAATAAATAAGTGCCATACAAAAATAGTTATTAATTTAATTTTGATTTTTATATTTGAGCGAATCAAAAAATACACTACCAATAACTGTAAGGTTTGTTTAAGGTTAATTGGTGATATATGTGTTTTCTTATAAATGCAAAACAAAATTTAAGGCAGCTAAATTAATAGGTATTAAATGTCAATAACAAAATGTTGAGGAAACTTATTTGGTAATTGGTTTCTTTTTTTACGTTTAATCAATTGAATGGACGTAACAAAGAAAACATCTATTTGAAATCAGTCTGTTTCACTATAATTTCATTTATTGGAAATTAAAATTGTATCAACTGCAATTTCTAATATTAAATATTAAAGCACAAACCTGTGTATGTACAATCTATAATAAATAATTTAAAATATATTAATAATACATCACTGATTATCAGTAGCGGTGCGTGAATAAAATTTACGGGGAGACTTAACTTTTGTTTAACTATTAGCTATTTATATACATTTTTACTTAAAATATTAATATTGTAGTCAATGCTGTAACTGATTAAATTTGTTAAATAATTCCGAGTATAGTTATTTATATTTTTGATAGATAATTTATTCAACTTCATTATAAGTTATTAATTTGAACTACTGAAAAAATATAGATAAATTGCATTGTTTGTTGCGTTTATCACTGGTTTGAAATTTACGGGTAAACTTTCCGTCTTTATATTCAATGGCTAAATATGGAGTAGGCTTTTTGTTTTTTAATTTACATTTTTCATCATAAGTAAATAAATGAAAATCTTTGTCCAATAACTCATCTAAAGAACAATGTTTTAATTCCATATTTTTAAATTTATTAAAAACGCGGTAAGCTTACAACGCACTTACAAATATACACACCGATTACGTATATATTAATGGGCTATAGGCAAATATTACTAATGAGACTAGTCTCACGGACTCTATACAAAAACCATTATCGCTATGATTCCCCCTCCGAACTTTCATATGCCATCTATAATATTAGACTGGAGACTGTTGATCGACTGTCTCATTCGTATTACGACCTCATTGCCGTCGTTAATCATTATAGTTAATTCAAGAATTGTGTACCTAGTGTTCTTAGAACATATGCGTATAACGTATACACAGACACACACACACATATATATATAGTGAATATAGTTGACAAAAGTGGTTTTATTCCTACATGGATTACACAAATACCTATAAGAAAATATTTAAAAATAAATTAAAAATTAGTTTTATTGCAATGTTATAATTATTGGGGAGACGCAGTCTCAAAGTCTCCCCTGACGCACCGCCCCTGATGATTATATTATATGTACGATAGTTATGAATAATGGTTAGGTTAGGTTAGGTTAGGTACAACTATTATAAATCAAATTATATAATTTCTATGTACAGTGAAACCTCTGAATAGCGGACACTCTCGGTCGCCAAATTTTTGTCCGCTATTTAGAGGAAAACATTTTTTTTTAATAAATAAATAAAAATTCGAAATTCCAGAATGTCTATTTTTTCTTTTAGAGTTAATCGTTTTCTTTTGCTTGCTATAGCGCACTACAATAAACGTTCGTATAAACAATACCATTGATTATATTATTTATAATCAATAACAATACGTATAATAAATTCGCACCACAATAAACGTTTGCATCACAAACACAACTAAACGCACATAGAACAATGCATTAATTACAATATTTCGTTGACGTGATAATATTTCAATGACTGAACGGATAAGATAAGATTTTCATATACAGTATAATAATGTACCCATAAGATAACTTAATAATTTAGGTTTTTATTCAGGTATTCCAAAATAATTCTTAATTTAAGATAAAAATTACTAATATCATGTCATAAAAGTGTCCGTTGTTTAGTGTCCTGTATTTAGAGGTTTTCCTATACATAAATAGTGAAAATGTCTCTGTCCCCGAAAAAACGTTAGGTTAGGTTATTTGGAGGTATTTGGAGGTGTCCGTTAAGGGAGGTTTCACTGTATTACATATGTTGAGGTGTATGACCGCAGTAGGCGAATGTTGACAGTCACTGGTGATTGTTGACATTTACATTCAGTGTTTGGTAAATGTTGACCACACTAAGCACGATATATTTAAAAGATATTTTTGTATTATTTTATAAAATGAAGATATTGCTCAACCATAATATGCATTGGAGACGTTTAGACATTAGTAATGTTATCGCATGACTACATGACACAATCCGATTGTCAATCGTTAAAGTTGTTATGTTATTTTTAAGTTTATGCGTTCAATGCCAAACTAAACAAAAAGTTCCAAAAAAAGGTATTGTAATCAAACCTATTATAAGTTGTGAACTTAATTCCCAGTATAAAGTAGACTTGATAGATATGTAAACTTCCAATGATAGTGAATTTAAATTTGTATTAAGTTATCAGGATCACCTAACCAAGTTTATTCAATTAAAACCTCTGAAATCTAAAACTGCAGAAGAAGTTGCACATCACTTATTAAATATATTTCTTATTTTCATCAGGGTATTAAGCAAATATCTTTGAGACAGGTATCAACAGCTGCTTCCGAAAGTGGTGATAAAGCTTATATACGATGCAATTGTAAAAAAAAATGTAATTGTAAGAATGGAGGAATAATTTGTAACAGTAAATGCCACGATAGCTTATCGTGTTGTAATAAATAAAACTTAAAAAATAATATAAACTACCTGAAATATAAATTAAAAAATTAATTTGTTAAACTATATATATTCATGAATTTATTAGCTATTTATTTGATTATATATGAAGTCAGACATGTTAACATTTACTAAATAACTATTGCGCATGTCAACAAATACTGATAAATGTCCGCATTGTAAAATATTTGAAATAATTGATAAAATTCACCAAAATTATTAGTAAATGTCAACATACACCAGTAACTGTCAACATTTACTGTCATATACCTTAACTCATACACTTAATCCATAAAAACCCAGTGATTTTTTCGAAAGAGATGAAATAACCGCACAAACTTTATGACATAATGTACCTCTAGAATTAAATATGATTTTGAAAAACTTACTATAAATTGAATAGAAATAACCTGTTGGGTTTATTTTCAGTTGACCCGCTAAAACAATAAAAATCCTTCTGATAAATGTAGAGAAACAATTAATTTTAAAAAAGTAAAATAACCGTTAAACAATTCCGTAGTTCTCGTTTTATTCTATTGACTCTAAAAAGCTCAAGATTTTTCATTTTTAATCATTATATGTGATGATATTTATTTTCCTTAAGTGAGTATTATAAATTATAATCAAAAATATTTCTTAACATTGCGTATTTTTTGTTAAGAAATATTTAAATGCAGAATAAGTCTTCAACAAGATGTAGAAAAATAACAACTGAGAATTGACTTACGGTGTGAAGTATTTCGAAAATGATATTCAAAATACGAATTGTTATCGTTTACTATGAGTTTCGTGTCTAAATAAAACAAAAGTAATTTGATACTTTTTAATGCTATATTTACTTAAATAATATAGAATTCTATAGCCTGAAATAAACATCTCACAAAATATATAAATATATTACATGATTATTTAAACACAATTTTATTGTATGTAACTATAGTGTCGTAATGCATACCATAATCCGGAACTGTTAAGTTATCGTCTATGTCGAAATCATTGCATTTTATTGAAGTTAAAATTATCATATTATACATTATGATAATTATAATGCCTTTGGAAAATTCAAACGTATTAATTGTCATTTTTAGGTTTGATAAACACAATGTTTTCAACGCAGTTACTTTTAACACGGACGAATAAAGTTTATAAAGATAAGTTTTAAAATATACTAAAGAAATTCGTATATATGTCTATAGCTTAACTTTGTGTTTGTGCGTCAAATATGCAAAAACCAATAGATGTTGCACAACTGAATAAACTATTTTATTTCTTTGTATATCTTAACACCGTATTTGTTAGCACCAAACAGGTGGTCTTTCAGTTCTTATGAAAACAGTTATTGCTTTTTCATATAATATCGTAATTTACAAATTAAAAAATAATTTTTAACTTATAATATAATTTGATCTAAATATTAAAATACGAGTTATAATGTTTTAAGCATTTTAATATTTTAATATCTTACATAACTATAACGCCTATAACTCAGTTTAAAATTATTTCAATACAAATTTACATGATGCCTAGATAATGTTCTTACCTTTAAATTGAAATTTGAATAATAAGTAAATTTACTCCTGCAGGATTAAAGCAAACAGCATAAAATGGACTCCACTGAACGCAAACGTGCTGTTTTTCATTCATAACTTCGTAAGACGGAAATAACACATACGGGTATATTACGTTCTCTTAATACTTAATTTATAAGTGGAAGAAAAAAAAGGTAGGTAAGTGGATACCGCTCTGTTGTACAAGTGTCGAGTGGGTCACTGTTATAGTGGTATAGGTGTGTTAAATTTAAATTCAATAATATAATGAGTACACGAAAACAAATTCTAAGCAGAATGCCAGAAATGGTCGTCTCTATTAGACTGATTCCCAAGCAGTGGCGGGAGGGAATTCCACCAGAGGAGAATTTAGATGAAATAACAAGAAATTGTAATTCAAATAATTATGCCATTTTACAATCAGTAAATTGAAAACCATAAATTAATTTTCTGACGGTTGTCCATCGATAATAATTATATAAGTATTTTATAATGATTAACCTCTTGACAAGTAATCTAATATTGATAGGTGAAAGTGCTGGGTTAAGGAAGCCAAGGGGGCAGTTGCACGCTGCGGCAATTTTTAGGGGTTACAATTTTTCAACGACTAAAATGAAAGTTTTGAAGTCTTCTAAGTTCTAATGTATTCTAATTTTTAGGATGAATTATTAATAATCATTGAAAAATATGGTAACAAAATAATAATAATAGTAATATAATATATTATTAGTGTTATTAGAGAGCTCGGATAACCAACGCATTTCTAATTTCGTTCTTATTATCGTATTATTATTTAACACATAATCGTGTTTGTGTCTGTATAGTTGTATTAATCAATTTATAACCAACAGATTATTAAATGTTATATTAATAGTTTCAAATGATTTATTTATACACTACTAAGCATTGTTTTTAATTTTTATTATACTATCTATTATTTTATTATTCGTATCTCGTCCTCTTGGTCTTGATTCTCATAAGGTACAATGTTATTTCCCTGCGGCGTCTTGCGTCAACTACCGGTCTGGACATAGGTAGCGTCTAGACGTGGCGTTATGACACCGTGCTTTTCCACTCTTTGACGCTGTAGGGAAACCGTACCTGTAGACCGTAGTCGTAGTCAGTCTTGTCAGACTTGTCAAGTCATATTATAGTATATAGGCTGAAAAACAAACGTACATTTTTATTAACAGCGTTTTTTTTTTTTTAATAAATATAAACGAAAAGCAAATTTAGTTAAATAGCGCTACATTTTGCGAAAAATCTGAGAAAAAATTAATAAATAAAAACAAACTATTTCTCAAACATAAATTCAAAGTTTCTTTTAAAAGGTAAAAACTAACGTACATAGTAATACATTTATAATTAAGACAAAATATCAAATGTATACAAAATAGTACATTAGTATCTACTCCGTACTCCTAAATAATAAAAATGAATTAAATATATTGTATTATATTTTATACTATTTAAGAGGACGCTATACCCGCATGTGTTGTCTTATACACGCGTAACATAGCTAAAACCTGTTTTGCGCGGTACAACTTTACTCCCTCGATATTTTAATCAAAACAATCAAAATTATAAATCCCATTAGGAAGATCTTTACCTGTGACGCAGAGTCTTAATTTTTTTAATAACACGAATGCAATTAAAGTTATCGGTTTGAGAACTTAAGGTTTTTTTCATTTAATTATTAAAAATTATTGGTTACCACTATCAAAAAAATTAAAACGCTACGTCACAGGTAAAGTTCTTCCCAATGGGATTTATAATTTTGGTAATTTTGATATAAATATCGAGGGAGTAAAGTATTGTATTTATCTTGATTAGCGCTTGCTGCAAATTATTGTAAGCTTTCCAACAATTTGACAATATTATTGAACCACATATGAAAAAATATACAAATTAAATTATATAATATTTATATTTTTGCACACTTTATGGCGGGGCTATATCAAACAAGTACCTTACTTGGCTTATTTGGCCTATTTAATAAACAAATAAACAATAATTATAATTTATAATACTTATTCAGATTACGATTCTATAATCTATACTCAATACTATTTATTACATTACATTTTTTTATTTATTGTTTATTAAATATAAATGGTGGGACAGCATGATTTGACATATGCAATAACTTGTGTTCTATTCAATGTATTACATTTTAATGAATTAAAGATTAAACGACTTTAACATTGTTTTTATTAAAATATTTATTTTTTTTATGAACGGTACAAGGTTTGTAAAGGGCATCAGCGTAACTAGGGAGGTATAGCCAGTATAGAGGGGGCTTAGCACGCCTGTATTTATATTTAGCCCCCTATAAGGTTTTACTTTTTAGCCTCAGTTAGCCTTTAAGTTATTTTTAACTTTGATTTTCTAGGACTATTGAATCTTAGTTGCGTAACTATGGGCGTCCATGGTAAAGGGCGGCATATTCGTTAACCCGGCAATAGGCCGGCGCCGTACAATGTCTAATTCGCATGACATACAAGGTACAGCTATCTGAATTCTGTATTATTTCTTATATAGTATAATAGCAATAGGTATGTATAAAGAATAAAGAATAATACTCGATAGTTAAAATTAAATTAATATTATACATTTAATTATAAACAAATTTTGATATTGTTGTTCCTAAGATATCGTGTGATTGTATGTTAATATTTTTAAATAAATTTATCTATGTACCTATATTAAAATTTAAAATTAATAATAAATTATATAATTTTAAATAAAAATAGAAAAAAAAACTATAATAATATAATATGCGTAGTATTATATAATATCTACAAACATTTTTAAATTTTTAAATTTTTAAAATAAATATTAATTAATAATTATATAGAATATTTTGTATTTTCAGTGTTTTTGTCCAACACTAGAAATGTGCTCAGACTTTTTGTCCAACTATTTTTAAAACGGACTTTTTGACCGATTACCACTACTTAAAAGGTATAATAATAACAGTATTTTTTTTCTATCTAGGTACAATTTAAAATATTATTTAATAAAACAGTTAAAAGTTATTTCTTCTACATCAGTTTCTTTATTTTACAGTTTATTTTTGTATTAGTAGTAATATTACAATACTATGCAATACATTAATATATTTTAGTTTATTTGTTTTTATTAGTATTGAAATATATAATAAGATGTCACATGCTAAACGCTGGCTGATTTTTATTTTTATTTTTTTGTTTTCACAATACATAAAATAGGTTATTTCCAACTAAATAGGATAGATTTTATTTTGTACTCGTGTTTTTAAGCACGATTTTTTTTTGGTAACATGTTTTAACTTTTTAAAAATAATATTAAAAATATGCAAATCAATACATATAATAACTGCACCAAAAAAAATTGTGGATTACTATAATAACTGTATCACCTCTAGAGTCTACACTCGAGTAATAGCGCTAGACAAATAACTAAGGTCTACCATGTATAATATTTTATATTTTGGTCTTTTCTGTACATTATTTAAAGTATCCGTGTCAAAGGCTTTTTATTTTTAGATTTCATATTATAATATCTATAGACTATAAATTTACAGTCTATTGTATATTTGTATAGTCAATGTACATTATTGAGTACATTCAATATTGTAGTTATTTATTAGAAATAGTTTATAGTGGGTTATATAACCCACTATAAACTTACATAGACTCCATATGGAGTCTATGTAATATCAACAATTAAATTATGCCGTCGTATTCTTGGAAAACTAGAATAAAATAGTCATTAGTAGCTCGCAAGACGGGCACGCTGCTTTACCACCCGTAAACAAGTAGATAACATTAATGATTTTATCCGCTGCACAATTGTGGCAGCACATGCTACGTCAAAATTTATACTTACTAGCCCAACTTTGTTCATTAAACTTGTTTTGCGGGAATAAGAACCCTGCATCCTATAGTAATGTTAAGAACACCAAATTTCAACACATTTTAAAGAAAAAAATAATCTATGTTCTCTTAGAGAGTTTTTTAATATTTTATTTTGACAATTTTATATAATTTTTTGAAAATGTACAAAAAACACCAACATTTAAAAGCTAATAACATACTCATTTTTTACGTTATTAAAAAAAAACTCTCTGAGAGAACACAGATAATATTTTTCTTTAAATTGTGTAAAATTTTTGTTTTCCTAAAGTTAATGTACCTCGAGTGATTCTAATTCTTGTAAAGGCTGTTTTGACGCTCGAAATACGGGTGTTAGCCCTCCCTTAATTAAATTTATCAAGCTCCGCCTATGCTCCTTGCACAGCAGTTGAACTAGTTGAAGTCACTAAAAAATCACCTGTTGCTTACACAATTTATAACACTAAAAACGTAATACCATTAGAAAATCAATAGTAATGCACTAATGCGTATAAATTAATTTCCCACACTTAAGAGAGCAATCAGTAGTACCAGTAATAACAGTACTGTCTGTACTCAACTACAAAAAAAATAAATAAATGTGTATACAACTATAAACAGTATAAACCATTAGACAATTGTTATTTATTCTATTATTAGACCGCCGCCAAGGTATAAATATTAGTCACACCCGATACCATAAATAAAATAAAATTACCGTTAAATCTATTATCACATCGAAGTTGATCGTTACCTGCATTTGGAATGTAAAATATAAATATAGAATGATAAACGATAATTTAATATCGTATTATCGTCGTTCTTCATCTCGTAAAACGTCAGTACTCACTCGTCACGAGCGTTTGTACTTAGTTGTACTTGTACCGCATAGCAGTATTGGTAATTATGTTATATAATTATGGTGTGGTGATGTGCACGCTTGATGAGTGCGATCATAACTACCGTGTATCGTGCAGTTTGTATTAAGAATTTCGTTTATCGACACTTAGGACTCGCTTTTTTTTTTGTGTTTCGCGCGTTAGTAAAATGTATATATAATATAGTCTTTGTAGTTATTATAGTTTTGTTGTAATATTGTCGTATAGTTCATCATATTGCTTCGACACATGTAAGTATAAAAATTTTATTTTATTAAATACATGTCATTTCCGCGATTGGTAGACATCGTCAAGAGGTTGTATTTGAAAACTATCAATTTCAATATAACATCTACAATATTCAACATATTAGTATATTACCCGACATTAATAGGTTTATCTGTACAGCTAACTACTCGTAGATGGCTTTAAACTCGTAAACCATTAAAAACCCTTAAACCTTAGTTTTCTTCCTCTTACAATCGTACAATAGATCAGTAAATATGCGTTCAGAGAACCAATTTTGTATTGTTAGCTTTAACATTAGAGTGAAACACCATTTATAAAATTGAAAGGTAACAATAATTTTTGATGCATGAGCTCATCTGCTTTTAATAGTATTTTAATTTGTAACTTTGTAAGTGAGTTATAATAACAATAAAAGTCTATGAGTTGTTCTAGATAATAATAAATAAAGATTTTTTCTAGATAGGTCTAATAAATTGATGAAAATGTTAATAAATACATAATTATTTAAATTATAGATCAATACAAGATATCAAACATTTATTTTTGGAGAAAAGTTGGTAGGTCCCATGACAAAATACATGTAATACATGTATTTTGTCATGCTAGGCCACTGACCACGCCATTGATAAATATTCTTACATTTTCATTTATTGATAGGTAAATTTACTCTAGTATCAAAACTAACAAAATGGATTCTGATGAACACAAATTTGCTAAATTGTATGTTTGTAAGACATAAAATATATGTGGGTTTGGTATTCTCTTAAATTATTTTCTAATCTGTGTATTATAGCTATACCTGTATTAAATATGCTTGATTTTAATTTTCAAGATTTAGTAGCAAGCATGGTTGAAATATATTGAAGTATATTTCAACTATGGTAGCAAGTATATATATACATGTGAGTTGTAGATTTAGCAGGTACCAACTTAGTTGTGTTCAATGTATTGAACTAGTTTTAGGAAAATTTCTAAATAATTACAATCCTTTTAGTAAATTATTTTATTGTCATAAGTACTAGGTATTTGATACATCTTTGGTAATTACTTGTCTTAGTATCTATGTATAGTGGTGATTGAATAGCAATGGCGCAATTTGATAACAAGGGGCCTATATAAAAATTTCCAGACCGGGGCCCTTGCCTAAAAATAAAAATGAAGAACAGTGATACCTTATAATAACTTTAAAAAATATTGTTTTTTTACATAGTCACATGTCATAGTATTAATTAATTCAAATTTTTTTTTATATAAAATTAAACAAAAATTATCTCTTTGTTTTTACAACAGCAAAATCAAATCCAATTCATTATTATTAGATAGTAATACAAAAATTCTATATTAGATAGTTTTTTGTCTTATTATCGTCAGACACATAGGTAATATTGTCACGAGTCATAACTTACACAGTACACACACCAACATAATTATTATGTATAATAATAAAAGAAGTTTTCAATTATAGTGTATACTCTAACTCTATACTTGCATTTCGGATCTATACTGTATTACGATACATTAAATTGCTTTCTCAATTTCTCATATAGGTATTCGTAATTTAAATTATTCTCTAATTTAAAAGAGTAAAGACATAATTATTTATTATATTAAAACAAATATTATAATATGAGTTTATATTATAGATTATAGTATAGGAATATCGTACATGGGTTTTTTTAATTAAGGGGCCCCTATGAATTGCACACCCAACACTCGATAATTGCGCCACTGTTGAGTAGGTTCTCAATAATCCTTAATTAACTCAATAATATTTATACCATTCTAACATCATATAATTCTAGTATCTAATAAAAAATATTTATGATTTAGATTGTTTTAAATGAAAAAAACTCAAATTTATTTTACAATTTTAGTAATTTTCGATTTTTTTCATTGATTTTTTACGGCAATTAAATATTCTATGTTATTTAAATGTAATTTACATACTTATTTACCTGCAACTTACTATGGCTAAATGGTGTCGAGTATGAAAATGTATTTTTATTTTTGATCATCGATGCTATTCTTTATATGCTTAAAGCCGATAGTATTTTGACAGCATTTTTTCCTAAACTAGTTCATTTGACATATTTTAATAAGAAAAAATCAAAAAGGATCTCTTGATATTGAATTTTTACTCCTTCTGATAATGTAGATATAGTAAATATGAACTATGTCCCTATCACATCTGTTAATGTGGAACGTTGTTTTAGTCAATACAAGAGTCTCCATCCAAATTGTCGCAATTTTTTGTTTGAAAACTCAATACGTTGTTTCTCATTGCTTTGTCCTGGGATATTTATAGTTTTATATACCTATATCATTTTTATTACTTTTATTTAATATTCATATTTATAAAATAATATTTTTTGTAGTTTTTAATACTAATAATAAATTTTGATATTTGATATTTACATATTTGGATTCTTTGTTACAATAAAATCTGTTCCCTATATATTATGCATACATTATATATTTTAGTTGTATACATTTTTCCAATATTTTTACTTTACAGGTGATAAACTGACTAATATGGAAGGTAAATGTTGGGATGCCTATATTTCATATTTTTATTCATTTAAGAACTTTTATATACAAAACAAAAATGATCAACAGGTTATTCAAAAAATAACAACAAGTCTTCAACTTCTTGAAAATGAAGATTCAATATTGATTTCCGCATTGCCCGGAGATCTAGTTGCTGCTAAATATGAAAATGATGGTCTTTGGTACAGAGCTAAAATTTTAAATATTGAGGAAAATAATTTCACTGTTAAATTTATTGACTATGGAAATTCTGAATTATCATCAAATCTTAAAATACTTCCTAGCGAAATAGCTTGTTACCATGCAATGGCACATCATTGCATACTTGATGATATAGACCATGAAGAATATATACTTTCAATTGAAAATGATGTTTATGATATAATTTTTAACTTTTTAGGATCTATTGAAGTAATTGTAACTTTTTTAAATAACAAAGAAACCTATTTGGTGAATATGAAGTGGGATAATAGATGTATAAAGACATTTGTAAATAATATTATTTCATACGGAATTACTCCAAAGACATATGAAACCTTGAAGGAAATTGATCAGTCTGGTGCAAAGATGGTTGTGACTCTTATTTATGCTCAGTCAATAAATGAATTCTATGTAGAAACTGAAGATAGCAAAGAAATACAAAATAAAATTGAGTATATACTTGAAAATGAAACGGTTTGGGAACCGTTGACTGAATATAAAATTGGTAAAATGGCGATTGCAAAAAGTATGACTGACTATAGATGGTATAGAGTAAGACTTTTAATGATACACGAAGGAGGTGAATGTACTTGTTATTTCATAGATTATGGAGTACAAGACAAATGTTCAGAATTTTATGAAGCAGTTGGTTATTTAAAATTGGCTCCTCCATTTATTAAACTATGTTCATTATATATTCCAACTATAAAAAAAGATAAAAAACTGTTTGAGAGTTTATCAAAAAGTTTTATAGATGAAATGGAACAATATAAAAATAAAAAGATGACTATAATTGTAGTAAAAACTGGCGAGCCATGTGTTGTTGAACTTTTTATTGATGATTTTAATGTGGTCAAACTAATCGAACCTATTCCAGTGATTGTATTTAATGTTATTCATATGAATATATTAACAGTTCAAATAAATTCTCCTAGTAGACGTGCTGTTATGAATGAATTAAGTAAAATTAAAACTTTAAACCCTGTTGAAAAACCAAAATATTGTAACATATATGGAGCTTTGGTTAACAATCACTGGTATCGTGCAGAATTAAAAAATAAGTTTAAAGGTTCAATGGATGTAATATTGGTAGATATGGGAAGTAGTATTATAAATGTAGAAAAATTATTCCAACTTCCTAAACACATAGAAAATGTTAAGTATTTAACATTACGTTGTTCACTTGGTTTGGATGAGAGATACTTTAGTTTATTTAAACTGAAACTTTTATGCAATAGTAAAACAGAATTTATGATGATACTATTTAAAAACAATAATGCTGATGGCCATCTTATACATTTATTTTTGAATGATGAAGATGTCACAACCATCATAAAGAAACATTAAATAAATAAATGTTATGTTGTGAATTTCTATACGAATTATATTATATTATAATATTTATTAATTTATTATATTATACATATTCATGACCATTAATTTAAGTTTATTTGATTGTTAAAATATACACTTTTGTAATATATCCAAAGAAATAAACATTTGTCATATTTTTTATTTTTTAATTATATAAATTTGTTAACTTGTTTTTTGCATGTGCTAATAGACAATGTTACAAATGCTTATTAAACAGGCTATTTACTTATGATAAAACTTATAAATTTGTCAATTTTCTAATTTTAAAGTATTTGCTATTAATTATCTATGTATAATATATATAGTATAGTAAATATTTTTTAATTGTATCAAGTTTGAGGCTTTATTAAAATTGAAATAAATTAAGACAACAAAAGCAAAAAGTTCTAAAGTATGAAGCCAAAGAAATTATTTTTAGAAAAATCTGATAAATTAGTTTTAATACTCTTAACTATAACTATTCCCAAAAATTTAAAAGTTGATAACTCAACTGAGAGAAGTAAAGTTTTTTCTTCATCTGACGTTTGTCAGTTATGCCATCTAAAAAAAATTACCAATTTATTTAAAAAATGTAATCCATATACATATTTATAAATTTGATAAGAAAGTATAGTTATAATTTTGTTTTTTAATAATCATTTTAAAACAGTTAACTCATTAAAAACTTACTATTTTTTTGTTCTACATTAACACAATATTTAGTTGTATGGTAGGTATTTACATTATATAATTTTAATATTTACTATAGTATAGAGTATTTGGCTGGCGTCCGCGGGGACGTTGGTCTGGTTTTGTGGCTGGTATAAATATATTTGATGTCGGCCAGTGGTCGCGACTGGGTAGAGGTGGACAAAGCTGTGCGCCACAGAGTTGTTACTACCTGAATCAATTGAGGCGAATAAGCAGATTGCGCCCTGTGCCTGTGCGCAGAGCCTTATGTGGCCCTCCACAAGTATATTATTAAAATTGTTATTTATTTATCTTGGGGTTATATATTTATCCAGTTTCATTACCTAGTATTTAAAGAATTAATTGTTAAATTGATATTACTTATTAATGTTACGTATTGGTACTGATCTTGGGGTTGAATTCTGGTTATGGCCAGACCAAATTTTTAAAGGTGGTAGATATGAATACAAGTAATGAATCAATCAATCATATAAATCACTATTATTATGGTGGAGAAGATGGTATAATTGCAATACATTGGCGCTGTTCGCCTGACCATTCAAAATTTTGTTTGGTACCAATGGACTGTCACGACCTCACTTGATCATATTTTGAGAACTAATAATTAATGTGGTAAATAAAAATTATTTCAATAATCATCTTGGATTTGTAATCAAGAAATTAGTATTGGGAAATAATTTTTTTGTGTATGTCACTGAGTATATATATATATATATATATATTTATATATATCTTAGTCCATGGTTTATGTCGTATGTATATTATATACTTGTTATTTGTATCGAAATCCAAAAAAGAATTAACATACCATAGTTTCATAAATTAAACATAGACAAGTGATGGCAGCATTTGTGTGTTATTGCAATTTGTATCATAAATTATGAAGTACATTTGAACTAATATTTTAATTGAGTATTTAAACGTAAAAACAGATCTTGATTAGTAGTTAATAATTGTATTACATTATCAATAATATCATGCTCACGTTAAACATAAGATTCTGAAATATCCACTACTATTAAATATACATGGTTATTAAGAAGTATTGGTTAAAGTTAAAGTTTTATTCATACAAATTATTTCTTGTTAAACTATTATGAGTTTATAAACACTCCTAAAAGTATCTGTTACTTTAAAACCAGGTAGTCGTACATCCATGCCACCAATAAACAAATATGACAAAAAAAAAGAATGGCCGCCACTTTAAAAAACAGTCTTGAATAAATGCATATGTACAATCACTATTTTAGTTATAAAATCTTTGTATCTGTTCTAAAAGATAAAACGTGTACACATAACTATTAACAATAGTACATTTTATATATTAATAGTATATTATATATAAAAATAAACATTAACTATACTACAACGATTTGCATTAATTTTCTTTTTTGATCCCTCCAACAACTTTTGGATTATATTTAAACGTCTTAACTGGTGCTGCTCGGCCGGCTTGTGTGAATTTCATATGATCTAAACGTTCTCTTTCTTCAATTTCTTTTACAACTTGCATATTTTTCCATGCTATGAAACAAAATGGAACATGTTATTTTATTAATGTTATGTGTTAAAAATAACTAATTAAAAATACTTACACTCCTTAAACTCTCCAATGACTCCTTTCTTTTTCGACTTTGGTTTTTCTACATTTCTCTTTTCTTCGATATTAAAATAATTCCTTACACTTGGAATTTTCAAAAATAATACTTGGCCTAGTGAAATAAAGTTAGTAGATGCCCAATATAAACATACTGCCTAAAAACAATAAAAGTAATAGTGATAAACTGTTAAATTATATTGAATTTGATTTTTTTAAAGCTATACAACATACAGTCTATTATTTACTTTTAATCCAGTGTTAATAATAATTAACATAGAATTGTATTTGTCTTATCTAATTAAATTATAAAAACAAATAGATTATCTGTTTAATTAATAAAAGTATGAATCACATTTCTTACAATACCAAAATTATTAGAAAAGGTTAAAATAAAAATATTAACATTTAATTAAATTAATACTCACGCATGGAAAATTCACAATAAAAGGAAACACAACAAGAGGTAATACACGAACTCCATATTTGAGATATTTTCCAAATCCTACACCTGAGGAAGCAAGTTTACCAATATCTGCTCCAAGCTAAAAAATTTAAAAACAAATTTATGTATATATATATCATTTATACAATCCCATTACAATACTACCTCTAATGTCACACCAAGAGTGATTACAGTAACAACAGGCAATATGAAATACTGGTCAGGCAATGTTATATCTGAGAACCACCAAAGACCTCCATATTTAAAACTTTCCAAAGGTAACATTGCCATACCTCTTAATCCCAAAAACATACTTAAAAATATAGGAAACTATAAAAAAATTGTATTAATAATTATTATTTAAAGATCAATTTTTAGAATAGAATGTCAATTACTTGAACAGCTGGTAATATCATACCCTTCAACGGGTTTACTTGATTTGTTTTCATAAATAACATAAGTTCTTGTGATGCTCTTGCCACTAAAATAAATATTAATTTTAATATCAATCATTTCATTTTATTAAATAGTAATTTAATTAAAATGGTTTTGATACTTTCATAAATTTTTAGACACATAATAGACTTTCATTTTTTCTATTAGACTTAAATGCAATTATAAAATATTTTCAGGTATAGGTTATTTCTCTATCCAGAAAATAATTTCCCAACACAAATTTGTACAATAACCATACTAAATTGTATAGAAAAATCATTTAAAAAGAAACGGTATGTTGTAATAACATAATAATTAATTTAAATTACTGGACACTGTAGTCTCATTAATCTACTAAGTATTAATTTAAATAATATTTTATCTGGTAGTAAAGTAATAATAACCCAAGGAAATTTAGACGCCGCATGAAGAGAATATAGTGACTAAGTAAGAAAAAATTATTATTAAAATAATAATGTAATTTTACAATTGGTAAAATTGAAAATAATAAATTAATTTTCGGTTGGTAGCCTATTGGTAACAATTATACGAATATTTTATAATTGACTTCTTTGCAGGTAATCTAATATTGATAATATTCATTAGTTGAATAATATAGTTATTTTGTATCACTAAAACAAAAAAAGGTGTTTAAACTCTAATTTAAGGGAGGGGCATGAGATTTTTGAAAATATACAAGGAGAAAAAACTTGAGAACCGGTGCCTTAGATTAATTTTTATTTCACAAAAAGTTGACAAGGATTCAATGTATATTTCTGAATGCGAGGGTATCATACGTAAAATTTTTTTTTGGAAGGGTGAGGAAAAATTATATAAAAAATGTCTTAAATATAACTAAATTCAGGTTAAATTTTATTTCTATACATAAATGTAAACATGCTATAAAGTAAGTATTAATAATTTGTATTGTTGCTTATTATACATAACTAACAAAAAACTTAAAATGTTATGTTAGATGTCACTAATTTTGACATTTTGAATGAAATTATATAGTTTTTAAAATCTAGTACAAGTAAATAATTTTCAGTTTACATTTAAATTGGTGACAAGTGCACTAATTATATTAACAATTTTTAAGATGACTCTATTATCAGTATTAAATATAAATAAATAACTTACTTTCATAAGGATTTCCATGTAATCGAGCTTCTGTCATTTTTTCTTGGTATGCTTGAATCTGAGGCATATTATTATTCATTTTTGCAGTATGGCGTTGAGACGTAACAACTAAAGGAAAAACTAATAAACGTAATATTGTGGTGCCTAAAAGAAAAAAATAAGTTTTATGTAATATTATTTTGATATAACAATTTCATGTATGTGTTTAACTATAATAGGCATGGTAAGTTATAAAAAATAAATATTATCATGAATAAAGTATTTAAATCTTTTATATTTTTTAAAATCTAAACTTCACAGCGGCATATTATTTTTATGAAAATAATTATTGATGTATAAATCAAATATTTACTTAATTGCTTTTATTATTAAATGTTTGTATAATTTAATAAGTACCAGTACTTTCCTTTTATACAATAGCCGTAGTTAGCTATTTTGCTAATACTACAAACTTGAGAATATCCACATGCCATGTACCGGTTCTAAAATTTACAATTATCTATCACTATATTATTAGTATCTCCAATAAATTGCATTTATTTACTATTTAAAACTAGCGTAACAATTTCTAATCTTGATGTAGTAATCACAGCTCAAGATTTAAAATCTGTTAATTTTATTTCATAGTAAATTTTTATTTATAAAATATTATTAGTTTCTATCTTTACTAAAGACTAAAAATGTAGTAGAGTTGCTTAAACTTAACTTTTAAACATATTACAAAACTATATTATAATACTATTTATCATTGTAATATAATTTTATAAATAAACTTTATTATTTTATAAATATTAAAAATAAAGCATGATTTGTAAAAAAAAATAAAAGGTAGTCTATGTTCTATGGCACTAGGAAAGTGGCAAATATTTGCTTACCTGCTATAATTGCACCCCACCAGGGTAAACCACAAGAGACGTGCATAAATTCTAAAGCATTTTGTAATAATCCTACAGGAGTGAACGAACCAAGTCCTGCACTTTGTAACGTCTGTTCACCTAATGAATTCTGTAGGAATGTTCATATTTATATTATTATTATAACAGTCCCTTCCAAATATGTTTATACATAAAAAAAAAAGTTTACCAGGGCTATTGCAACTTGTTCGACTGCTGCTTCAATGGGTACTTCTGGTGCATCTGGTATAACATCGTCAGTTAGATCTACGGGTTCACGGTTGTCTGAAGAAAGTAATTCCGGCTGTCCATGACCATCACCACTGCTATGTCGAATAAACGTGAAATTTGTAGCAGTTAAGTGTCTAAGATCTGGCGTCGGGAACTTATAAGGACCGAGTAAAACCAGCCGTTTGGAGATGGAAACTCGGTGGAAATGACGCACCTGTCCAACTTGCATACGAAAGCACAAGTTCATAACTAATCGCGGTGGCGGCATTGCGAAAAACAAGATTTATGAATCAGTCGAGAACACTCACTGCCTCACTATGGCCTTTGGGCCAGTATTATTCGATATTATGGTACCCACGATGTTACTATGCAGAAAAGATAAGGTGAAGCCGATATGCCCGCTCTCGTATCATTCAAATTTCATTTCTACGATATTTACACCAAAAATTACAACGATCTGTAGTTCGGAATTGCTCACCAGAGTACGCTAGCATTCGTCTGAAGGTCAATTTTGGGATAGATAAAAGATATGATTAAGATTTATTGTTATAAATTTATATTCATATGTATTAAATTATGTACAATGTAAAAATGCTTATAATCATAATTTTAATATTATATTTTAGATATTACAGTTATATAGTATGAAGAAAAGTGCTTTACTTACACTACCTTATGTTCCACAAAATAGTTGTTCCAACGATCAATTGTTCTATAATTTATTTATACCACTCTTTATGATTCGTGTTGATTACTTACGAAAGTCCTAAAGTCTAAATCTACGATGCCATATTATAGCCATAGCCCATTAGCCAATGAGAATACTATAAGCATTCAATTATTCAATGTTTTTCCGTTCTAATGCTTATCCTTTTCTAATATATTGTTTATACTGTTGCTGTGTTGGTTTCTTTCAAATTGTATTTGTACCAAATTTGCATAATTTCCATGTTCCATTACGTATTCTGCTATATCAGACAAAAAAAATACCTACTTTTTAAAAAATATTTTCATTATGTTCATGTATTGTGTCCATTTATGAGAGGTAATTTTTAATTTTGGTATCAGTTTTTAGTGTCCACGTCCACTATAATTAGGAGAATCCACTGTTAAAAGGTTATATAACTCCTATTATGTGCATATATTTTTTCCGGGGAACTTAAAAGTGTCCACTATTGGGAAGGGTTCACTATTAAGAGGTGTCCATTAATAGAGGTTTCACTATACCGTCTGCACCTATATTGTATTCTAAAAAATGTAAATTTTAGATCTTCGTGGAACTTTTGTGTAAATATATACTATATAGGACCCATTTGTAAACGTTTTTAGATATTTCAGATATTTCTATAGATTATTATTATGTACGTACCTACGTGGCTACGTATAAAGATGTATAATGGGTCATTTTGAGATGTATATGATGTATGAATAATGAATAATGAATATATTTTATAGTTGTATTTATTATAAGTAAGTATTTTTAGTATTTGTATTTAGATAAGTAAAACAAAGTTTATGTACATCGTAATAATAATAATAATCTTTATTGAATCATCATCAATTACAAAGTAGGTACAAATTCTACGATATTCAATAAAAATAAATTTCAAAACAAGAAAAAACAAATAGTAGATACTTTTATGAAGCTGTCCCAAAAAGCTTGTGATAGGGAACAGCGAATTAAAAACAGTTATACAATAAAATTAAACATAATTTAAAACAATACTAAACATATACGCCAAATCCAAAATTAAATATTAAATAATTACTAAATGCCAAATATAAAATAAAACATAATTCATAAAATGTTTAAATCTAAAATCGGTACAGTTTAATATCTTGATATAGCAATATTTAATTGTCTTAAGAGACTGACTGAATTTCTTATTTACCTGTGTATTAGGGTTTACTTCATGCTTTAATTTTGTGTGATAGTGATATTTGGGTTTTGAAATATCAATATTTTTATCAAAAACATATGAAAGAGCACTATAAATATATAACTAGTTATATTTTTGATATTTAAATCAATATATAAATTACCAATATTATAACTAATTGGTTTTTTTCAATATAACTCTCAATAATGAATCTATTGTAATATTAAGTTTATGTATATATACGTCGACAGAATATGTACATGAAGTTGCCCCCCCCCCACTTCAATTTAAAAATACCACCAAATAATTACAAATCGTGTTTGGTATTTCCCTAATTGCAAATCTTCCAATTTTGAGTAAAATCAAATTCAATATTGGAGGGGGGCAAAATTCATGTAGCCCTCCACTTTGTCCGATCGATTTCAAAATATCACCAAACCATTGCAAATAATTGCAAATCGAGTTATCCTAATTGCAAATTTTTTTTATATTTTTTATAAATTTTTCAACTTACGTCAATTTGTATCTACGTATCATTTATGAAAAGACAGTTTATTATAATATAATACTAATAACTACTCTAGGTATAGTTTAAAATAATTTTGCATTATTTAAAATTGAACTGTTATAAAGTTGATGTGTACTGACGTACTGTACCAACAGTTATTAAAGTATGTGTTAAAGTTGTGTTATCCAATAATACCATATAATGTAACTATATAATATTATACTTATAGGGTATAATCGTTTACTAATTATAATGTAACAAAAAAAGATGAATTAATTATTTTGTTATTTATTTTATTGTTTTTAAATTTATATCATAGGTTGTGAAGAAAAATAATGTAGTATTATGGTATATAATAATTAATCAATAGAAAAATGATTCTTTTTTACAAAATTAAATAAAATTAATTTTCCTCTTTTTGTTTTTTTTTTTACTATCAATAATTTATTCTATAATAATAAAGTAAATACGTACTAAATACTGATAATTATTATTCTTTTTTTTTTACTTATAATTAGGTATTTTATAATTACAAAATGTTTCTTAGCCTTTCAAATAATATGACATCGGTAATATGCAAAATATCATTTGGTCAATAATATCAGATTGATTTGAAACGAAATTTTTAATTCCAGACTAGCTATGAAAAACACAAAATTTATACAAGTAATGAAAACGAAAATGTATACATGCATAAATTGGTAAAAACATAAAAAAAGGTTTGCAATTATTTGCAACTGTTTAGTAATATTTTGAAGTCAAAGTGGGAGGGGGCCAGCTAAAAAAGTTGAAAAATGCATAAAAATATAGAAAAATAAGATTTTCAATTAGGGAAACACAATTTGCAATTATTATTTGGTGGTATTTTGAAATCGATCAGACAAAGTGGGGGGATAACTTCGTGTACATCGGCAGAATTACCCCATGTTATACTAAACCATAACGTCCATTAGTCCATAACATAATAAATATATATACATATAATAAATCAAAATAAAATGTTTTTACCGTATATTAGTTACTTATTTGATCTGTAGATCCCAGCTAAGATTAAAAATGATTCCTAAATATTTGATCGAATTTACATTAATAATTTTATCATAAATAGAATTTACTCCAATACAATTTATAATATGCATAAATAATGGCTCTAGATCTTTAAATTTATTATATATTTGAAAAAAAAATGTAATTTGATTTACTAGAATTTAATTCTAAGAAATTATTATCAAACCAATTTTTAACAAAAAAAAATAGACTGTAATTATTAATTTGTTAAAAATACTATGATACAAAAATACTACTTGTATTTACCAGTAGGTAAATAGTAAATTATAGATATTTATAATTCGCTCTTACCGTTAATGTAGGCAAGATCCGCGCCTGGATTAAGCCATGATCTATGTCTATGTGCCTTAAGGATTGTGCAGATAGTTGCAACTCATAAAAATTCAGTAAATATTTTTTTTTTATAAATATCTTTATCTTATGTGTGAAAAATGTATTTATATAAGAAGACACAATAATTATAGTTTATATATACTAGCTGTAGACTGTAGTCATATTTTACTGTATTTGTATTTTATATATATGACATATTAAAAACCATTAAATAATAAATTAAAGGACCTTTTGGGCTATGGCCTATGGTCCTAGATCAGAAGCCAATTTTTCAAAAATTCAAAAAAACTAAGCAATATAAATGTCTTGTTTTCTTTAAAAAAAAAATATGATTAACCTATGTTAGGTTGCCTATCGTATAATGCCTTGTAATCAAGCCAAACAATTAAGTTTATTATCGAAATTAAATCATAAATCTAACTGTTGCATATTCAGCATTTATATTACATTATATTACACGTATAGTATTTATATTAACTATAATCATCAGTATCATATTACGATCGGTGGGGACTGTCCATCGATTATTATTGAGTAAAATTATAATGTTAATCATTACGATTTATGCTGTTAACAATAAAGGTCTATACAACACGTTTATGTTGTTATTCATAGTAATAATACTCAATACTAACTAGCACACCGTGTAATAACATATTGAACTATTTCATATTTTAACTATTATAAAATATAATCATTACTGAATGTAAATTATAATGACGAAGTATATAATATTCAAATATTGTAGATTTGTAGGTCTTATAGGTCATAGGACATAGTATATAACAAAGTATTTCTGAAAATTTATCTTAGGTAAATTATATCTCTTTTACAAAATATCTTTTTGATAATAAAAATAATATATTATATCATGGTAGTCATAACTCATAAGACAATATTTTAAAAATATTAGGAATTTTAAAATGCTAAATTAGTAACTGCGATCACAATTACTAACAAAAATTAATCAGTAGGTATGACAATAAAAACTCCTTGAAATATTTAAGATCAATTGCACACAATCTAAAATTTTAAGCTATAGGATATTTTTTTTATATAATTTAATAATTATTATTAACACAGGTTAGTTTTAACTTAAACGATTTTGTTTGATATTTTATCGGCTTCAACATTTATTTATTTATTAACTTGGAATATTAATTTAGGTATTAAATATTAAACATTATTCTCTCAACTTTATAATCTACATGGCGTAATAAATAAACAATTTTATATTTATATTTGTTTTTAAAAGATATTTTGTTTAGAAGAAATATTTTTTTTATATATATATTATTGGAAATATTTTTTACCGGGAAGGCCGGAACCATCACATAGCTAGTCGGTAGGTATTCCTAAGTGGATAGATAGTGGTTTCAATGGTTTGTGTTGATGATTTTCTAGTAGTCTAGAGTAGTAGCTACTAACTAGTAAGATTTACGTGCTAATCGCAAGCCAAGAAGGCTTCAAAAACGAGTCTGAACTCTTCGATCCACAATAATAATTATCATTCATTTAATTTTACTCAAAAGTTTATTGTATGCTGATTGTTGAGCGTGAGTCACTAAATATATGACCAATAATTATTACAATAAATAATAATTAGTAATTAGTAATTACAATTTACAATAAGTAAAAGGGCGAAAAAGTAGATCAAGAATGTATGATGCCCGGTCTTAGAAGATATCTCATATCTCCATGTATCACTTGTCTTATCAATTATTGTCTTAACAAAAACAAATACGTCCGTGGTGGTCACACTGAACACTGTTATATTCTGTGCACCGAGGTATGTAAGTTGTGCTGCGATAGAATAGATGTCGTCGCGGTCCACCCATAGTTCCGATCGCCGGCGGCGAGACACGACGAATCGCCGAGTATCGGGCGCTGCTCCTGACCAACGGGGACTTCGACTACCATTGATTCCGACATTCCGTGTTGACGTTCAACCGGCTTTGCAGTTTGTTGTACGAATTTGTACGAAAAGTGTAAAAAACTTGACAACGAGAAATACGTTTATTTGCGCGCGTTACTAGTTATCCTCAGGTTTTTAAGTCGAAGTGTTGTGATCATTATGTGCGTCAGCCGAAAGGGGTTTACTGATCGGATACCCGACAGTGACCAGTCGTCGTCGAATCACGGTTGAGCAACAGTTTGAACCCAACGCCGCGATAACACCGTAAGTCTTACCTTAGAATTACTAATAAGACAAGTGTGTGTAATGTGCTTGTTTGACCACTTAGACGTTCTTACATGACAACAGAATTAAGGTATTTCTATCATTTTATTCGTGTATTTCTATCATTTCTGTGATTGAATTCTTTTCACTGATAGAATTGTATTTTTTGGAAATAGTAATTTTTATTACTATACCTACCTACACCTCTAAGGTCATTTTTGTTGTTGTGATGTTTTCATCTTCTTCTGGCTAAACCTATCAACTTGTTCAAATAACAGCTTTTTTAAAGACAATAAATATTTACCTCTAGAACAATAAAGGTATTTTGTATGTCTTTCATTATTATTGTTGATTTATTTTTTATTTTTGGTCTTCTATTTTAATTTTGCTGTTTATAGTTATATCATCTAGCTCATAGCATTCAAATCAAAAATTTTTTTTTTTTGATTCATCTGCTTTAATTGTACCTACTGCTGTACAACAACTATTTTCTTATTGATTTGATAGAAGTTAGGAACCTACGATTCCAGTATTTTGTTAAACAACCATAAAATATTACTGTAGATGTTCTACATAAATATGAAATCATATATATTAGGTACATAATTCAGTGTCAGTTAAAATTCACCAATAATAAACATTAGGCATATGCATGTCTAGTTGTGACGAGTTACTAAAGTTAAAAACTGATAAATGAATACCATTTTGATGTTTTATTGAAATATTTTATGTATGATTAAGTTTTATTTGGTTTTGTAATAACAATAAAAAAAATGTGCTAAGTACCTAGATGCCTTTATTAAACAAATTATAAATTAGTAGAACTATATTCAATTGACATATCTTTTATATGAGAGATCATGTAGATTTTGGCTTATAATTAAATTTCTAAATATCTATATGAATTAGTATTATGTTTATGTAAAAGTTCAATGTTAATCAGTAGAGCATTGAGGTTTTTGTTTTTGTGAGGTCCAAAATTTTTTATATTGATTTTGTACACAATTTAGAATTTGATATTACACCTTATAAATATAATATTAATGCTAATAAGTAATAGGTCCTCAGCTCCCCTAGAATCCGCTACTGATGTTGCTTAAGTTTGCAGTTCATTGTTTTTGTTTGTTATTTGTTTTGTACCTCAGATAATTAAGGGAAAGGAATTTTTTCAATTAGTGTTTTGTATAGATTGAATTAAGTATACTTATTGCAAATTATTTTATTTTAAATAGTGATAACATATTTTATTAGGTTACAACAGTATACTATAGTATTTGGTTACCTAAAAATGTTATTTTAAATACTTAGTGCTTATTTTATTTGAAGTTGGTAATTAATAGATAGCCATTTGTTTTAATTTGTTTGCTCCTTAAATCTAGTATAATATACCACAATATAGGTCAGAATTTGAGAGAATATAATGTATAAAATTTATTCTTGTTGATATTCAAATATTAATTTTTCAGCTACTTTCATGGACACAAAACTGTAGGGCTCTTATATATGTATTGTATATACTTTTATATATTAAAGTTAAGTTCCTTACTATTTATTTTGATTTGTGGTATTAGTTTATATTCTCATTGAGTTTTCATAATAAATAAAATCAAATACTTAAACATTTTAATTCTTACATTTATTTGTATGGTTATACCTAACAAATTGTATGTTACAAATGTAATTCAATCTTGTTCCTATACTTGTATAGTAAATTAAAATGTAAAACACTATTAGTCGTAGGTAATTAATTAAAAAAAAAAAAAATTAAAATAAGTTATTAAAATTATGATTTATGAGATGTTTAACTATAATAAAATTGATGTTTAATAATTTGATAATTAAGTTAGGTTAGACTAGGGATGTCAGATTTCTAAATAAAAAATACGAGACAAAACTATAAACAATTAAATTAGGGTTGGGAGAGATTGAAACGTTGGCCGTTAGGTACCTACCTATCCCAGTATGTTATAGCCTGATAAGTTTGATACAGTTTACTTTGTTAAAAAATGCTTTTTAAAAAACCATATAAAAATATGGCACAGAACATTTCACAATGTAAGAAAAAATAACTAGTTAGATAAATATAATAAATAATTTTCAACAATTAATAATATTCATTATTCAAACAATTAATTCTTATTATTTATTTAAATAAACATACAATTATTATTTTTAAAACATAAAATTAGAATCGTATAGACTTATATAGATAATTTAAAGATTAAAATGATCACAAATATTTATTTGGTAAATGGTTGAATTATAGTTAAGAGTATGCAGTATTGCAGTAGTTTACAATCTTGACTTTGGGTATATGTTAGGCAAGGCTAGGCATTAATAAATTAAAAATTAAAATTAAGTTAAAATGTTAAGTTAATTAACTCGTTACTTTTTTTTCCAAATTAACTTTTAACATAAGTTACTTTTTTAAGATTAACGTGTTAACTTCAAGTTAATTTTATTCAAAACTATCCAAATTAAGTTAATTTTTGTCTGAAGAAGAATGCATGAATAATTAAAAATTTTAGGATTTACTTTAGAAAATCAGGTTTATCGGTAGCTAGTTGGTACTTTGATGTATCATTTTAAATTTCCCTGGTAATTTTCTTGAGCGTAAAGAAAAATTATCTAATAAACAATATTATGTATCTGGAATTTTTTATTTTTGCAAATTAGAAAATTTTAACTTTAAACTAAGTTAAGTTACTTTTTTTTTAAGTTAATTTTTAACTTAACGAGTTAAAAAAAAATTGTTAACTTGCCCAGCCTTGATGTTAGGAGCCAGATTCCGAATTGTATACCATACGGTAAGTGATAGGAACGCATAGACCGGACACATTTATACATAGACCTTAGTATAAGGTCTATGGATTTATGTTAATCACTGTTATCAGTCAATCAGTAGTTAAAAATATTTTTGTCTTGACATTAGAAAACACATTTTGAATATTAAATATTAAACAATAATGTATTATATTTTTACGGGACATATGGGATGATAAATTCATAATACTGGACATTTTTAGGATATTGGTTCTGTTACGAGGGCACCGGGACACTGTCATGAATTACGGAACACTCCCGTATAATACGAGACATATGGCATCCCTAGATAGATAATTTTTTAAAATGATTTATTAGATAGTTAGGTACTTAATTTTAGTTAAGTACTTGACGATGTATATATTTTTCATTTGTGTGTAACATAGTTCTATTGTCTAGAGTCATTAGCTAAATTATTTTTTCAGCACTTAAATGATTGTGATCAAATGTAAATTTATTTAAAAGTACCTATTACTATAAAAGCATTTTGTATTGAATTTAGTTGAATTTACTTTAGGTAATATCTAGGGTATTATTTTGTAAATTCAGTGATTCTAACTTGGTAGTATCATATTATTTTAATTATGTTTAAAAATAGTCCACCTATAAATTATTTTTTAATATTATTAAGTTATTATTTTCAAAATAACTTTTGAAAGGGTTAATATAATAATTTAATTTATTTTGAACAATGCATGTGTTTATTTAAATTAATTTAACTTAAATGTTTGTACAATTATAGTTGAACAAAAACCTACCTAACATTTGTTGTTATTAATTATTTTTAAACATATTGTAATAGGTATTTAATTATGTATATTATATTTTGTTAGATTTATTTATTAACTTATATTATCTTTTTGTGGGTACTAATCAATTACTATGAAAAGTTATCAAATAATTTTGTTAAACCTTAAACTTTTTGATTTTATTTAAAGAATAAATAAGAAACTATCATCTTAAGAGCTTTATACCCAGATTTTTATGCTCTTCAATAATTACTATAAAATTACTATTTCATAGTATGTAATAAGTTAACAATATAAATTCATAACTATAATGATTAGAATACCTAGGTATAGTGAGAGTTAAGAAGTTTAATTTAATGAGAATCATTTTTACTGTATTAACAATTAATTTTAGCTTGTTATTACCAGAAATTTTAAGTAGCCTATAAAATGATATTAACTATTTAGTATCAATATTTAAAAGGACGTTGTATTATGTGTGTGTGTGTGTGTGTGTGTGTGTGTGTGTGTGTTGTTCTATTTTATTAATGTAAAGAATTTTGAAATTGTCATTGAATATAACTAACTTTTAATTGGTTAATTATTTTTAAAAAGAAAAATCTTATCATAGGTACTTGACAACTCAAAAATGGTAATATAATTATTATGTAAATACATGTATTGTTGTATTGGTAAGCTTAGTTAGATATAAACTACTAAATATACTAATTATATAACTTATTGACTTAGAAATTATAATGTAAAAATGAACTATATATGTATACAATATGATATTCTCAATAAAGTGTGGAAAGTTATAGATGAAATACATTACAGTATCGATTTACATATTATATATTGCTATATTTGATTATTCTCATTTTTCATGTTATTTAGTTATTTGATGTGAATATAATGGCTGATAATGAATTGGTTCCTGAGCTCCTACCTCATATCTAAAATTTGTTAAATAGTTGAAACTTTCATTTTAATCTTAATGTATTTTATATTATAGAGATTGAATAGTATTCAAGTATTAAATTAAATTAAATTTTGTAGTAGTAATACAAAGAAACTTGCCAAAAAAAAAAAAAAAACAACCAATACTTGGAAAACTGTATGACTGACTACATTAATGGAAAACTTACATAATTAAAATATTTGAAGAAAGTTTGCTTTAAATTTGGAAGGTTAATTTAATCTAAACCTATTAATTCAAAAATCTTAAATTTTAAATTATTATATTTTATAATTTTTATTTTATATACCTAAGTGACGACTGGTTGATTACTGTCTACTACATCAATGATCGTCAACGTACATTTTTAACTGGGCATACTTTAAAGTTGATAGTTCTAAGTCTGTAAAATTGGGAAGCGAAATGTGTGTAATTAAAAAGCGAAAAGCAAGTTGAGTAGTAGTAGGATCATTATACATTTTGGGCGTAACTGTTTTCCGTCAAAATGACCATCGCCGTTATCACCATGGTTGTTTTCCACCAAAAAAAATTAATAAATTATTTAAGATATTTTTTGAATATTCTGCGATGTTTATTTATTATTTTTTTTTATTGAAAAAAATCAAGCATAAATTACATATCAGATATTATGATTTATGATTAGAATTAATTAATTTCCCTCCTGTAAACTTGAACAGCTTGTGGCGGAGATTGAGAGTTATTATGATTACTACTAAATAATGTGCTCAAGTTATTAGTGTTATTAATATCTACTATTATTATTATGTTATTCGTGTATAATTGACAGGTTATTGTTTGCTAACCGTCTGAATCTGTTTAAACCGTGGTCTGTGACAACAATTTTCCATAATGTCAGTATATTGAAGTGATATCAAGTAACCATGGACATATTATGCTAATATTCAACAATTTTAAATTTATACATGCGTATACATCTAAATACGACATTACTCGGCTCAGGTGCTTCAATAAATAGTGCGCTGCTAAAATGATTACAAAAATAATTAAAAGTAAGATAAGATACAAAAAATAGTTTATGATTAATGTCTGTGAAACAAAGTGAGACGCGTACATCAAAATCATTACTATTTGACGGATTTAGATTTTTAAGAGTTCTCAAAAAAAACTTAAGTAATTAATTAATTTTTTTGGTGGAGATCGGAATATAACCTTGGGTGGAAAACGGCCATGGTGGTAAACAGTTAAACCTAGGTGATAACGAACGACGATAATTTTGGCGGAAAACAGAAACCTTCATAAATTTAAATGGGAACTAATTCGGCTACTCCCATTATTATTTATTTGTATACATTAAAATATTATTATTTTTTCTACAATTTAAATTTGTTTATAATATTATTTTTCGGGTCTACTTATATTTTGGATTATTTTTGCCAAATTATTGTGGTTTAGTGTACTATACCAAAAGTTTTTGAGTATTTTGTAATGAAAGGTTAGTTAGTTTTATTCATTTTTTAATGTGAGAGATCATGGTTTCAATATACCCTGATATTTATATACGAACGAGATACTAGAGTAATGGTACGTGCTGTACCTACATGGTCACATTATTATATTTATAAATTATTTCTATTAACATTTTCAAATGTATCTTTAGATACTGAGCGTAGCTAACCTAATATTGGTTTTAAAATGATGTGTGCTTGTTTATTTTTTTCATTACGTTTTAGAATCGACAATAATAAATAGCAAATTATTTGCTTCAATTTTTAATATTATGAGTGGTTGTTTCTGGTAGTATATTTTAATAAATTAATATTATATGTTTTTGGGTATTTTCAATACTTTTTTTAATAAAATAAACAAAAACAGGAATATTTATGATTTATGAGATATTAATTTTCGGCATAATCAATTTGGTTTTTTTTTGTTTAAATTCAGATTTAAATGATTTTAAAGACTTTAAAAGTTTACTGGATGACTCATATTAGCATTTATTGACATAATTTACGAAATAATTAGGTTTTTTTTAGTTATTTATAGATATTTCTCAATTTCTTAATTTCTTAGTTTTTTTGATGTTGATAATATTTTAATTTTAGTTTTAAATTTAAAAAATTTTAAAATTCAAAAGGTAATAATTTTTCTTTAAATGCTATTAGTTGCTTTTAAGTTGTAATTAAAAATATATTATAATTGAAGCTTGGAATTTTTTGTTATTGCTTATACTTTCATTTTTTATATACTATCTGCGCAATTAAAAAATAAATAAAAATATTTAGACTAATTATTTAAAGTTATTATTAAAGTATATATAAATTAAAAAAAAATTTATACCATGAACCTATTCATTACTATGGTCTTTATTTCTATAATATGATACATCAGTATTAATTTATATGCAATTTTTTGCCAAAAATCAACCTACCTAATTTAAAAATTACTAATAAAAATTTAAATAAAATACAATGAAAATTATTTTTAGAAAAAGGTGTTTATCCACCTGTCTTCTCTGTTCAGAATCTATTTTTATATACATATATCAGTTTATTATTGTAATAAAATTAAACCTTCATTTCTTCGGTAAATTGGGTAAATTATTAAATTAAATTGTAAAAGATAAAATTTAGTTTCCTATTTTTTTTTTGTTACGTAAAAAATGTATAGCATGATAATAAGTCAATTTTTTTTAATATTTGTGGGTACTCAAATACACCTACTTAATTATTTTTTTAATAAAATAAAAATCAAATCTTGAAAATAATTTTTTATTTTACAAGTGGTTTTTTTTTGAATAACACAAGAATAACATTGTATTGTCTTTACTCTTTATATTTATTTTAATATCATTAGCCTTCCAACTACGTAAAACTCAAAACTTTTGATCAATATAAAATACTAGTGGGTGCTTATTTTACATATGCATATTAAATTTCATTAAAACTGATCATGTAGGTGAAGCAGTTAGCCTATTATGGTGTGTGGTTGGTGTTGGTATAATTGGCGAGTTATTATTATGTGAAATAATTTATTGAGGAGATTAAATATTATGTATTCGTTTTAAAGCAGCAAACATAACCTATGTCTATAACTTAACAGTTTATTTTGTGTTGAAATATAAAAAAATATTGTGAACATATTTTTTAATAATATTATATTAAATTATATTATTACAAGTATAACATATTATGTTACTTAATTATTGTGAGATCTTATTTATTGATGGTGTTATTAAAAATATCATGAATACATTCTTTTAGATTTGTTGATATTATTTTTTTTGACGCCCTTTAATAACATTGACGTTTTAAAACAACAATAGTTTTTTGGTATTTTATGTTATTTTACAGATTTTTTCGACATTTTGTTTCAGTATTTGTATTTTCATGTATTTTGATGTTCATTATACATATGTACTTATTTTTACATACACATTTTTTAATTTAAATTTAATCGAATTATCACTTATATTTTACTCATATATTAATTAGGACTACTGTTGGTAATTATTCTATAGATCAGATTCAGTAATAGTATTATTTAATGATACAGTTAGTTTATCTTATTGTTTTGGTAAAATGGTTTATTTTGATTACATATTTGATGCCTACTTATAGGTATGTTAACCATTTAGTACTACCTATAGCTTAAGATTACATGTATACCTACATATGTATAATTATATATCTGTAATGTTATATCCTTTGTATAATTGTAATTTATATGGCGTAATAAGATTGATGGTTGTTGTACTTATTTTAGTTAAAATCAGGTATTATAATTTTTTTATACCTTTACCGCATAACCGCATGTCAACGCTGTAAAATTTAATTTATTGATTTTACACGAAATCCCATTATAGCTGTTGCATGATGACATCAAATACTCATTTTTTTTTCACATGGTTACAAATATATAATGTCAATATAACAGTGGGTACTAGGTAGGTACTAGCGTACTATCAATATATAGTTTTAACAAATTATAACCATTAAATTTTGTTATGCATTAAACTATTAAAGTGTTATGGTTTTATTTTCTTCTTTTTACGAATAATACAGCTGTATATTACCTATGCTATTTAGGTAGCAATATATTTGTTGTATTTATAATTTACTGTATTGGTTTTTGGATTTTGTAATAATTATGTGTCTTTTATATAATATAAAGCTTTATACAACAAATATTAATCGGGATAAAAAAATAAAACAATGGTTTTTAAAAATTTTATTTTACAATTAGTTATAAAGTTAAAATATTTTTGGAAATTAAGTTGTATTAAAAACAATTGTATACAAAAGTAGTGGCCCGCCACTTTTGACAGATGTCAGACCCAGAATCTGGAGATCTGATTTTCTTATAAGGGGCCGCAACACTCGCATTTGTTGACTCCGTTTTATAAGTGCGCAACACAGGAATTTGTGCTCAGCAGATCACATTAAGCTCCATTAGTTTAAAAATTAGAATGAATCAACCTATTATGAAACTTGATAGTAAAAACATTATCTGTGTTTGTATGTTGCTCTTTTAAGATAGTTCAATTTTTGGTACTTTCCTGTTATACGAGACTACGGCTATTTTCGCGACTTCCTCTCAAGACTACTTCCGTTATGTAAGACCGCGGTTGTTTTGTGAAACACCACAATCCTGTTATCTATGACTACCAAAATGTGCACACTTTCCTATTATCACAGACCCAAAAAGTACCCAATTTTTTAACAAGGTATGTGTATATAACATATCATAAATTAAAAATGTTCATAACTCGCTTTAAAACTGAATAATTGTAAAAAACCGATACACAAACACAGTTAATGTTCTTACCATCAAGTTTCATAATAGGTCGACTCACTCTAATTTTTAAACTAACGGAGATAAACGTGATCTGTTGAGCGTAAATTTGCTATGTTATGTATTTGTAAGACGGAGACAACACATGCGGAAGTCGTGGCCTCTTAAGTAGTATTGCTTAGTATTTTAAACAAAAAAAGAAATGTTTCAAAATTGAAAAATGTTTTACCTAGAATTTACCCTTATATATTGCAATATGTTTACGTAATTTTATCCAATTTTTTGCTAACGCATATGTCTTAGAAAAGAGGGAACACTTCTCTTACACTATTATATTGATGATTATTATTATATTATTCTCACGATATCATTATGACGGTGAGTAACGTATAATAAAAGTTTATGGATGGGAGAGTGACGGTTAATCGAGGTTTTACTGTGTCATGATTCAAACAGTGATTTAGTGAAATTGTATTAAATATCATATATTCATATTATATAATACATTAATGCCGATGAATAATTTCAATATTATGTTAATTTTAATATAGTGTATTAATATATATATATATATATATTTAAAATATTCTATAGTTTGGTATTATTATCAATATAAATTATCGTATTCCATATCTTTACAAAATATATTAAGTTGTACGGATGTTATACTCATTTGGCAGATGGCTTAAACAAATTGGTATTTGGTGGTGATAGTGTACTGTTGTCTGTTTCGATTATTTTTTTTAGCTTTGTTTTACTCGAGCGCTATTTATGACAATGTTAAAATAAACTAAAAATATTTAGTTTTTGTTATATTTTAGTGATAAAAATAATGAAAACAGTTATTATTATACTTTTATTTGATACCAAATTTAAAATCAACAGATAATTATTGAGGTTTTCTCATATAGACCGCTTAATGCGCCATAATTTATGGTGCATAACCATAACTCGTTTGTTATAATGTTATATTCTATAGAATTTTTTAAATAGGATTTTATCTATATGATATTGTTTAATAGTTAATATTATAGTTATAAAGATAAATATTTAAAATTTACTGTCAATGTGAACTTAGCTTAAAGGAAATTAATCTCATTACGCTACTTCATAAATACGCCACTGATCATTGACGATGTCAGCGAATCGTGATTATGTGTTTCTAGCCCGAATCCGCGCTCAGTGTATCAGACAATTTCAGAATATTATTATACGTAGTTATGTTTTTAACAAGTGTTTGATAATAATAATATTTACATTGGAGTGGAAAGCTTGGGTTTACACAGGAATTGGGTCATATTGCTTGGATTCATAAACGCACATGACATATATTATTACGACAGTACAGCAATGAATTTCCCATTTAGTGGGGTGGCAACAGTTGATCGTAAGAAAGGAATTTTACGAAAACATCACCGTGAATAACCGTTTGTTCGTATATATTATGTTTTACACGTCGTTTTCATGACAACGATGACGACATTGCAACCCGTTTTCCAACGATCGACGATCGTCGATGGATGCCGCGGATCGTCACGATTTGACCGCGTGAAGAAGGTTGCACATGTTTATTCGATCTCACACCTATCCGTATCTGCGTGTAGTCACTAAACGTAGATCTAGTTTATTTTTAATAACAACTTTTTTTTTTTATACATAAAAACTGCTTAGGCGTTAGTTTTTTTATTTCGTAAATTACGTATATCCACAATTTGTGGAGGGAGGATCCTGGGTTTGAACTCAGAACCTTTTCCTATTAAGTTGTATTTAAATATTCAAGTAACAAATTTTATTCAGTATTAATACAAATCTTATAATCAATATTAAACAATAATATTTATAGCTATATAGATAGCTACTTATGTAAATAAGCCTCTGCCCCTCAGGAAATTTCTGCGGTTGCGCTACCTATGTACCTATTATCATAATAGGTTTAGATCGAGGTTTAAATGATGTATAAATATATTATACTATCTGACCCGGCAAACGTCCTGGCAATTACAAACAATCAAAAAAAATTTTGAGCCAAATCGACCCAGCCGTTCTCAATTGATAAATTGTTATACATTTTTGACTTCATTTTTATATATATATAGATGTAATATGTTTATTACATATATAATTATATTACGGTTATTACATTTATTGTACGATGCTTATTTTGATTTATTAACTCAGGAGTATGGATACACAACAACATTTGTGTAGCATGCGCCTGATTTTTAAAATATATTCCTCTTACTTTTCAATCGAGAGGAATGTCTTGAGCGTTCACAAGTAAATCTTTGGCAGCGGGTTTAAGATACATTTTTCTTCGCATGTACGTGTTTGGTTCGGTTTAGGCATTTTAGAATAATGCGTGTTACGTGTGTTCAAGCATGCCCAGACTCTTATAATATTTTATATTGTGTGTATGATATAGTACACATCGTTCACTCGTACCAGTCGCCTTTCGTATATAATATGATTTACGGACAGACAATTTTTTTTCGCATTATCTCTGCCCACTCGTTAATTCCTCCTTTTCTCGCATCGGCTAGGTATTACCGATCCAATTTTCATCATTCGACAGGCTGTCTATACAAAATGATAAAACACGGACTATCAGCTGGGCTAATTAAGTACCAATATCTAAACGGGTAAAAAATAATATAGGTACCAATTAAGTCTAAGGATTATTTTGAGTAAAATATAATAAAACCAACCATATTTTACGTATATGGAGACGACTTCGGGATATCGTTAATATTTTATACAATGTTTATCTCACACATTTTTACCAATATAAAAATGTAGTTTTATCATCGCCTATATTAATTTAATTATACACAAGTAACATTTAAATTATTTATATTATATTAGAGCCATATATTATTATATAGAAAATTATTTATTTAAAAAAAATTAAGTGTAAAAATGAAAAGGGAGATGTTTTATTTTAAATTTTGACGGAACTCAGTATTAAAAAACAGACTCAATTAGTATAGACCTTAAAACAGCCGGAACTCAATTCATCCTAGGTTTTATTGGGAATCAATTCGTATGCAGCCATATCAGCAGAAATTCATCATTTTCACTCTTTCTCATTTATGTCTGTCTCTAGTGCGCATCCTCATCTTAACCGACTCTGACTGCATTGCGTATCGTTCGTCAGTGTTTCTCTTTAAGTGGCTGTTCTCATACTTCTTGGTAACTCCGTTTTTACACTCATATAATATTGTAGGTGTCATTATTATTATCTAATCAACGAACTCAGTGAACCAAGGTATAGAAAACATGGTTTATATATACATGTATCACGTAAGCTGTTTTGATAATAATCAATAACACGATGATGTCTACGAGTATTGTAGTATATTGTATGTTATTATGTTATGATGAATTCCAATATTCTCTCATTTTATTATTGTTGGCATTAAAAGAATTTTATCGTATTGGTCGCCTAGTTTAGTTATTAAGCCGTTCCCATGTGTACGTATCTGTGCTTAGATGTATACTCTATACACATTTATATAAAATACAGATTATTTTAATTTTATATTGTGTATAACTAGACGTAACATTTTTTTGTTTATTATTTTTATTTTTTATTTTTATATCAAAGATAAATTTGGATTTACTAAAAGTCTATAAATAAATACACTAAAATATCGTAAATAAATATAAATACAGTATAATAATCTCTTAGATTTATATACATATCATACTTTCTTTAAGCTTACCTTGTGATGAAAGTATAGGGAGTTAATATTATTTATTATAACTAGAAGTAGGATTTATATTATCTTAATATCCTTTAAGTAGGATATTCTTATGTCATTAAAAACAAGCAAAATATTCTCTTCATATTATTTTTTTAAATATCAGATATAATATGATGTCTTATGTCCTTAAATATGCAAAATATTGTTCTTTTAATATTCTGAAAAAAAAAAAATTAAAATTATTCAGTTTAAATTTATTTTATTTTATTACAATAAAAATCATTTGGTGTATTATAGGTACGCTAAAATAAGTAATAATATGTAATATAATTAATAATTATTTTCTTCGAAAAAATATTTACAATACAATTTTCAGCTCTTTTTGGGCTATTCATAGGTAAGAGAAATTTTTGATTTTTTTTTTCTATAAATGTCGATTGAAAATTATTCGCTCAATAGAAATGTTTGAAAATTTAATACAAAGCTCCTCATAAGTTGTCAATTATAATATATTTAAAATCTATGGTTACAATATTTAACTGGGTGTTAATTATTATTGATTAAAGTTAGATTTCTAAAAAATGTCAATAAAATCTCAAAAATATAAATTATTTTCTAGTTATAAATTTATAAACATTTTTGTTTTCATACCAAAGATATGAAAATTTAATACAAGATTTTTATTAGTTTTTCAACATATATATAAAAAAAAATTATCTGTAAGCTTAATTCATTTTTTATGAGCATTTGAAGTTCAAATTTTTATGATATGAATATTCATCCATAAAATATTTTTTATGTTTTGTTGTACCTATTTAAAAAAAATAACAGTAAATACTTGAAATTTCACTTATATGATAACATTTTTTTAAACTCTCTTTGTGTTATTGTAGGCATGAAAAATTTTAATTTTATTTTTAATATTCATATTGTCGATAAAAATTATTCGCTGGGTCAAAATTCTTAAGTTTTTTTTTTCTTAATTTTTAAGTTGTTCTTATATCTGTATAAAAATTTAAAACTGCAGAAATATTTTTACACATGCATTTGAAATTAGAATTTTGGTGAAATTACTAATAACGATAAATAACGATGATAATTATTTCGTTATAAATTAAAAATCATTCGCGAGAATTTAAAACTTTTTTCATATATTATATTATTATTAATTTTACTATACGCAATGCCACTTTTATTTATTTTAAGATATTATCAATTTCTACTATTTTTATTGTTATACAGAAAGATATTATTAAATTTTGAGCTATACATTTTTATAATTTGGTATAAATATATATTATAATAATTAATTAGTAATAATATAATACTTGCAATATTTATGGATAAAATTATATCGACCTACCGTAATACTAAAAGTAAAATAAATTTCTTAAAATATAGCTATATCAAAAAAATATATCACGAAGTATACTTAGTGATTTAAACTGTCTCAGTTCAGAATTGTTTTTCGTTTATAATGATATATATCATTGAATTCTAATTTATCATACCTATAATAGTGACTGATTTGAGACCTAATATACAGCTGAGCAGTACTCACTTGCCAATCTATTTTTAAATGCATTTGAAGTTGAAAGTCTTAAATTATTCATCAAAATAACAAAAATGTACAAACTATAATTATTATTTGTTAAAAAATTATAAAATTTAGTTTAATCTTCTTGATAAGTATAAGTTCAAATTAAAACTAAAAATCTAAAAATATATATATATATATATATACACTTGTTACAATAATTTTTATGGAATTTTGAATTTTAAATTTTGGCGTAATTATATATTTTAATGATGAATATTAAGATTGATATTAATTATTTTTTATAATTTAAGATTATTATTTATGTAGGATGTGGCCTTATAAGTTAGGTTATGTTTATTATGAAATTTACTATACACACTGGCATAACATTTTCACAATATGTAGATTAGTTTTAGAATATTATCTTTTTATTCAATGAACCTATTCATTCACACTGTTTTACAGTAGGGTGGTATAGAATTATTTGTAAATATTAGTGGCTGTTCTAAAAATTATACTTGCGTGTATTTTTTTATTGATTTCATATAAAATATTAAAGAGATTTCCGAGAAATGAGAATAATTGTAGATCATATAGGGGGGATTTAAAAAATTTTTTTATTCCAATTACAGTAAATCTTAGATTATCCGAACCTCCGTTATACGAACCCTCTATTATCCAAAGTGCGATTAGCGTATCCGAACGTTAAAAATCATATCCAAGACTTGGATACAGAAAAGCGCGTTGCAGCTCATCGTCAAATAAAAATCTATAATATTGTCAAAAAATATAATAAACATTATATTGTGTTCCTATATATATATGTGTAATGTATTTATAATAATGTAATATATGCAATTCTATTTCTGATGAAATATTATTATTAATAACAATAATAAATAAGTATGTACATAACATAAAATATTTAACTGTGTTTAAAAAAATTTTTTTTTTTAAATTTCCAACATCCAAACTTGCGTATCCGAACTAGGTACGGTCCTAATTAGTTCGGATAATCGAGGATGTATTGTAATTATACAATCAAAATGAATGCCCGTACCAACCATAAATTTGGGGGGTTTTGAACCCCCCCCCCTATATACGCCACTGATATTAAGGTTATTATTGTGACAATTTAAATTAAAAGCCTATTACTTTATCTTGTATAAAAGAAAAGAAGCATATTATTTAAACTTAAAATGCGTCATATCTATATTATATATATTAGAACATATTATTCTTTTCCAACAGTCATATTTTGGTTTATAATCAAATATTTAAAAATAAATTTTATTACAAAATGGATTTATTTTATATATATTTTACACATAAAACAGCTAGTATATCAACTATATTTTTATTGACTACTTTTTTTTACAATATTAATTTTAAACTTATCGAAATCAGGTTCTTTTATAATAAGGATTTAATATTTTAAATTTAAATTTTTCATTTTTTTGAAATTAACAATGAATGAATATTGGTAAAAAAAAGGAGTTTTTTTTTGTTTTTTTGTGTGTCATCATTCATTTCGTATTAGTCATCAGTTCACCACACATATTGAAGCAGTAAAAATGCTTTTAACTTTAATATTGGGGGTGGTTTCTAGTAGCTAATTGATCCATAGTTGGTATATATTTGAGGTTTAAAAGTATAAAATTCTTAATTTTGTAAAAATAATCACTAGAAAAAATGTATATAACTGGAACATTTATGGAATACCAGTTTTTTGCAAAATTTTTGTTTTTGTTACAATTGAAATGTAATAATTGTTATGACTTAAAGTTTACATAAAATATATTTATATTAGAGTTTCCTAGTTCCTATAGTTATGGTTGTTATGAAACAATTTTAAAAATATTCAATTTTTTTACATTTTACATTTTATTTTTTTTGTTGTCTTGTGTGTGAATATTTATTGTTGTTTATGTTGTTAGAATTTATATCAAGAATTCTTCATAAATTGTACTTATTGCAATTAAATATATCATGTATGTGTATATATTATTTGTATACATTGGAATAATTTTTTTATAATTATTTGAAGCTAACATTTTGGACAAAATTTGTTAAAACTGCAAACATATGCATTTTATTAAATTGTAAATTTACATGATTTTTAATTTTAGTAACTTTGCATTGAAAATATATTAAAGGTACCCCATAAAGTGTTCTTACAGCAACAACAAATATACCTAGATATATGATATATTATCATAAAATAATATTTTAATATGTATTTGATTTTTATGACAAAAATCGTAAATACCTGTAGTTTATACCGTATTACTATTAGAAAAATAGATTAAAGTAGATAAAAGTATTATAAACACGAGTAAATTATAAAATATTCTTAAAAATATAATCTTTTCTCCTTGGGACTCACTTGAAAACTCCCTAAAAATAGAGAACTCCACTCATAATTGTTTTTCGTGTACAATTATTTATTATTGAATTCAAACTTAACATATTTACTCCATAAACACTCCTTAAAATCTCTCAGCAATGCGATTTCACTGATTTTTAATTTTTTTTGCCATAAACGTACCTCTAGAATACTGTTATACTTATTAGTTTTTTTACCAAATTATTAAAATACAATTATAAATCTGTTTGATTAGATCTATATAATTAGGACTATAAATCGAAACAATTTGGGCGTAGAATGTAGGAAAAAGGTTCTTTAGATGAAATACTGAGCTATTCAAAATTATTTAATACTTTTTTTTTACAATAGTGCTATCAATTGAAAATTTTAATATTTGTAATAGATGGAATGTGGACAACGTCAAAATGTTATAGAAACAATTGATTATTTTTAAGTTTCTTTTTTCTTTGAACGCTGTAGTAATAGTTGATTAATTACCGCAATTCGTTTTTATTTCATATTTTAATTTGTTTAACTACATATTTTGTACTTAACTTTTGTTTCTATTGATGATTAGAGTAATTGATTTTATAAACAAAGTTTCAATCGTGTATTTAAAATGTTACATTATCATTTATTATTATACAACGTTTACATTATAAAATATATAATGTATTCTTTACTCAACATTCAGATTATTCTCTTTCATAATTTAATGAATACAAATGATATTTCAGAGTTGAGTACAGTGATAAAGTGCGTAGGTGTATGCTGTTGTACATAATGTATTATATTATTTATTATTACAATTGACGCTATGACGTTTATTTTATACTACAGTTTCGAATTATGTATTACAAATTGTGGACGATTCTATCAGAGCTTCCGCTAATAAAAGTCTGAACTATACAAATTATTTTTGTATTCTAGTAGTTGATAAAAGTATATGATTATATAACTTATTGGCTTAATATATTAAATATAATTTTTAAATTTAAATACGAACGATTCACTTTATTATTAAATATATATATATATATAAGTATATTTCTTTTTAAGCGTAGGCGAATTGTAGGAGTTTTGCATACATTTATTGTTAGATGGCTGCGTTGTATGATTATAGTATAGTATACACTATACATAATAAAACTGCGCGACAACGTAAGCTCTGGATTAATGACAGGAGATCTTATTCATGGTGTGCCAGTAGTTAGAAATTTAGAGATTCCTGAATATTGTACATTGTATCTGTATGTGATTGGCGGTCATTTCTACACCAGACCTACGGCGTCGGCGAGAACTGCGTGATATCGTGAATTCACGATAAAACAATATTATATATGGTCTGCGGGGGCCCGTCGTCTGTCTTGTATACTGTATACGTGATTAATTAATTAAAAAGAAAAAAAATGTGGCGGTGGAGTAGTGGCGGTATAAGAACGTACGTGCGCCGCGGGCGGTTGCATTCAACTTGGTCTTGGAGCTGTACAGCAACCGCCATCGAGTTTCGTAGTCTGTGCAGTGTGCCGGCTGCACATTATATAATACCGTACGCTATAAATTACGCAAAAGGTATTGTTTTCTATATACCAAATAAAAATAATAATAATAAAAACCTGTATGACCGCTGCCGAATTCCTAGAATCGATACGAATAATAATCGCAATGATATCGAGAGATCGAACTGTGTAATCTGTAAGGCTGGGCAAGTTAATGATTTTTTTTAACTTAGTTAAGTTAATTTGCATCAATCAGAAAAAGTTAAAAGTTAATAACATTTTTGGTTAATTCAGTTAAGTTAAGAGTTAATACACATTTTTTTAAAACTTTTTATGAAGTTAAAAAAAGTTATTTTTTTTATTTGTTAGCGTACTTTATTTCTTATCAACACACAACTAAATTATAGACTAAAATGCTTATACTTCATACAACATACTGTATTTCTATATTGTATGTGTTTTATTTAATTTTTTTCGTTTCGTTTTCTAAATAAATTCACAATAAAATATTTTTTGACTTGAAAATGATTGAAATAGTGAATGTAAAAAAATAAAAATAACTTAACTTAACTTATTTCTTAAAATGAAAAATAAAGTCGTTAATTTCACGTTAATTAAAAAAAATAAATTTAGTAAGTTAATAGTTAAGTTAATGAAATCCAAATGTAACTAGTTAAGTTAATAAGTTAAAATTAACTTATTAACTCGTTAATGCTCAGCCTTGGTAATCTGTGTTGTTTAGTACCTATAGGTTTATTTTATTATTGGTTAATATTTCTTTGTACAGGGTGATTCTTTTATCATAAACCACTCATTATTTCAAAAAGTATTCATGTTTTTGAAAACATTTTTTTAGTTTGTTTCAAGTTGTTAAAAAATCAACGTTTTTAAAAAAAATTATAATTTTAAATACTTTTTATCCTTAATTTTTTGTAATTGTTTTACTTTTTTGAATGACAACATAGTTGTTTTAATTTCATATTCCAAAGCAAAATATTTTTCTGAGTATTTTGATACATAAAAATCGAATTTAGCCCGAGTAGTTATATGAGCTATAACATAAGTATTTAAAGTTTAGATGTTCAGAGTGGTGTGGTACGGGGTTACCCCGCAAAATGTTTGTCCACTTCTCCGGTCACCGATGGTCTAAACTTTAAATACGTATAACTCATAAACTACTCGTCCTAAATTTGGTTTTTATGTATCAAAATACTCAAAAAAAATTATTCTGCTTTGGAAAATGAAATTAAAACTCTTATGTTGTTATTCAAAAAAGTAAAAAACTAAATTTAAAAAATTTAATAGTGTCTTTATCGACAAATTTCATGTTTTGAAACATAGGCAACATTTTTTTTTTAAGTTTTTGTTTGTATACGTACAATTTGTATATAATATAATTTTGGACAAGCACACGGGTGAAATGATATGACATTGGTTATCACTACTTATCAGTGAATTTTTAACGGTTTAAGGTTCAGCATTTGATTGTAAAAATTATAAATTTAGAATTTATAAAATTGTACCCAATAAATGACCAAAAAATGAGTATGTTAAAAAATATACCATGTATATTGTGTTATATAGGTATATGAAATAAGTACAGTGTATAATTTAATATTATCGTTTTATGGCGAATAATGGTTTATTAACCTTATATGGCGATATAATTTGTTTCTATAATAAAACTTTAATACATACTATACAGCTGATTCTTCAGGAAGAGGAAAAACTATTGGAAGTCTGTTTTATTTATCGGTCTTAGAGAATACTATCATTAATGTTTATGTTTAAGTTATATTTTAGTATTAAACATGAAGATTTCTTTACTATTTATAGGTACATTAGGTAGCCGATCGATGTATAATAGTAATTAAAGAAAAACGTACGAGTATTGTTATAAATCATATCATCATATGAAAGGTATATCCTGTATATTTTTATGTAATATTTTCTTTTCTATTAAAAGCTACATAGGTATAAACTATGGTATAAATAATGATAATTTAATTCAAATTTTATCTTTTGAAATGTAGAAGTATTTCAACATTTAGATTCATGTATACGATTTTAATGTAATATTTCGTATTTTAATAACTGTAGGTCTGTATATATGGTTATAAATAAACTAGTATAAACTATTTATTGATATTTTGTCTGTATATTGTCAAATATTATATATGTACTGTTTAAGTAATAGCTAATAGGCAATGTCAGATTTATTCAATAATTTATTTTTACATATTATATTAATACAATTATACTACTTAGGAAAAATATAAATAAAGTACAAATATAATTGCGTACCAACAAATAAATATATTTATTGGGTAGTTCAAAGTCATGTTTTGATGTGTAACTTTTTTGTATAAATATTAAGTAACAACTTAGTACTGACCAAGCTGCATTGCTTGTAATTATTGTTAGATATTTTTTTTTTATAAAATTGTAGCTAATAAACGGCTAATATAAAAATAAGCTATTTTTCACTTAAACTTTTTTAGAGTGGTCTAAACTGTAAATTTATATTTACTATAATATGACGTGTACTGTGCAATACGATGGTAATCGGTCAAAAAGTCCGTTTTAAAAAAAGTTGGACAAAAAGTTCAGATTCAGTTTTTATAGTCGGAGAAAATGTCCGAGTACATTTTTAATGTCTGATAAAAAATCCAAAAATATAAAATATTTTGTGTAATAATTAATATTTATTTTAAAAATTTAAAAATGTTTTTATAGATATATATTATACACATTATATTATTATATTTATTTCTATTTTCTTATTTTCATTTATAATTATATAATTTATTAGTTTATTACAACATATTAGAACAATAATATTAAAATTCATTTGTAACTAAATACATTTTAACAAACAATGAATTTTATTTTATTTATAAACACGTCAATCTAAACAAAACTAAAAAAAAAAAAAATAGTGTATCATAATTATAATAAAAAAACATAAACTTGTCATTATTATGGGTACCTAACTATATTACTATAGTGGATTTCTATTATATTTTTGTTAGTTATACGAAAATATAATAATATGTGTACAGAATTTTTAAATTTTTAAAATAAATATTAATTAGGCATATACAATATTTTGTATTATCGGATTTTTTGTCCGACTATAAAAAATGAATCCGGACTTTTCGTCCGCGATTCGTGCAATATATATGATGTATAATTTAAAAGTCATTGAACTACTACAAACATTTTATAAACTGTTATGATTTTATCTTTATAGTAATCAATGCCGGCCCGGTGCAGAATTTTGCGGGGCCCCATATGACCATATATATTAATTTATTAATTATTTATATGTACATTATACAATATACACATCTACATTTATTTTATTTTATAGGGAATTACATTAATTTTTTATAATTTTGTATACTTTAAGCCCTTTAAGGTATGTTAGAAACCTAAATTTTTATGTATAAACTATAATAAAATCCAATTCGCATTTTATTATATAAGACACAAAATGAGTAGGTTTAATCTATTTAGGTACAATGTACAAACAATATTTTATTAATAAATATTTTGATTATATTGAACATAAATTATAATCATGATGCAATGAATATACATTTACTTAGAATAAAAAAAATTAACATACCTAATATAATGGATACTATTTAAATATTTTTTTCCGTGCTTTTTGTGATGCAAATAGATCGATTGTCTCATCGTAGCTCCAAGAATCGACAATACTATGATGTTTGATGCTGATAAGGGCCAGGTCCGATAACTTATACTGTAATAGATTGTTACTTACTGTTTTGACTATTTGTCGGAGAATTTTGAAATGATTAGGCAGAATTTAAAGATAATGTAACAAATTTGTTGAAAGATCCACACAGTTTATTTAAATTTTTTTTCCTTATGTTTTTTTTTGCCTTTTTTAATTTCCTGACGGATAACTACTAAACTTATCCCGATCTCTAGATGACATGATATAGAAGTATACGAACTACAAAGTATTGTTTTTGTAAATAAATGCATGTGAAAAAATACTACCTATCAGTCTTGTTTTTAAAATTTAGATAGAAATATTTTAATAATTCTATATAGACAAAAAACAACACTGGTCGCAATTTCTGTGTTACTGTCTACGGGGACAATATTATTATGTTTATTTATAAAGTGATATCCCTATTAGTATAATTTCTGGCCTGTGGTCGCACCGCTTGCTTCCCCCCCCCCCCTTTAAGGCCGGCACTGATAGTAATTAGTATTTTATTTTATTTTCGGTAAAAAAGTTAAAAACAAAAATCATGAATAATCACAAGCCATAATAGTTCATTTTATTGGTGGTTTTCACTTTGATAAAAACTTAGCATAGCCGTATGTACACGAGACAAAATGCATACTACGTTTTAATTTAATTTGAATAGTAGACTCAATAGGATAATGACCATGGAAGATTATTTTAAAGTTGCGTTTGTTACAAATTTTTTTACTTTAAATTTAATTAATATTTATTTAAATTTTAATTCTTATTAAATATACGGGATAAATCTTTTTGAACATTATATTTTAAATTATACAAATAAACGTATATTAATTATATAATCAATGTCAAAAATGTTATAATAGCTAGAAGTTTATTAACTTATTACACAAAAGGATTCAAAAGAAATTAAGGATCTACATAGGCATTGATCATCATACATCTGATAGGTCATTTTTAAGAAAGTTGGTTGAGGCAAAGGAGTTACGGATCGGGAGGAGCGTTGAAGTACTCTGAATGAAATTAAGGACAGTAATTCAGGAGAGTTAATATTACCTCGTTACAAACTTATTCCCCGAATTATGTCTACGCTCAGCCAAGGAAACCAAACCAAGTTGCGACTTAACTGGGTTATAATTATGGGACTCAAGGGATATTTAATTTAAAGATTCCATACTTCAAGAATTTTTGTTGAACTCTTTCAAGCTTTTTTGAGTCATGAGTGCACTGATGGTGTAATGATCCCAAATTCCCAAATAACACATACTCAACAATAGAACGTATAAGTGCACAATAGAGCAACTTAAAAGACAAGCATAACCTGAAATAATATATTACTATAATAATTATATAAAATCTATGACTACATATAGAAATCGGAGTAAAAATAAGATTTTGTTTTATTTTAAAGGTTTACTATGGATAGTGTGCGAGCTCTTGAAGTAATGGGTCTTCTTCAAGAGAAGATCGCATTCCTCACTGGTGGTCGAGACAAACGAGGGGCGCCTGTAGTTACATTTCCCGCTACTCCAAGAAGAGAACGCGCTAAACTTGAAGATTATCGACGGTTATTGCAATATTTTGGATCTATACCTCCGTAAGAATTTTATACTTCATATTGTCTGAAAATATTAATTAGTTATCGTGTTTTAATACTTTTATTTGAATTTTATAAATGTATACAATAATATTTTATAACACAATACATTTTAAGTAATGCTAATAATAGTCGTAGACTCGTAGATGTGTGTATGATGTAAGTATGTATATTTGCTTTCATGTGAATAATATAGCTGACGTGTCATATTTTGACCTTAGCTCACCTAATCCTCTGTTACTCATTTTATCGAACATTAAATTACGAGTCTATAATAAACTATAAACTCTTTAAACTTATGTACAAAACTCATTTTGCTACATGCTACAATTTCGTGGTATCACACCATTTATATATGACGTTTAAATGTTTAATTGAGAATCAAACATTACCATGAATGAATAGAAAAGGCCAATAACAATTGCTTTTTTATGAGATTATTATTATTATTATTTTTTTTACTTCCAATAAGGTAATTGCGATATTTTCCCTTAGTCAGTCTTAAAAGATAATATAAATAATTATGTCGTTAAATGTAAAAGGACTGTCTTATCATGCTAGGGTCTGGTTGTCAATGATTCTGAATCAAATCATTCTTTGTAATATTGTGCGACAACATTTCGGAATTCAGTGAAACGAGTCTTGTACTTGTTTATATGTTACTATGTTTATTTGCGAGCCTCGTTGCTACAAGTGCGATGAAATACGTTACCTTTTTTTCGAGGATTGTGAACCGAAGATGTACATCAATGTGTCAAATGTCAATTAAAACATTATTCATATATTTTAACATGTTCTTCAATACCGTTTCTACGACTGTTACTTAATATTATAGTCATAAAATGTAAAGCGTGTATAGATTTTAGACAGTATATTTGAAAAAATAGTCACGATAACTAAGTACTTATAAATGCCATAAAAAGGGTTTATAAGCTCTATGTATACTTTTAAATTCTAAGAACCAAAATTGAATTTATAATTCATAACTTATAATTTAATTTATAGCTCCATTTTTTTTTTATAATTTTTACAAAGAATTTACTTAAAATTTTAATAGTTCCTTATAACTTTTTTATCACTTCATATAGTGAAGAATAATCTATAGTTAATAGTCAATACTAATTACATATTTACTTATCTCCAATTTTGAATAAATTAAAAGTTTTTGTGAAAGGTAAATACAATCTTAAAAATAGAGTTTTATATGTCCTTTTATAATCTATATATGTCAAATTATTAAATTGAATGTTATTTTGTTTGTTAATTAAAATTTAATGTATGTGCTTAATTCTTAGGCGTGAAGCTAAAGAATCAGGTTTAGTAGCAGTGATTGATATGCGAGGTGGTTCTGGCTGGTCATCTGTAAAACCAATCTTGAAAGCCCTCCAAGATTGGTGTGCTGGAGGCAATGGGAACCATGTGTATGCTGTATACGTTGTAAAACCTGATAATTTTTGGCATAAACAACGGACCAGTATGGCTAGTCATAAATATAAATTTGAAGTAATAACTTTATTAAACTTAATATTATCTATATAAAAGAATACAATGTTACTCATGGATTTTTTTTAGACAACAATGGTTAATTTAGAAGGTATATCTAAGTTTATAGACTCTACACAATTGACATCAGATCTCGATGGATCTTTACACTATGATCATGCCCAATGGATTGATATTCGATTAGTGAGTAAAAATTAATTTATCAACCTTTTATTTATTTGGTTATTTATTTATTTTATTATTATTATTATTATTATTATTTATAGAGTATTGAAGAATTCATGTGGCAAGCAGCTGATTTGTTAGATCGATTGGATGATTTACAAGAAGATTTGAGTCGAAACGATTGTAGAGATGATATTGCTGGTGCCAAACTTGCCCTTGACTTTCATACCGACATGAAAAAGAAAGTACTTAAAACTCCAGTAGAGGATATGGATTTAGCTGGTCAGCAACTATTGCAAAGGTAATCTCATTGAATAAACAAATTTATTTAAAATTATTTACTATTTTTTTTAAATTCATGCTTAGATTATCTGGGGATAATAATAGTGGTTATGATTCTGGTTATTCTGGACGTGATAGTGAAGCTAGCAATGGTATTAGTAATCCAGATTTACAAGCATCAGTTCCACAAATACTTCAGCAATTAGATACCATTAGAACGTCTCATAAACATGTATTACAGCTATGGCAGCATAAAAAACTAAAATTAGATCAATGCTTCCAGTTGAGACTGTTTGAACAAGATTGTGAAAAGGTAATGCGATGTTATGTATTTTATTGTAATACTTAAAGTGGTGAAGCGTCATAGGAGACATTGAGATGTCTACCAACTAAAAAATTAGAACACAGGAAAAATAATTTTGTTTTATAAAATATTTACAAATTTTAACATCATTTATATTATAAAAATGATATATGTTTTAATATTTGTTAAAATTGGTTTTTTGTTGTACAGTTATAGTCTTTAAGAGTTATTAAAATAGATTAGATGCGTGCGATACGGCCGTGTGGGTCATTCCAAATATTATATTATATAAAGAGACGTTGCATCGCAACGTCTCCCAATTATGTTCTCGTGGGTACAGGGGGGATTTTAATGTAAGTGGGGTTTACTATCTTCGCTATGAGACACGTCTCGCTATTCAGATTTCCTCAATTATCGACATTGTCACGCCATCGTCCCCTGAAATCGCTATTTCTGATAGCGGATAGGTACCTACGTGTTTCTTAATATTGTTGTTTTTATATTGTAGTTTGTCCTCATGGCTGATGATATAATTTATGTCATTTTGAATGATGGAATTATTAATTACTCATACGAAAAAAAAATGTATTATTGAATAGATAAAATAAAAAGGGAGGAATCCAAGCATATTAGTATCATTTTATTCAATGTCTCCCCAACTAAAAACTTAAGCTTTGCCACTGAATACTTATATGGATTTAAGTTTAATAATATTATTTAATGTAATAAAATCATTTAATTAGATGTTTGATTGGATTTGTCATAATCGGGATGTATTTTTGATGAGTTATGTTGAAATTGGACATTCTTATCAGCTTGCCAAAGATATACAAGAAGAGCACAATCATTTCACTATGAGTTCCATGGTATAATTTTTAATGTTAATTAGACTAAGAACTTTCTTAAATACATATAATTCTTTTAGAATGTGTATGTGAACATAAATCGAATCGTAGCTGTTGCACATCGTATGATAGAATCTGGACATTATGCTTCTAATCATATAAGAACAGTTGCTCAAAGATTAGATAGAACATGGAAACAATTTGCTGCTGGATTAGATGAACGAACATCAGTGTTAGCATTATCTGTTTTATTTCATCATAAAGCTCAGCAGGTATGAATTTTTTTTTTATATCTTAAAATCTAAATATATTTTTGAATGAGTTTATATTTGATTTAGTATGTGGAAAATGTACCAAACTGGGACGAGGCTATAGAAAATGTTACCATACCAAATGAAATTATGGTGTTAGAAAATTCAATTCATCAACATCAGAATTTGTATGAACTCATGTGCCAAGCATACACTGAGGTAAATTATTTATTATATTTTTCCCATAACAAAACTTAAATTTTTGAGACTAATATAGGTTTATAATGGGTATCAAAGTCTATTAAATGGGCTGGATACTTTGGTACAAGTCTGTGAAAGTTTTCCAACTCCTCCAAGCAATGTACCATTTATACATTATGGCAATTCTCCACAAAAAAATGTATGTTCCATTGTTGTACAATTTTATGGATTCTCTTATAACCCAGAATCCTTAAACACTATGACTAAAGCCTTCGTTAGAATTTGATGGCAACTTATGCATTGGCTATGGTTTATTCCTTATATCACAACACTTGGTTTATGGGCATTTAAAAAAATTAACTGCCATTAAAAGCAAAATATATATTAATATTTGTATAAAATGCATGACGGGAATTATTTTTGGTTTGGGTTAGGTTCATAGCACGAGTAAGAAGCTGCTCTATCAGTTGGACCATTTGGTTCAGGTGTGTAACCAAAGTGACTTGACACCAGTCGCTGAACAACATCATAAACATGTAAGCTTTTTTTAACACGCATGAAATTGGCTTTTAGCTTCTGCTAGTTTTATCTAAAACATAATTATTATTTACAAGCTTAATTTCTCACTTACTTATAGTTGGATAGTGGATCAGATTCTTCTGCCAACACAACTAAGACAGTTGGAACTAACCATCAACAAGCTGCAGCCGATTATTCTGAAGGAGCTAGTCATGTACTTGCTGTCATACACCAAATTTTAAACCATCATAGAAGTCTAGAACATCGATGGCATTCTAAAAAGATAAGACTTCATCAGAAATTAGCATTACGATTATTTCAAGAAGATGTTAAACAAGTATTAATATATCACAATTGTTTTTAATTTTAATTTATAGACATAGGTTTATTGACTGAATATTTTTTTAGGTTCTTGACTGGTTGTCTAATCACGGAGAAGTATTTTTAAGAAAGAATACAGGAATTGGACGAACATTACAAAAAGCTCGGGTTTACCAAAAAAGTCATGAACATTTCGAAAATGTGGCCCAGGTAAATATATAGTTACAATACATTTAGATGAGAGTGATTTTTAAGAAAAATATCAAACAAAAATAGTTATTAGTATCAATAAAGAAAAAATATATTATATTATACAAAACATATGAATAATTTGTTCCATTAATACAAATCAGTTACATTTAATGGTTGAGTGGTTTGTCAGAATATTTTTTCAAATTATTATAATTATTAAAATAATATTAATATTAAAAAAAATATATTAATATTATTATAATTATTTTTATATTATTGATTAATTCAGAGGGTACAATTCAAGGAGTTTTATTTAGGCAACACTGTAGACAAAAAAAAAAAGAATTGTTAAAATAGTTCCATTTTGTACAAATATAGTTTTTCATTAAGTATGTTTCTGAGTTTTTTGTGTCATTCCATATTTTAAGTATATATTTGCAGATCAGAACTTATACTGACATAAATGCAAGTTGAGCACAGCTTGAAACATATTGAATTTCTATTTTTCGTTAAATGTTATGGAAATTGCCTATATATAATCCTTTTATTATGACAAGCTTTCAAAATTCTTTCACTTCAGTAATTAATTTTTCAATGAAAAAATAATGTGTATATGACTTGTGGAATTTCGATTATTGTGGAATTAAATTTAAATTAAAGTTAATATTTCTTCTTCCATCCTATTTAGGTTAATATAAGAAATACCTATTATAGAGTTGATCAAAAATAGCATTATTATGTCTTATAGTCAATATTTTATTTTTAATTAAAAAAATATGCTCAACAATATCTGTTCAAAGTAGGTAAGTAAATTGTTTGGTTATATTGGCACTAAAAATCTCTCAACAACCTGATCTAAAAAAGTCCCCTTTCTTTTATAAAATTCTAATAGTTTTTAGTCTAAAATAAATATTTGAAGGATTACTTCTTTAGTAATATGGACGAATGAGTTTTGTAATAGACTCATGATAAACAAAGACAGCATTTTTGAGTATAGCAACCTCTTATAGTGGTTTTATGTATTATGATTGAGTAAACATTTAAATTACAATCTTTAGAGGTAGTTATGTATTGCTTATTATAAAAAAATGTATTTGTCATTACTTATATTTTTTTTTGAAAATTATTTATCTATTCCTTATTTATTTAGACTATGGCAATAATTTTAGTCTTGATAATTTCCAAATAAATCAGTCTTATAATTATATTTAATATTAATATACTGATTTCTATAACATTAATTATTAATCCCAATTCTCAAACAATTTATTAGTAAGTTATACACTGTATTGACTAAATATATTATAAATTATCAAATAAATATGGCTCACATATAATATATTGATAGAAATTTCTTATTGATTAGTAACAATATAACATATTGCTATGTTTAACGAATTACCGTTAAAACTAATTTTGCAGAAAGTAGTTGTACTATTAAACAGTGTTTCAATGCATACAAAATAAACGTTAGATATATTAAAACTGTATATTGTGAGTACAATAAATGGTAGTAAAGATTCTGGATGGATATTCTGTTATGTCAAGGACAGTTCACTTCCTGCAGCAAACCCTCTATACTCATGTCGATAGGTATACAATCGATGAAAACTGAATATCTCTTTTCACGTCCTTTATCTATTGCCAAAACTGTAAACAATAGCAAATAGCCACGAAAAACTCATATAAAAATCATACAGTTTTTTAAAATCAATACCTGTAATTATTTTATTACTGACTATACTCCTCCATTTTGCGTTTTATATTATACATGTATTATATATTTATAAAGATCATATCCATCTATATCGACAATATTCTAGTTAATTATAATATTATAAGGGTAATTCATACACGGAACCAAAATTTAATCGAGTACACAAAAAAGTATACAATATACAATTATTAGCAATACCCCGCAAGTTTTGATCTACTCGCTCGTCAAATCTTTGATTACAATATTATTAGGTATAAAAAATAAATTATTCGTTGATTTATACATAAACTTTTTTTTAGTGGACTTCTGTTTGCAATTGACAAATTAAAATTATATGTTGTCTTAAAAAATCTTTTTAATTGAAAAATAGTAGAAAATTAGATTATTCTGTTTTTTCCAAATAAAACTAGAATTGACCTGGGAAATGAGTAAAATGTATGCAGATAAATGGATCGCCTTGTATTTTATTATAAACATTAACTATCAGTCATTCGTCATATTATTATATTATCATTATAATATTATGTACCTACTTATATAAATATATAATCTACCGAGTGAATCGAAACGATAATTTTGGGCGGTTTTCACGAACCGTGAATAGCAATGATGAAATTACACACCCCGGGTTGTGTGCGTGCGTGTATGTGTGTGTAGAGATAGCAGCACAAGAACAGCACAAGCGTTTAATGTGCGGTCGATGGCGCGAAACCGGTGAATTTTTCATATTATTCTTATTTGTTTATCCCGTTATCGCGGTAGACCGTACCTTCATCCCGCGTGTACAATGTATATACATAAATATCATCGCGAGGCCACATTATTTTATTATAGTATGTAGGTATAGTACCGTCGAGTCGATGGCGGCAGTAGCGGCAGCCGTAGCGAGTGCGTCAAAAGTGGTGATTGCAGTTAATGTGGTGGTGGTAGTAGTAGTGGTAACCGCGGCGACCGTCGAATACGCGAGTCGTGCTGATTCTCCAGTCTCCAATGGTCTGCACGCATGCCACAAGTACTTGCACTAGGAAGAATTAGGTTTTTCTCTGGTCGGCAGTCGCCAGTGCGCGCGTGTATGTGTTTGTGTGTGTGTGGTGTTTCTTTTGTGCACATTAGTTCGCGATCGTGTATGTGTATAATATAATAATATATAATATTGTTTATTGTAAGTTTTTTTTCTCTGTATGCATGATATATATCGTTCACGTCGCCGAGATCCATCGTCTATTATATTTACGTCTAGGAATGCGTGGAGTTCTTTTGTGCTTCCGAAAATAATAAAATAAAATATAATAATAATATTAATAAAACGTATCTCCCAGCCGGTGAGTACGTTATTATATACGTAATATATTATAAAAAAAATATATATACTATGTATTCTTCTTGTCAACTACATTCACCTTCTCTATATTATAGCGCTTAATAATAATAATTTATTATTTCACCCAAATTCTCTTCTCATCCTCGGACGCGTCAAACTTAACCGTTGTTCGAAAATGTCGTTATATATTTAGAACATATTTATATATAATACTTATTATTTTAATAATATCTCTTGAGCATATATACAGAGAGAAAAGTGAACATATGGCGCACGTCAACTACCTCGACGGAAATTATTATAATTTTGTTGCAGTTATTGCGGAAAAGTTGTTTTTCGCGAGCGCACGTGCCTATCGAGTACGTCAACTTATGCCACCGAACTTGATACTTTCTCGGATGTATATTTTTCAATTTTTGTGTATATATATCTATACATGATAATATATTTTATTGTAATGTATAATATAAACTGTCTAATACGCATTAGACTTTTAGAGTATTAGACTACGCATTCGTATATTTATTTTATTTCTATTGATTCATATAATTTGTATAAGTATAGGTTATAAAGTACTTAAATAAAAAAAAATAGTACAGGATTCGATAATCGGAGATTATTTATTTTTTCTACATTGATTTATTTTCAATATTAACACTTTATATAGGTACTCATTTTGTATAGACATGTATTTTTTATAAACAAATGTATAATCAATTGATTATAATCTACTGGTATATCGTGGTTGTTACATTTCGAAGGAAATGTTTTTCTGATGTTGATTTCTTTATAGACAAACGACAAACAAATTGCCAGTTTTTTTTTTAATTCGTTTAAACGTGTAACGATCATCCGTTACGCAAAATTATTGATTAATTTATAATTAAGTTCTATGTACCGTTCCATTTATAACTTATAAGAAACTGTAAAATTGTATAATATAATATACATAGATGACTTTTAATAATAATAACTATTCTATGTTAAGAGGACGCCATACCCCCATGTGCTGTCCCTGTCTTACTAACGCACATCACAACAAATTTGCGTTTAGAAAAACACATTTTGTGATGTTAGCTTCAATATTAGACTATTAGAGTACATTTATCTAGTATAAAATTTAAAGGTAAGAATATAATCTAGAAAAAGACAGGCTTTTATTGATATTATCACTTTAAAGTGAGTTATACACGTTTTAAATTTGTAATATTTTACATAGCTATAACTCATTTTAAAATGATAATAACAATAAAAGCATAATGTAATTTTCTAGATAATATTCTTATCTTTAAATTTACTTCAATATTAAAGCTAACTTCACAAAATGTGTTTTCTGAACGCAAATTTGTTGTAATGTACGTTAGAGACAGGACAACACATGCGGATATGGCGTCCTCTTAAGAAAAATATAAATAATTTATTATCTTTAATTTGAATTTGAATTCTTAAGGTTAGCATTACCAATATTATGTTATTACTTTATTAGTTTTACTAGATTGGTAGAATGCATGTGGGAGCTTTTGAACTAATATATTATGTACATTTCTTTGTAGACTTATTTTACAAGGTCATAATATATATTTAATACACATATAATAAACTTAATCTTATATTATTTAAAAATCAATTTCTTTGATGTGTTATATCATACACAGACGCGCATCCATAATACAAGGATTTTTTAATTTAACAATAAGTATATTGTTTTATTATAAAAATCCAACCATCGTAATGATTAAAAAACTATGGAATTGTCCTTGGGTTAATATTACAAACATATTTTACTTAGCAAAAATGTACATGTATATATATAGTTTGTACTCTGTATAGTTAAATAAAAGTGGCCCTGTAATCAGAAATGAACTTCATTCATTTTGAATGACGATAAAATGTATGAGTTTACTATATGTACTACTTAATATATCTCTCCATACGAAAAAGGGTTCATTGTTTTTCTGTAGTTTTTAGTTTTCTTTCCAATTATCTTTATGCCTATTACAGTATTACCCCCTTGAGACTAAAACTTATCATTTTTTTTAAAACACCAGACTCTTTTGTGGGCGTCCTAGGGATAAACTGTTCCCGTGTTTCAAAACATATTATGCATGTGATGACAGACATCCTTCAAAATAAACACCACTGCTTCTCAAATTCATATTTATAAATGTTTAATTTCTCATATATTGTAACTATAATATTAAAGTACTTATCTATTAGTTTATTTTTATTTTTGCAAGTATCTATTGTGAATGTTACAGAAAAGAAAAACCGTAAAGAGTACTCATACAATAATTATATCTCTGTATCACACATTTAAACAATATAGAATATGATAGATAATACTATCGATGTTTTCAAGAAAATTTTTATTTACAATTAATTATAACATATTTATTTTTTATAAATTGCTAAAATTTTATTTTTGATTTCTTTCCAAAATATAGGCTGCAGTTCAGATAACGGTGAAGTAATAATAAGGGAAATATTCAAATAAATTATCCATTACCTAATCATATCTTGTTTTCTTGATTTTAATTATTTTTTACTAATCGTATACATGTTTAATACTTTATTATGTTGGATTGAGGTTTATCTCAATAAAATATTTTTTTAATAAATAAATTATTCACGAAAATAATTAAACATGATACCTAGTATTTTATATGATAACCTAAAAAAAAAAATTAAATACTCACTGAATTTGTATATCATATTTTTAAAAATAATATACGTATTCAATTATTTAATATACATTTTTACATTTATTTTTTGAATATATAAAAAATAATATCAACGTTTTCTTTGAACAGACCACAATTCAGGCTGCACCCCGTTTTTCTGGACAATAGAGTTGGTTTTCGTTAGACGAAATGTAGGGACGTGGGGTTGTGTGACCTAAGCCAGGAAGTGGTTTTGTGTTCACGCCTTATTGTTTTTAACCGCTAACGAACGCGTTTACTCATTTGAAAGTGCTCTGTTCTATGTATATTTTTATCATTTACGTGATTAAATTAAGAAAAAAAAAATCTGATCTTAAATAAAACATCGAATCAAAAATAAAATATTAATTACAATTTAGATATGAATAAGAGTAGAACTTTTTTAAAGATTGAAGATTAAAAATATTAAATTTGTATTAAGCATACATTCATTTAAATATAATCAACATATTTTTAATCTGTTATTTTAAACGTCAAAATAATTACATAGGAATTACTTATAACAGTACCATAATGTTTGATATTATTTTGTATATTTTACAAAAATATAATATTATCTTCATATTTTAAAAATAGGTTTTTATTTAACAAAATAGTGTTGTATAAAATATAAACCTAATTTGTATTTTATATGCAGTAAAATTAAGTATTCTTTTCTATTCTTTTAATGTTAAAAAACGTATAGAATTTTAAATAAAATACGGAGATGTTAATATTTACACTCATGGATAATATTGCAGTTTTATAATGAATATTGTCATATTGTCATTAAAGACGTTATCTTCTCAACCATTGGTTCTTTGCTTTGGGTTTTAAAATTGTTTTGAGCTAATATAGTGTAAATATTATTGAAAAATTGAAAATTATTAAATATGCTATTACCTATGATAACTTAATTATAATTATATTCCATATTAATTGGATTTATTACTCGTATATCAATATTATATTTTAAAGTTACATTACCTATTCAAATATTACTGTAAGAAATATCGTAAAATTGTTTATTGTTTAATTATTATAAACATTATACCAAATATACATTTAAAGAATATAATTAAGGCACTGATATAAATTAGCGTTGCATTTTGTATTAATCCTATAAGGTATAAAATAATCTTTATTAAATCATGTAAAGGAAAATAATGTGCTTATACTGTAATTTATGTTTTTTATGACTGCATTTAATATTTATGACAATTCGATCAGCCTTACTTTTATACAATATTTCGTAAGACTATAAAATTAAAAACTAGTTTTTCATGTTTAAGTTTATTTTTATTAGGATCTGTAACCTGCAGGTGTGAAATTGTATTTTAAATAATTACTATAATAATATATAATAGATAATCACAATTTAAAGTGAATTTAGTCAAATTATTATTCAATTGAGATACCTTTAGATGGCCATAGAAATATCCAACGTGTGTGAAATATTAATAAAATAAATATGAAAATAATAATGATTCTAATGAATACACCCGAAAATTTTAGTTAGACTGGCCTACATATAAACTTCGTGGATAACATCCATTATCTGTCTTATGTAGCATGCCCGAGATATTCGTAACACTGTCAATACATGGCTTCTGAATAAACAATGCATCTAGCCATTTCACTTGTCGCCTCCAAAAAATTATACGAACAATGATTATTATTTGTCCTGGTTTTTGACAAAATAGTATTATTAAGTACACCTACTGTTTAAGAATTAGTATTTACCGCGTTCAAAATTATTCTTTTGTTTTGAAATGTCTTATTCATTCTTGTTTCTGTATCGTGAATATGAATAGAGTAGTCTTGCACAAGTTCTCATTACCAGATGAATATTGTTGCATATGAATTTTGTCACATTTTGTTTTTAATATATTCTTGTGTTAAGTGCATGAATTCCTTTTTAAATTTTTGTTCTTAATTGGTTCAAATGTCCCATATTACCTGTAAGTTCACCAAAACTTGTACAATAGCAAAAAATAATAATAGCTCATAATTTATTTTATCGTAAACCTTAATCATCGGCTTAAATTTTGAGATATAATGAACCTATATTCTATTCATATTTATTAATCAAAATTAAAAAATAAACTAATAAATATAAGTTAAGAAAAAAATATTGTACGTTTGGATATCGTCTGAAAAATATATAACTAGACAGACTCTATCATAGAGTTAAAAAAAATAGTTTATATTAAAATAAAATTTAAATATCGTGGAAGGGGGGGGGGCTTTTATACAATTTGTATTATTCTTTGTATATGCTATGCATAATCTAACGTCTTTGAAATAGCTTCTTTAGTCCAAACTTCTAAACCTATGTCTCCATAAAAATGTAAAATTGTGTGTGGCAAAAATATATATATGTTCATGTAAAACCGATAATTTATACGAGCAAATACATTAGTCTATTGGTAAATCAAATTAATGTTAACGATAATGTCTTAAGACAATGGTTATAATAAAATAAATACAATAAGCCTTATTATCTCAGTATTGAGGTTCGGCGGGCTCGATGACCTGTAATTGTCAGTCTGACGAACTCAAGCTGGGGGGATATGAAAAAAGCACTTAATTCGTTTGGAAATCGGTTCTAAAATATATGTTTAAGTCCGAAACAAAACCTCTTTGTATATACAGTATATACACAGAAGAAGATATGAGATGGATTATTTAAAAATGAACATGTGCCTCATCGAGATTTTTAAGTTCGTAAAATCACTATAAACCTATAGACTATAAACCTATAACACAAAATTATTTAGGCGTTTAAGAAGAGGACTTGAGGGAGGCTATAATTTTGATTATTTATAATAATTTGTAAAATAATTACTCCCATGATATTATATAATACCTAGTATAATTATTAAATATCTTAAGAGGTTTATTAATTATTATTGTGTTTACTAGTATAAATTGTATGCCTTAATTGTATGAGCAATCGATTTAATATTGCGCGTAAATTAGCTGTACAATACCGGGATTAAAGATTGAGCATTGGACAAAAAGTGTCATATTTCGTTTTTTTCTTAATTTAGAAAACGTATTTTACTCGCCATACTCGCCGATTATTCTATTGTTATTTTTCCAATCCAATTAACATTATTTGTGCGGTGGGAAACGGTAGCGCAACAACAATAACGTTACAATAATAATAATACTATTACTTACTCGCCTACTGTGACTTCACGACGATTATTGCCACCGTCGTCATTGTAATGAAATAGTTGTAAGTGTGAATTAATATTATGTATTTATTTATATGTATGTTGTATGTAGTATGTATAAGACAATATCTCATATAAATAATACCGTTGTCCGTTACCTGCGGCCACTATAAATTATGTGTATCGACACTGCAGTGGCAGCAAACAATGTTATTACTTGGGAAAATAAATCGATTATTGACCTTATTATTATTTAATCGAATACGAAATCATCTACCTGTATGCCTCCGCGTGCACACCGTCGGATCAAGAACGCGATTGCCGTTTGCGCTGCTGTCATGTCGCGACCCTTTCGACCAGTTTTTGTTGTTTTTTTTTTTTTTTAGCCCGGAGTCAACGCAGAGTGAATGGTTGTTTAGTAATATCTATTATAAATGTGTGTAGTATTTACGTATAAGCAGTCTTGTGTTATAATATGCTTAACCTGGGTAATGAGTATTATATTAATATTATAATAGTCGAATTCTCTGAGAACGCGCGTTCCAGATTTCTCAACGATCATCGTTATTTTGTTTAGTCTTCTCCGTCTCCAAATCTTCATTTCCAAGTACTCATCTTGCTTAAGTATACATTATTATTTATAAATTTTTACTGGATAGATAGTATATTATATTTCCATGAAAGCAGAGGGTGCTATAAAAACCGAATGTATCATGGTCAATATGTAACTGCAGTTTATCTGCGTCGTCAGCTTCAAAAGTGGTGAGAATTGTAGTTATATAATATTTCAGCTTGAATTATTGTTCAGGTATTTTTTAGGTTGTGTTTAGCTTTTGTTTAATAATTTTAAATTATATAAATCAATTTGGAGTGTGTTAAAACATTTTTATTAAGAAATCTACCAATAATAGGCACACTAAGAGACCTTCATTTCGAAGTAAGTGTATGTAAACTGTTATTTTTACCGCAGTGATTCGTATACATAATAATATGATATAGCGGTTATATATTACTATCAAAATTACCGAATGGACTTTTTCTCGAAAGTCTGTACACCCAAAATCTTTTTTCCTGAACGCCTTTTTTCCGACGGTTATTGTTTCCGAAATAAAAAATGTACAGCGTTGGTTCTTGTACAAAAATTGTTTAATAATTGCTGTATTGTCTATTGTTACATCAAACTGTATACTTACTATGATTACATTTCTTGCTTGACTTAATATTAAAATATTAGTTATAGATATTAAGTATTTTTTTACTTAAGAATTAACTAATTTTTATAATTGCGAAATTAAAGATCGATATACCTTTATATTTTATTGTGTGATTATTATTCATCGAATATTTTCCGCTTGGGTTTTTAATTTTGATACGATTGCTGTGTTTAAGAAATAATTTTATGTAAGCATACACTGCTGTATAATGTTAATGTATAAAGCGGGTGTCACCATTATGAATAGGTCAAACGATTGCAGTCATATCAAAATGTATAGAAAATATTAATTTAAGATTTAATATTATACAATTATTATCATTATATTAATAAAAATAATCTGATACTGTCAATAACATAATCATTGCTATTACAATAAATTATATGAATAATGATGCGTGCAATTGATGATTTAAAATAATGTTTTCACGGCTGATATATCTGAATGAATGAATGTATGTATGCTTGTATATATGTACTATGTAATGTAAATGATTATAGGTTAAGATTTAATTATTTGGTTCAGTAGTTTTTAATATACGCATTTTATTGTTTTTTCGAGTACGACGTAGTATTCTTGTATGATTTAAGTTTAAATTAGGATTCTTTAAAACTTATCTTGTCTTGGAAATTAAAACAATGTTTTGGAAAAATTTGCTAAACCTTATTTAAATTAATTACATAATGTTTCTATTTATTTATACTATCAAATATTTCTTGTTTGATAGTAATATAATATTATGGCTTTGCAAATAACTTTATACTATATTAATATTACTTTCAAATTTAATGTCAAATAACTAGAATTTTGATTCTGAGCCGAGTGATGTATGTATTGGTTTTACAAAAGAAGTGTTTTTTTTTTTTATTGTGTCGATCTACATCTTTTAGAGCAGTAATAAATATGCTTAAATTTTCAACTTTAAGAATGTTTTTTGTCACCATTATTTATTGAATTAATGTCACCAAATATTTATTTTAGCACTTTCTATATATATATTTATTTTTGGATTTATGATAGGTACGTTTATAATTTAATGATTAAGTAGTGCTTGGATTTATGTGAATTTGTTTATATTTTCGGTCTATCGTTTTCATGCTAAGTATACACTAAATATTATGTGCCATAAAAGTGATTAAAAATACTATTATTTATGTGCGTATTTGAACATTTTACAATTTTAAGAGGATATTTTATAAGTTTATAAAGTCTTAATGAAATATTTCACTATTTATTGTATCTATAAAAACTACGTATAATTTCATAAAAATAAAAAAAAAGATTTTAATAAAAATTGGACTATTCTGTAGAATCGAAAAAATTTAAATTTAAAGTTTACCTTACTTAAAACTCAATTATCATTTTATACCATATTATTTTCTGTTTTTACTTAATATAATTTTTGTTACAAGTTATTATTTTATCAATAACGTTTTATTTATTCAGAAATGATAAGTGTATAACAATAAATTAATAAATAAATATTGCTGTTACTTGTTTCATATTAAAACCAAATTATACTTAAAAAAATAACATGGTTTTTATTAGCATGTTATATCATTTGTCTATTTTTCTATTTTTGTGTCATAAACACATTTTGTAACTTTTTAGTACGTTAAAATCCGAATAGGTATAAATTAATTAAAATAATATATGTGATACAATATTAGGTATAATAATTATTAAAATAATACATGTAATTTTGTTTTATTAAGAATTTAATAAGAATACAGTACCTACCTCCATTGATTATAAATAAAATTGTATTCTTCAAGTAAATAAATAAGTTTTAATAATAAATTATAAAATATTAGCCAACACACCCTTTCCGTTCAGAATCGTTTTTCATTCGCAATGATTTATTATTGGTTCAAATTATATGTTTAGGATACATTATGTCATTATTTAGGTATTTACTTTAAGTTATGCGTCTAAAATATAAACAATAAATATTTTTATATCTTTAAATTGCGCAAAAATAATAAATTAATGTAGTATAATAATTTATGTAAACGGTGGTGGTCTATATTCAACAATATCATAAATTAATATAATATGTTTCAAGAGAAAAATAAAAAAATTATATACGAACAGTCAATGATATCAAATGTTTTATTTATATACCTACCGTTAAATAATAATGCCTCGGTGTTATTATGATATATAAGGTTATGTCTGTTATACGGACGGTGTAATATGTAGTGTGTACGTTCAATTTTTTATATCGTCTAATATGTATTAAACATATTATACATACATACATATGCCAGTCAGTGATTTTGAACTATTAAACTAAATCCGTTATCGTATATAGGCATTTTTTTATTGAGGTTTTACTATCAAATTATTACTTTATACTTTATTATTAATTATAACTCATATAACGTTTCATTAATACATAATTGAACATTTTATCATACACCACAGATTATGTTGTGTTTCATTTTTCGTTTTATGAATGAATCTCAATCTTCTCTTGAATTTAACTTTAAAATATAAGAGTGTAATATTTAACTATTGTGATTACCAGTTGATAATTGTTGGTTATATTTTTTCAATTAAATTTCAATAAATTATGTATAGTATAATGTTTATTTTAAATAACCTTACTTAAATATGATAACACAAGCACTTTAACTGTGTTATTATCATGGTAAACACAAAATTATAACTCATAGAAAATATACAGGACATTATATTTCTAACAAACATCTTCAAAATTATTTTAATACTAGATTCGTAAATATTTCTTCAGCGAATCGAGTACAAGGCGTACAGCCTAGATTAATTCAATTAAAATGTATTCGACGTGAGCATTAAACTGCATTTAATAATTTTATTCATTGTTAACGGAATGCCTGTTGAATATAATATAATAAAACGCTTATTTAAGTTATTGGTAATCGATCCGTTTTATTGTTTAGTAAACGTTATACCTGGTATGTTAAGTTAAACGGTGTACAAATTAAATTCTAAAGGAATATAAAATAAATATGAAAATAATATATAGTATGCAATTTAGATTAATCGATTTATTTTAATTTGTTCATTGATATAAATGATTGTTTTGGAATTATTTTAAGATTACCACTGCCAATTAATTTGTCTATAATTCGATGTGTTTCAAATTTATTATTTTTTGTATAGAATTGAAGTTAAGGCTAAATAATGATTGACTGCAGATTTAAACTGTTTTTTTTTTTTGTCATCTTCAGGTTGACTTCAAGTACATGAAAATTTACGCTATCTTCTACTTCTTTTCTATATAAATTTAATTTAGTTAAACATTAATAATTTGTTTTTTTTTTATTATTATTTATTTTTATGTTTCATATGCATATTATTATTTACAAATGTAACGAACTCTGGTTTCTGTTTTGGAAATACATTACGAGGTACATATTAGACATTTATCTGGATATAATTGTGTGTTACCTAGAAGTTAAGTTACTTGTAATTCTTAAGTAATATTTTGAATTGATAATTCTACTATTGATATCGTTTATAAATATTTTTATACAAAAGAAGAATTAATTTTGAATTGTAACATATAAAAAAAATACTTTAGTGCTGTGTGTCAGACACCCTGATGTGAGATAGTGATTGAATCAATTAAAAACAGAAGATTTTATAGGAATCTATAATAGGCGTATTTTAGGAGATCAACATAATGATATCTATGGTAATCATTTATAGATATAATATATATATTTATTATGTATACGTATTCTGAGAACTATAATGACAGTATTTATTTATTTATTATGAATTAAACGGGCGAGCCCAATTACAATAAAGTATAATATGGTATATAAAAATAAAATTACTGAAAGAATAATTATACAGAGTGGTTGTTGTGGAAGTACAATAAGTTACGTGACTTTCACTCATGATTTAGATATAAATTAAACAAAAAAACAGAATTATAAATAAAAATATCAATATTAAAATTATTTTAATGTCACATGTGTCTAATTAAAGGAGAGTTATTACTATTTTATAGAGTTCGCTGGAATGGCACATAAAAAATATCATCCTATCTGGTCGCATGACCAGGAATTAAAAATGTTAAATTTGATAATAGATTAGGACATTAAATATAGCCATTCAATAGTATACGTATTATTATGTATTTATATTTTTTATCAAGACTTGCTTATTTAAACCTTAAAAAATGTATTTAATTTAAAAAAAAAGTCGTTGAATGTTTTAATTTAATTAAAAATGTAATTAATTCATTACATTTTTAAAATTATATGTTTTTATTTAAATAATTGATTGTACATTCATTTTGATTTACCCAATCATTGATATTTATAATTAGATAATGTCTTCAAAGGTTTTCCTTGTCGAAAAGAAGTTTTAGTGAATTCTTATATAAAGTAAAATCGATTATCACGTATCCTCTCTTTACTCTTAGACGGTCACTGGAAGAAGGTACTTTTCCAGTTATATTCTTAAGCTGAGCGCTGTTACTCCAATTTCAATATCTGGTAGTTTATCCAACGTTTCAAATTCTAGACCTATTTTTATACAATCCCATTTTTCTAAATTATTTGAATCACATTCTTAAGTACATACAACCACCTGTAGAATTTTGACGGGAGAACAACATAGATTATTTCTACCTGGTTCTATTTTTTTATGCAATCTTGTTTTCACTTCGTCTGTTTTTTATGTGTTAAAAAAATAATGCTCAGGTAGACGTAATTTTCACTGACTAAAGGCTTATAATTCAGTGAATTACGATGTCTTAATTTAAATAGGTACTTAATGCGTTAGGGTTTGGTAAGCCTCTTGTATCATAGTTTAAGTCATTTCTCAATTCTAGATATTCTAGAGTCAAAGTGTTTATGGGTAGTATAGTTCTGATATTAAACTATCTCGTATGTTGGAGATCGTTGTTGAATTAGGTTTTAAATTTAATATTTGCCTTACTTTCGGACCTCATATCAATATGTTATTATGCTGTAATGATAACAGAATACTGGGATTTATAAAAAGAGTCGCTCAGAATTTTAAACTTATCTTTATATTTAAAAACTTTATATTTTGCATTCGTACGTTCGATTTTAAAAGACGGTAAAGGTTCGTTAAAATCCTTATACCTCTAGCCACTCTTTTTTGACTGAAATTGTTCAACGAAAGTTCCTGAGTTCATTGTTTTATTATCCATATTTAACGTCTACCGCATGATTAGACCTGTTTCTAACGCACTCGAAATTGAAACTTTTGCAAAACGCAGATAATCAATTCTTTCTATGTTTCTGTCTGTACTTCTAATTATTCATCTAATTAACCTAATAAAATACTATTATTTTTTGTCAATGTATATGCACCTAAACTTAGTTAACATAGGACCTATATCTATAGGTACCTACTGAATATTATTAATCCAATTCATTAAAAAAGTTATTTTACTTTTTATATATAATGTACGTATGCTATGTAATATATTTGCTTATAAAATAATTGTTATCTTTGTTGTTATTTTTAATATTTTATATACATATTTTTCTTTATCCAAAGAGCTTAACCCGTAAAATAATATAAATAAATAAATATTAGTTTCCATACATTATCAACGTTGAAACTTAGAAAAAAATGCAACGTATTGTTAAACAAAATAAATAATTTATTTGATTTTTAATCAAGTAAGTATGGTAATTGAAATGAAATAAGTCTGAATTTTTAAAACTTCAAAAATTTTCGTTAAATAGGAAAATGATAAAAATGTAACTCAGTAGTAAGTAATAAGTTGGTGAATAATTAAGCAGGCTTTAACATAAAATATTATTGGAAGAGATCTAATATCACACCCAAGCGGTATAACGATTTGAATCCACAAAAACGTTGGCGTGAACAGTTCCAAAATTTCTATTTTTTAACTTTTCTCCAAAACTATATTATAGCTAAAAATTTGATGGATAGCTCATTAAAAAGAGATTATCAAGTAGATATAAAATGTACGAATATAAAAATTTAAAAAAAATTATTTAATTTTTCACAGTTAAAAAAATAGTTATTTTTTGCTAGATTTTCATTTAGCGTAGTATATTATCGAAACTGGAGAATAGATTTTGTTATTTTTTCACATTGATTCACATTGGCTAGTAGAAGTGCTGTGAATATTTTCAGAACTTTATCTTCAATCGTTAACTCACTACAAAGCTATAAAGCTGAAAAACATAAAAAAATACCCAATAAAATGTGTTTTAATTTTTTTTGAAGCTCTGTAGTGAATTAACTATAAAAACAACATTTTTGCTTATTGCTGAATTCATTAGATATAGTTTATTATGTATAATATTATACTTTATACACTGTATAATAATATTCTTAATTTTATGATAACTTGCATACCTAACACCAACAAGTATATAATATGTAATAAGTATGCATGTGTAGGGGTCGATGCGTGAAGTTTGTGAACCATTATACTTTGAAATATTAACCTTTTTTCGTTCGATATGTTTTTATAAGATCACAATATTCTATTATCGTATATGATCAGTCAGTAAAGTAGTGTAATACTATTTATTATTATCATTATTATTATTATTATTATTTGCTCTCTTGCTTTTTTTACAATATTTTTTAAATTGAATGTTTTAAGATAAATTATTATTTACTATATAACAAATTGAAAGTAGTTATATGAATAATAGGTTATAGTATAATATCATTATAAAAACATTAGATTAGAATATTTACAGTCGATTAATAATTGTATACCTAGTAAAATTAAATTTATCTTCAAATTCCAGCATTTTCCAAAAATTTCTGCGGGCGTCTTACTTGCAGACGTACAAACAAAAATGTCTGATGTGGAATATGACTAGGTTTGATTTTGGTATATACCAGGGATGGACAACTAGTGGCCCGCGAATCTTTTTTATCTGGCCCGCAATACATTATCAAATTACATCATACAATTTCAAAGTCAATCGTCTATACTCTATGCTACGTCTATGCCAAATTAAAATGCACATTTTGAATGACCTTTTTTTTTTGCTCTCTATACTCTGGCCTCTAAATTTTAATTTTCTAAAAATTGGCCCACTTTCAGTTGCCCATCTCTGGACTATATACTATTATTATGTAATAAATATATAATATTTAAGTTTGATCGTAGTCGTGAATAGGTAGTCTATCTTAATATCATTCGAAATTCACCATTAAATCAAGAGAAAGAAAAAAAAAAAAATAATTGACGTCGAAGGCCGAGATCCTTATATAGGAGTGGACATATATAGGTATACTTGACAGTTGACGGCGACGATGTTCCAAACTACACATTATATATGATGTATACCATGCACTCGTATATAAAATAATGAATGTTATCATGTATAATATTACGTTATTTGGTCGTAAATAAAATGTTTATATTGTGTATTTATTATGCTATTTTTTTTTCGGATAAATATATGCATGCTAATGATAAATTCTGCTAAGTGTACCTAGTTCACTAATTATTGAAAAGGTTAACATACAATGTAAAAATTGCGTTTGGCGTTTTCTTTGTCATATAATTATTCTTGTATTTTGTATAGTGCTTATTAAGATACTTTTAGTATAATAGATATAGGTACATTTTTAATAAATTCAGTTCTTCTATCATTTTAAAATGTCCGCTTAAACAGCAAATTATAGTAATAAATAATAACACTTATTATTTTAAATTGTGTTTTTAGTTTTTAGGCCAACTAGGTATAATAAATACATCATATTCATTATGCATATTATGTTTTATATGTAAGGTGGTTATTATTATATTAATCGCTGTTGCGTCAATGTAATACAGCGTTTAATATTTAAACCTATAAACCTCAATTTGTTTAAAAGTACCTGTTCAATAGTAATTATTATAATTACGTATTTAGATCTATTTTAGATTTTTAATGAAGCAAAAAATGTATTTATTTTACAATGGTGTGTTTTTTATGTATGTATACAGTGTACATTACACTTAGTTGACAAAACGCATCGAGTATGGTTTGTATAAAAAATTTGATCTAGTTTGTATTTTAGAAAAGTCAAAATGTCCAATGATTTTCAAAATAATCTGGAAAAACAAATAAAAATTTTTAAAAAAAAACTAGAATTTTATAAAAAATTTGTTTTTAACAAAATTGATTTTTTTTTTGTGTAACTTAAAAATAAACATATTTAGATAGTTGACATTTTTTTAGAATGTTTATGTTAAGGTTTTTTACACATGGTATAATTTTAAAAATGTTTCGACTTTTTGAGATTTGATGGATAATTTTAATTTTAATTTTTTTTTTTTTATAAGTGCCAATAAAAAGTTTATCACTCAGTAATAAATTACAATGCTTTTAAATTTAATAATAAGTTCATTTATCAATTAATAAATATCGAATATTTTAATCAAAATTATTTTATAAGTGTTTAAATTTAAAATTTCGATGAAATTCGTAAAATCTCAAAAGTTTTCAAATTACTTTGTCTGAAGTAATTCATAGCGATTTTTTTCTTTATTTCGACGATTTGAAAATTTAACACAAGATTCTTTCAAAGTTATTCAATTTACATTAAAAAAACTTTCTACTGGAAAGTCAAATAAATTTTTTTATAGTGGTTTGATGTTTAAAATCTTACATTGATTAACTGTTATTTTTATCTTCGTATAAATAACTTTTTCCCCTCAAATGATTTTTGTTTTGTTATTCTAACGTAAAAATTTTTGTGAATGAGAATACACATTTATCGCTGAGTTATAATTCTTTAAAATTTAATTTAAGATTTTACATAAGTTGTTATTATATCTATTATAAAAATCATAAATAGGCATAATATTGTTTATAATATGTATTTTAAGTTTAATATCTTACATTCTTTGCATTTTATATGCTTAGAACAGGGTGCGAAATTTATCTTTTATCATTGTGTAATGTGATTGAGCTTTGTATGACTTATACAGTTGTACCACGTATATAATTATAGTATTATAGTATTAATTAATACTAATTTATATATATACATGAGCGTAACTTGGACATTTTTTATGGTGGGGGAACTTTATTTTATATAAATATACCGTTTACTTAAAGATACTTAGAGTTTAAATATGCTTAATCAGTGGAAACTGGAAAGCATAACTTAATAATATTATCCAAACTAAATCTTTATTGTAGTATGTAAAATTAAGATGATGGTTTATTTAATTAAAACATTCTGCATTTCTATTTTCTGCCTATTACTTTATTTTTACATAAATCTTATCGTATAAATCCCCATGGATATCATGGTGGTTTTAAATTATATATTTGTGTACATTTTTATGTGAAGTTTAAATTTTGTATCGAATAAGTTATATAATTACGTATAAATTTGTATAGAATTGCTTAACGATTATAAACTTACGCAGTGTTACTTGTATTTTTGGAATCTTATTATTTAGTATTTTGATTTGTTTTTTTTTTAAATAAATAAACTTGTTTAAGCAGGAATCGGATTTTTAGGAGTTTTAAGGAGTTGCAGGATAGTTATAAAGGATATATAGAGTATATATAAGGTATATAAAGGAGTAATAGATAAATAAATTAATATTGTATCAAAAGGGTATATATGGTAATGAATAATGATAATATAGATATGATCATAAAAATCAAGATAATTGTTAAAATATTTAATAAATTACATATAATATAATATGTTTATATTTTAATTTTCAGAATACATATACTAATGCTGAGAAATTGCTGACGGCTGCGGAAGAACTGTCCCAAACCGGCGAATGTGACGCATCTGACATTTGCTCGGTGGCCGCCGAACTTGAAAGTCATGTAGCCGCTTTTGCGGCGCGTGTTCAAGCTAGAAGGCGGCGTTTGCAGAGAGCCGTGAATTTTTATACGCATCAGTCAGAGGTAAAATAATAAAATAAAAATGAGAAATTTTTTTTTGTGCTGCTCTTTGTTGTTTTATTGTCTCAAAAAGTATGTCGAGTTTACCGAACTACAATAGTATATTAAGTTGGTGTTTATTGTTGATTAGCCTCGTTTGAATTTGCCCCATTAACATTATATAATTTTATCTATGGACATAAGCGGTAACTTGGTGAAATTGTTGGGGGGAGGGGCTGAGTAATATATAGGCTTAGTATCCTCAACCCCCCTCATTTCCGTTTATGTCTATGGATCTAATAATATATATCTTAAATCGATCGATGTGATGTCTACATTAAGTATTGTATATTATAGCTCCAAGGCTGGCTCGATGAACTCAGAGCTGAAATCGACGGGTGTGATGAGGCAGCAGACACTCTGGAAGGAACTGAAAGAGCTCTAGAACAAGTTAGCCATCAGCGGGATTCTTGCTTGGACGCTTGCCATTCAACGATAACTGAAGGGGAGGCATTGTTACAAGAACTGAGGTAATCAAACGATAATGTTGTGATATGTGACAGTGTGGGGTAGTTGTGAATATTCGATAATAAATAATAATAGTAATATTGTTATACTCCTATTATTTTTTTTAATCTTTTTACATAGTATTTTAGAGTATCGACATGAGTTGAGTTGGTTGTTGATTCTTATTATAATTCAGAATCGATAGGTATTTACAACTAAATAATTATTAAAGAATTTAGTTATAAACTAATGAGTATTAAAATTAACTATTAGTTCAATATTATCGATTTATTTTGTTCATCAATATATTTATAAAAATAGTTATTATTTTCAGATTATGAAATTAAAAATTATTTTGGTTAAAATTCTACAATTATGATTTAATAAATGTCTAAAAAAACCTATTGTATCGTAGGTTTTGAGTATACCTCATCATTGAGTAGTTAAATGTCTAATGGATGTGTTCAATTTTAATTAAATTGTAAAAATTTATTGTATATGAAAAATTGATAGGTGTGAGGATATATTTATTTTCCTATAAGTATATTTATTTTTCATCATGAGTAATACCTAGCTACATGGTAAATATTGAATTAATTATTGCCCAAAACATTTCATTTATTATAAATTCATAAAATTATATAAATGTCAACAGAAGTTATAGAATTTAAAGCGCTTAAAACAATTATGATTACGGATTTTCGATAATTTTAAATTGCTTTAAGAACTGCTTATGAGGACATGATAACTTAAAATACAATTTATTTTTACATCATTTGAAGATCTAATTTAAACAAAATTAGATATTTAAACAAAAAATGATGGTTTTAGTTATTATATTATAATTAAAAAAATGATAATTGTATGGACTTGGAACTTTTTGTCCATTTTGCCAATACTCTGCTCTACTATAATCTAGAGTCTAGGTAGAAGGTAGGTAAATTATATTGACATATAAGCCAATAACAATAGTATATAATATAAATATATAATTTATAATATTGTTTTATTATTTAATGTATGTAATTTGTTTTAGTTAAAAATGAGTTCAATCTACTGTATAGAAAAAACAAACAATTAATAGGAAACTATATATATATATATGTGTATTTTAATTATACAATATATACATTAATGGTAGAATAAGAATGAGTGCTGAATAGAATAGTAAAAAGTCATGTTTATTTTTTGAAGAAATCATCTAGTAATAATAGCACTTTGACATACAAAATAAACTCAATAATTGTTTTTTTTTGTTTACAATAATTTATCATTCAATGAAAATTTAATACATCCATTACAATATCGAGATACATTAAAGTGCTACTATACAACTGAGCGAGTTACCAGGTTTTTCTTAGATAATTATTTTACCTTATCCTGCAATAGATCTTTGAGTTTTTTCACAAATATTCTAAAAATTTTATTTTTCTGAGATTTTTTTCATATTAGTTAGTGTTTATTAAGACTAGTTCTAAATTGTTGTTGATCATTGAACTAACAATTAATATTTTAAAAGTTTTGCATGAACTTTTAAATTTATAATACTAGCAAGGAGGTATAGTGAGTGTCATATGTCACTGGTATACATATAACATGTGAATCAATCAAATGACTTGCTTAAACAGATGTTTAAAACAGTAAAACAAATAAATTAACTAAATCTGCCGAACTGCTAATTAGTTTGCAATTGGCTAAAATCAGTACATTGGTGCCCGTTATTTATTGCTTGCGTTTTCTTATCTTGTGTTTTTTTATGTCTTAACTCTTAATAGTTATATTCGAGCATTATTTTACTCTTGTTATCTTAATCTTGTGTTTAACCTTAGCGCTGCTACATCGTAATGTTATTACTCTGTTCTAATGATGATAATAAATAATGTGTATTAATTTCTTAATATTTTTCTTATTTTTTGTATTCAATTCAATTCAATTAAAAAAAATCAATTTCCCTAGCCAGTAATACTATAGTGAAATCTAAAATTATTTGGGCGAGAAATGATCACAAAGCTACTATGACATTTTTTTTAGAATACTAGTTTGTAATTAATACAAAATATTAAATTATTATTGTAAAAACTGATTTTTTTCTCTATAGAAGTGGAGGCGTTACTGCTGAAATGGACCCCACCGGATCAGTTGCTGCGGTAGATGCCGCACTTGAACGATTAAATAAACAACGTTTAGAGTTAGAACAACTCTGGGCAACTCGAAAATTAAAATTGGATTTATGTCTAAGACTACGGATTTTTGAAAGAGATGCACTTGAAGTAAGTATTTAAGAATAATTTGATGTGTTATTTGTTAACTGATAAAAAACTTAAACTACATATTGGTAATTGTCTATTTATACAAATCTTTTTTAACAATTAACGTAAATTGATTAAATTTTTTTATTATTAAAAGCAAAAGGCATCAGGTTTAAATTATATTTCTTAATATTTTTTTGTACAATGATTTTTAACGATCATTTTTTATGTAATAATGTTCTGAATTTGTTATTATTATTTTTTTTGTTAAATTTAATATTTACAACTATTAAAACTTAAAATTTAACAAATAAATTATGCACATTATGTCTTATTACTGAAATTGGTAGCAGGATAACATACACAAGGGAATAACATTTTTTTGAATTCATTATGGTTTTAAGCAAGTTCTATTCTTACACTGGTAAGAACTGGTCTTACACAGTTCTTCTACACTGGTAATAATATTTTAAATTAAATGTTGGTTTGATATGACAACAAAGTTTATTACCTGATATTTTATTGTGTTAATATTGTTCTTGTGTTTATTATAAACACAGCATTTAATTAGCACCTAAGTATTATTTTTTTTATCATTGTCAATCAGGTGTCCTCACAATTGGAGCTTTGGGCAAATGAATTAGAACGAAATCAAAACGAAGTGATAACAACATTATCGGAAGCAGAGTCACGGTTATCGCGCCACAATGATTCAGTGACACAAATGCAAGCAGCTGTTTATCAAGCACTGGAACAAGGCGAACAATTAGCTCAAGTAATTTATTAAAAATATAAATTAAAGACAAAAAGATTAATTAATTAATTATTAATGAATAATCACTATTATTTAAATATTGGTCTAAATATTTTTAATAATGTGCTATATGTGTATTTGTTAAATTAGGTATTGGATAAATCTGGAGTTGGTGTAATGGCTGACAGTCAATATACTGCCCAAACTAGAGTACAAGTGTTGCTTGAGTTTTTACATGAACGCCATATGGACTTGGTAGAGTTATCTGAAATCAAACGCAGCCGACTTGATCAAGCTGTTCAATTGTGTCAATTTAATAATGATGCATCACAAGTAAACATAATTTTTTATTGTATATTAGGTTTTATATTATATGCACAGGATAATATGTATTAATTTTTATTCATATTCTCTTACAGGTAATAAGTTGGATTCGTAACGGTGAATCAATGCTATCGGCAAATTTCACTATTCCAAACTGCTTAGTAGATGCAGAAATTCTAAAGAAAGAACATGAACAATTTCAAGTTGCAATTGAAGTAATTATAATCTTTAAAAATACTTTTGATCATTTTCTAAAATCTGTTTACTTTTAGAAAACTCATTCAGCTGCTGTTCAAGTAAAACAATTGGCAGAATCTCTTGTATCATCCAATCATTATGACTCAACTGCAGTTAAAGAAATGGCTATAGAGGTGACTAAACGATGGCAACAGTTGGTTACATGTGCTGAAGAAAGGCACAAATTAGTTACTGCTAGTCTGAACTTTTATAAAACTGCAGAACAAGTAAATATATTTTTCAATCACCGTATTATAATGTGTTAATTGGTAACTCTTTAGTATGTGCATTTATTTTAAATTTAAATTGTAATTTATTTCTATTAGGTATGTTCTGTTATGGATAGTCTTGAACGAGAGTACCGCCGTGAGGAAGATTGGTGTGGTGGTGGAACTATTGAAGCTGATAAATTAGGACAACTTTGTACTAAACATCAAGAACAAAAAGAAGCTTTCCTAAAAGCATGTACATTGGCTAGGCGAACAGCTGAGACATTTTTAAAATATACTAATCGTAGCTTGCAGTATTATAGCTGTACTAATCAATCTATAGCTACTGTGGATACGGCTTCTGAAGCTCGAGTTAAAAACATTCTTGAAAAATTATCGGGTCAGGAAAACAAGGTACTGGACCATTGGTCACAAAGAAAAAAACGACTTGATCAGTGTCAACAGTTTGTGTTATTTGATAAGTCAGCTAAACAAGCTATGGAATGGATACATAATGCTGGTGAACAATATCTAAATACTCATACTACTGTTGGTGCTACACAGGTTTGTAAATGTCAAATAAATAGTCTAGTGTAAATTATTATTATTATTTTGTTTACTTATAGGATGAAACAAGACATTTACTTCATGAACACAACGAGTTTAAGACATCAGCAAAAGAAACACGTGAAAAAGTTAAATTGTTAATACAGTTGGCAGATAATTTAGTAGAAAAAGGCCATGCTCACGCCAACGCCATAAAGCAATGGGTGGCGGCAGTTGACAATACCTATAAACATTTTAGCTCTAGAATGGATAAATATAGGTAGTTAAACCTATAACTAAAAGCTTAAAAGGTTAAAATGTAATTATGATTTTATATTTTTAGGTTTGAATTGGAAAAAAGTTTAGGCATTCAAGAGCATGTTGACACTCGTGATCTTTCCTTTGATAGAAACTCAGATCCAAATTTAGAGCAAAAAGTAAAAGAATCAACTAAAGATTTGAAAGAACTAAATGAAGAAAAAAGGAGATCAGCTAGAAGAAAAGAGTAAGCTTAAACAAGGATTATTTGATTTATTGTAAAAAAAAAATTATTCTAATAATATTATTTTTTTGTTTATCAAGATTCATTATGGCGGAACTTCTTCAAACTGAAAGAACCTATGTGAAAGACTTGGATGTTTGCATTAAAGCCTACTTAGATGAAATACGAGCTCTTCAAAATGTTCCAATAGGACTTCATGGACGAATTGATATTTTATTCGGCAACATTGAAGATATACGCAATTTTCATAGAGATGTTTTTATCAAAGAACTGGAAAAATATGAAACAATGCCTGAAGACGTGGGGCATTGTTTTGTCACATGGGCACAAAAATTTGATATGTATGTGAAATATTGTAAAAATAAACCAGAGTCTAATGCCATACTAGTACAACATTCTGGTTCGTGTGGTGGTGTTTTTGAAGAGCTTCAAAAAAAACATAACATTGATCATCCTATTGCTGCTTATTTAATAAAACCAGTACAAAGAATCACAAAGTACCAGTTGCTGTTAAAAGATCTCCAATCATGTTGTAAAGAAGGCCAAGGAGAAATTAAAGATGGTTTGGATGTGATGTTGAGTGTTCCTAGAAAGGCCAATGATGCTTTGCATCTATCCTTATTAGAAGGATGTGATATTTCTACCGATGAGCTTGGTGATGTTGTTGTACAAGATACATTGTATGTTTCTGATTCAAGACATCACCTATTACGTAAAAGCCGTGAAAGACATTGTTTTTTATTTGAGTTGTATTTAGTATTTGCCAAACACGTAAAAGATCACTCTAACAATCCTAAAGTTAAATACTTATATAAAAACAAACTCATGGTAATTTTATTGTTAATTTATTTGATTTTGTGTTCAATATTAATATTTAATATTAAATTTATTTTAGACTTCAGAACTTGGAGTAACTGAGCACATAGAAGGAGATGAATGTAAATTTGCTGTATGGACTGGTCGTGCACCAATTTCAGATTACCGTATTGTGTTGAAAGCTTCCACATTAGAAGCAAAACAAACATGGGTGAAAAAACTCAGGGAAGTAATTCAAGAGACATACTTCAACTCTGCTTTGAGAATGTATATGCCCAAGAGTCCAGCTAAACTTAAACCTGACAGTCAACGATCTAGCCGGTTTGTGTTTTAATATCTTACATTCTTGTTTTTCAAATTATTATAATCAATTATTATAATTTATCATTTAGAGATTTAGAAGAAGAAAACTTGGACCGAGGATCATTGGCTTCTTTTGGATCAGGCAACACTACAGATTCAGACAAGGTATTTACTTATTTAATATATTTAAAAAATAATAATTTATTTGTCCAGTATTACAGGTAATAGATAAGATAATAACTATAAAATAATTTTAGTATATAAAACAAATATGATAATTATAAAAGTATTCAATATTTGTAAGAATATGAACCAAATAGAAAATTAGATGTATAATGTATTAAAAATATATAATATAGATAGATACAGATCAATATAGATTGATATTATAATAAAATATTACATATTATTGCTTAAATGTAATTTATAAATGGTAATTAACAGAGTAAAGAAGAAATCAATACCAGGATAAGTTTATTACACAAAGTTATGTCTCTTGAAATTAAGAGGACGTCTCACCCGCATGTGTTGTCTCCATCTTACACACTTACAACATAGTAAATTTTCATTCACCGGTTTCAGTAGTGTGCTTTTAGTTTTAATATTCGAATGAATTGACCTATCATAAAACTTTTATATAAGAACATTATTTATGTTCTCTCGTTGGCTTTTTACGATATTTTAATTTTTGGGTGAGTTATGAGTATAAAATTATTAAATATTTGAAAATGTCCATAATTCACTTAAAAATTAAAATATTGTAAAAAGCCAATGCGAGAACACAGATAATGTTCTTATATAAAAGTTTGATAATAGGTCAATTCACTCGAATATTAAAACTAAAAGCACACTATTGAAACCGGTGAATGAAAATTTACTATGTTGTAAGTGTGTAAGATGGAGACAACACATGCGGGTGAGACGTCCTCTTAAATAATTTGTGTTATATAACACAAGTAGTAATTTTATTGGTGTAAAATTGTGTTGATAAATGATTATGTTGAATTTAAAAGCTATTAACTTTAAAAATAGGTTTTGAACATCTTTAATAATATTAATGTAAATTTTAGTATAAGGACTCCAAATCTGAGTCAGAACTGATTAAAGTGTAATAAAGTAACTTAAATAATTAAGTAATTAAAATCAGATGCATGATATTTAACAAATCCTAATACACATAGAGATTTTTTTACCATACATTCTATATATGTTCCTGAACATTTAAATTAGGGGTTAGAGACGTTAGAGTTATACTTAGATCTTGAATGGATAATACTGAATTAAGTTTAGTATTCTTTATACAATAGGTGATCTGTATATGTTCACGGAATCTGTAGAATCACATTGAGAAGCATTTATTAATGTTTAAGCTCATTTCCCAATTAGATAAGATATTTAATACTCTTGAAGAGTTGAACAGTCGTTAATTGAAGAAATTTGTGTACCTATACATTTTTAGATCGTCCACGAAAAATAAGAAGTAGCATTTTATTTTTTTAAATAGATGAGATACATTTAATGAATAAAATAAATATGATAGGTTATTTATAACCACATTGAGGAATTTCTGATGGAATTAATATTGATTTGGATGAGAATCTAAGAACTTAAGTAAATTGTGACCTGTTTATGAGATAAGTTAATCCAGGATAATAGAAGAATACTGAAACCTAATTAATCTAAAGCAATAATAGTAATTTATGATCAGCATAGCCAAAACCCTTCTCAAAATTTGTGTAAACTACATCAACTTGGTAATTATTCTTAAGAGTCTATTATAAAGTGTTACAAGGTCAAGTTTGCATGATGGGATGGATCTACCTGGTCTGAAACCATGTTGGCTATTGTCAAAAATATTATTAATTGGTTTAGTTATGTGGTTAAGAACTAATTTTTCTAATAATTTACTTACCAACTTACACTATATTATATTATTATTATATAATACTATAATATTTAACTTATATAAACTAAATACATATTTATTATTCAACTCAGACTCTGAAATAAAATTAATAAGATAAACTGTAAATATTGCAAATATCATAAAATAGTTAATTTTAACTTTGGAAAATCGAATATTTGTTGTATATATAAATGGTTGCTATTGCTTACAGTTTATACTTTACAATATTATACATCATAATATATAATAAAATATAGTATATTATACCATTAAAATTATTAGGAATATGGCATATTTTTCATTTTTTTTTATACAATAATATATAGCCCGTTTTATAAAAGGTGTTTATAGACTTTAAACATAAAAAAAAATAGTATTTCTATTGATTGGTTCACATTTTTATGTGAAAATGTTGATGCTTATAAATTTAATACCAAGTTAATAGTTTACATAGGCTGAAATAATTTATAAACAGCTGCATAAATATCTTATCGTTATTTGAATGTATTCTATGTTCTTCTTATACCAAAATATGAATTGTTTTTATTTATTGACGGGTTTTTAATGAACCCTTTGTAAATAAGTTTTTATTAGTCATATTTAAGTAGTTTAAATAGTGATAATGTTGTCTGTTTAGGTTTGATACTTTTTTTACGTACTGATACATTATGTACCTAATTATAGTTGGTTTTTTATGAATTCTACATTCGAAACAATTTATGTTATTAAGTTATAACTTATAAGCTATCTATTTCATGTACAAAATGTACCCGATTCACGCTAGTCTATAATAATAATAGTGTTTTTTTTTTTTTTTTAATAAACCTTTTTTTTTACTAATTAATATCATACAATCACGATGATGACGTTCTATCTGTTTATGGGAGAAAACGGATTTGAGTTTTTGGCAGTTTTTGGCACAAACACATTGAACATAAATTGACGCAGAATGATTTTGGCATAAACTGTTTTAGGTTAAGGTTGAATGTTCTGGTTAAAAAATTGTGGTTAACATATAATTGAAGATTTTTTTTTTTAAACTACACTACATAAAAATATAACGAAAACGGACATTTGAATAAAAATGTTTGACTGTTCTGTAACCTAACCAGATACGCCATAATCTCATTTGCGAAAATATATAGATACTCAAATACAGTAATATGCCAAAATCCGATCTGTCGTCATCTGCTAAAAATGTGTATATAGGTAACTAACAACATTAAATTGGCATCCACTCAATCGATTTAATTTAGAGCAATGGAGTATGTTTATTGCCATTTTAGTTAATATTTGTCCAGGTAAAATTAGTTAGCGCATTATTTACACTATAAACTTTACAGTATCAAGCCTACAAATGCACACTACTATACCTAACTGTAGTATAATAATACTAGTTTATATTTTAATTGAATACTAAATGAATTGTTGTTATATTTAATGACAAGTGAGGGCCTCGCACATTGATATTGTTGAGTATATTATTATTATATATTGTTCATGAGTGATTGACACTGAAATACATTGTGGTTGGTTCAATAATAATTCTGAGTGACGTGATTATACAATATATAATTATAACTAAAGCATCTACTAATTATTTCGGACTATAACTACATTTTAATATTAACGAATAATTATATAGGTGTTGTTTGCATACAATTTTGTTATGTGTTTGTATTATGGTAGTTAATATTAATTTATGCGTATAATTAGAGCGTTGTCTTTGGTTTATATACGTTGATGGGTGCTTGCAATGCTAAACCTGGCTTTTGTATCGGCCTTGCCTTTATTACCGTCTCATCCCACGATTGGGTAAAAACAAAACTAAATATTCTGGTTTGATTTTCAATTAAAACCGTTGCTTAAACCTCTAGTCAATGGACGATGGTAGACGACTATACTCTTGTTCCACGCATATATTATTCTAATACCAAGCATGTATTTCACCCACCTTAAAATAAACTCTTATAACTGGCAGTCTGGCACTATTACAGTGTTGAATATTTAATTGATTTGTCTTATTTATCTTATGAGATTTCTATTCTAAAGATTATATTATTATTTAAATTGTAGAGCAGCAATTATATAGTGCAAAAGATTCCATTTAAAATTCTACATACATATATTATACTTTTTATTATATTCTTTAAACACTGAATATTGATAATACAATTTGTATATATATCATATATGTAGTATAATAAAATAAGTCAATTTTAATAAATTTATCATAACCTATATAATCATATTTAGGTTAACAAAAAATTGTAGGTATTTTTTTATAATTAAGATCATATTGCATATATATGTATACTTGATCTTTGCTGAAATTTCGCGGCAAATCGATAATGGCCGATAGTTTTTTTAATTTATAATTCGAAAGTAGTATAATTTTTCCCATTAACCTTCTCTTCCCTAAAATTTCACAGGGAAAACGCTTTAAAAATAAGTTATTGTAAATAGGTTTGGTACCTAACACGTATCATATAGTGAGCACATTTTTAACTGTAGAGTCTTTATACAGTATTATAATATCGTAAATATTCCAAAGCTACACTATATATATATAATCGCTTAAAATATGTCTGTGTGTGAATTTGTTTTTAATTCTAAATCGACCAAATAAATTGTATGTGAACTGTGGTGAATGCGCTATGTGTGTCGTCCAGGGTTTTGCTATATACAGCAGTATAACAAAATAAATACTAGAGGCTAAAAGAGGCGTGTAGTTTCAAAACCAGCCAAAAGTACATTTTTTTAAAACTGGTTTTTATTTTCTAAATGTTGTTCACACTGTATAACATTTGCTGTAAAAATATTGAACATCAAAAAAGGCTATTACTGGTCTAAACTGACCATAGAAAATTGTGATTGTTATAAAAATCGCCCATCTAGTGATATTTATTTCAAAACCAGCCATAATCACTTTTTTTTTCGCGGAAAAAAAATAATTGATAACAATATTAACGATATGATGATAGTACTTAAATAATTTGATTAGTTGTTGTTAATAAACTAAAATCAAATAAAATTTGTCTAAGGTAAGATATAAATAATTTATTATTTTTTGATTTTATACTATTTTTCTATGTTAGTATCAAAACCACCTATATCGCAAAGTCAATTTCAAAACTAGCCATGTAGATAAAAATCGAAAAAATGTTGGCTACAAAACCAGCCATATGATGAAGTTTCCATTAAAACTAGCTATATTAATGCACATTAATCTCGTAATAATATTTTTATAAAACACCAATTCATACATAATATTGTATACATTCAAATCTATATAATTTAATATTTATTACAAAAGTCGTTGCGTTATTTACATATTTTTTTTACTGAATAAAAAACCAAAAACAACATTGCCATAAATATATTAGCTATTTCAATTTGAATCCTAGCCCGATAAAAATACTGAAATATATAGCAATATGTCTTTTTTTGGAACGTATATATTGATGATAATTTCTATAATACTTGTACATTAAATACGACAAGGCAACCGGCTTTTAAATTTCTTTTTTGCTGCCCGTAGATATTGATATAAATTGTAATAAAACGTGTTAAGCAGAAAATTGCAATTATTGCTGAGAAGAGAAGCTGGGATGTTCACACTTTAATGTTATATACGAACTATACGTAGGGTATATTAATGACAGTTAATATTATAATTTTTTTTTAAAACTTTTCTGCCTAGGTTAATTTAATTACAAAACTAATTTTGTTGCATTATTTTTTGTATACATTAAATAAATGTTTTAGTAATTTTTTAAATTTAGTTCGTCAGCTGCAGGCTAATGTATATTTATATATAATTCTGTGCATTCCAGAAGGGACATAATAATGTTATATATTATAATACATTATACGTAGCCACGGGTTGTGCGACACTTGTTGTATTATGATTAGTATTATTATATGTACTGCAACTGTTGAATATTTGTACGGTAATTTGTCGTTGACGGACAGCATAAAATATGCATAAGGTACGCAGCGATCGATCGATACCGAGAAATGAGTATAATATTATTTTGTATGTACTCTTGTATATTGATAATAATAATATATTTATACGAGTATGATCCGCGACATAATACACATTATTTTGACCCTCCATCCCCCCTAGGAAAAATAACACATTGTTGTAACATTATATAGTTGACTACGTTATGAAGTTTTTTCAATATCACTCGTTCCGCTAATAAATAAATGTATACAACTAAGTAGTCCGATGAGTGATTTTATCAACTCGTAGTTTTAGTTATCATGACGGAAATCAAATAGGAAATTAAACATAATATATTATGATTTATCAATTTATGACAATTATAAAGCAACAGCAACTATAGATGTATTAACGTGTATTATCATTTATCACCATAATAATCTTCAATTTCCTATAGCACATGTTTTTTTAAATCGAAAATAATTTTTTTTTGTAGTTATTGCAATTAAAAATACGTTGGTATCCTCACTCATCATCGTTATTTTTACGTTCTCGGCGAATGCCTTTTCGAATATTTACAGCAGTTCGATCATATATTATACATATTTTAATATTTGATGCTTTTATGGTTGTAGTTTAAAACATAATATAAACAATAATTAAAATGAAAAGGCCGACGAGAGGTTTTTTCTCTTCTATGCCTTTATTCTCACCCAGATCGCACAATATAATTTTATTTGCGCGTTGAAGAAAGTGGTGTTGTGCCGCACGCGAACGATATATGGGATAATGTTGGTCGGTATGGGTGGGGTCAGTGGCGGTGAACGGTTTTTAGATAAGGATAATCCGCTTCGTTGGTAGGTAGGTCATGTGGGGTGGTTTTTCCCCGACCAGCCCCCGCATGCAAATCCCCCCTACTATAACACGCGCCCCTCAAAACTTACTACCATCCTCGACGGATTCTACTCCCCTCCATGCTGTCTGTGAAACGCGAGCGACCGGAGCGCCGTTCGACGCTCCACCGTCCCCTCGGCACTCCACACATACCATTCCACCCATCCGCCACCGTCTCCACCATCTACCTGGTCCATACCACACTCGCGCACGCACCGACGTATCGCGCGTTGCGCATACACTCATCACGCACGTACATATTGTGTACACACACACAACGCATAAGACTCGACGGTGGTGGCGGCAGTGGCAGCGAGCGAGCGAGCAATCGAGCAGAGGTGGCCGGCGAGTGCCGCCAGTCGATGGCGAGCCGCTCTGGTCGATGGCAGCACCGAGCTCCGGTGGTGGTGGCCGCCGCGCCGACGACGTGTCGACCGCGGTTGTCCCACTAGCCGCCGCCGCCGCTCCGACGACGACTAATAATCCGTCAAAAATGCCGCCGCTGCAGCGTCCAGCCAGCGGACCGCGTCTGGCGGACACTCAGGTGGCGGCTGCGGACAAGTCGCATCGGCGCAAGATATCGTTGCCGTGGTTTAGACAGACGAGCACGTCTACCGCAGCTGCCGCGCTCGCTCGGCAACACACCATTGACACACCGGGCTCGTACAGACATCGTTCGATAGCCTCGCGATCCTCTGCTACCGCCACGGCCGTACAGGTATTTCATAGTATAATAGTACATAATGAAATAGTCCATACCGACGTACGTTTACGTAGAATGTCAATGATTTTGACCATTCGATAAATATCGCAGTGCGGTTATGTATTACCTACTTAAGTTTTTTTTATTATTGTTGTACTTTTGTGTATAGATATCTTATTATATTTATTATACAATTGATCGCGGAAAGTTATAAAAATTGATCAAATTAATATTTTACATATTTTGAACGTGTTAAAAAAAATTTATAAATATTATTTATTTGATGAAATTTTAATCTTAAATCTCAATTCATTAAATGTATTAATATAACATTATATATACATGTATACTTTTAATACGTGTATTTTAATTCTGTATTTAATTAATTTTTTTTTTTTTTATGCAGTTATATCGTTATTCTGTTTTTCCCAATCTTGTAATTTTTCTATTACGATATCAATTTATCATGTGTTTTCGTAATTTCGGTTTGCAGGATCTTAAATGGAATAATCACTCCAACATCTTCATGTATATAATATGTATAAATCTGTGCATGACTACAATAACGAGTAAAAATTAATATTTTTAATAAAAAGTTTATGGATTGGGCGTGTTCTACACGCGCTAATGTATATGTGGCCAACATATAATAATCGCGTGCTTTATGTTCATTTTTTAATGTTACATTATTTTTTTACCAAAACATTCATAGTATACCTTTCTTATTTTAATCACCGATCGCAATAATTTTCATTATAATTATTATTGTAATTACTTTTCGTTGGCTTACGTTAACGAAACTAAATATATTTAAATAAGTTATTTCAAACACGTTTGAACTATATTAATCGTTGATTAATTGTTCGTCAAATTAATTTTGTAATTTTTCCGAAGTTAATTTTAGTAACAGTTATTGATTGATTGATTGATTGTTCAATTTAATTAAAAATTAATAAGCGTCTTCCTACTGAAATATTAGATGTTTAAATAATATTACAGCTTGGGATAGGTGCATAAACATTTTTTCCGTTAATCGAATATATTTGGTTTAATAGTCAATATGAATAAACGTCGAGAGCAATAAGTTATGTTAAATTTTAAATTAATTCAGAACTTTGAATTAATTGTAGTTAACCGTACATTGTACCTGCATTCGGTATAAGTTACTATTAAATAATATAAATACAATACAAAATGTGGAATTTTAGATTATCGCAATAGTTTTTATTTATTTTAAATAAATATGATATTATTATTATTATTATATCTATTTCTAAGTTATGAAATTATCTTATTTACCTACTTAATTTTCATCAAATTCTTATTATTAATGATAAATTTCATAATTTTAAAGTATTTTTAAATTTTATGTAACTTCCACATATTATTTCATTGATGGGTAAATTGCACTAAACTAGCGTTTCCCAAAGTGTTCCTATAAGGTTCAACATTTTCACTTATAACCACTGGAAATAATGAAATAATTGCCAAATAAATATTTGATTTACCTTATCTATTTATGAATAATAATTTGATAACAATCATACGTAATTCTGGACGGATATTTTGAATATGTGATAATTTTTGTTTAGTTGACTGCTATAATACGATTAAAATGTTAACCATTTTTATAGTCAAATTTTATTTTATTTTTCAATAGCTCTAATAACGATAATATAATTAAAGAATTATCGTGAAATTGAATATTGAAACAAGATATTCCAACCTACGAGTAGAATCTCCTGCACGCAAATGTTAAACAAAATCAATTTTATATGTGGGCATTTTGTGTTTTTTATAATTTTTTGGACATTATCATATGAAACTTTTATTATGATATTATTAAATTATTATTTATAAACAGATAAGGTAAATTAAACATTTATTTTAAAATTTCCAGTGGTTATTATAAGTGAAAATTTCGTTAAACGTGAATTATTAACTTAAATGTTGACTTCTCTAACTTAGTAAGTTTTGTAAACAGAAAAAAATTTTTATACAAAAAACGTTTAAAAAAACCTACCTGAATATGTAGAAAGAAAAATAGTATTTCCATTTAAAAAATTTAAGCTGTATTGTGCATGCGCACACCAAAAGTGTTAAAAATTTGAAAATTATAAATAAATGTGTATTTAAGTACTCCTTAGAGACCAAAACCCTCCATAACATTCACTTCAATACAACCTCATCCCGCTAAGATATTTAGTGGTACCTTAAACCGTGATTACACTATATATTTATTTTAATAATTTATATTAATCAACATTAATTTGTATAGGATTTTATATTTAGTATGAATATACTATTCAAATTTTGAAGTATGTATACATAGAATTTTTATTTTAAAAATATCTATTAAATAATTACAATAAAAAAGAGTTCTCATTTAAAAAACTGAAGTTTTTATCGCTATAAGATACTTCTTAGGTAGTACAAAAATTAAAAAAAAAAGTATTATATAGTATTCCAAAAGATAGGATTTGAATAAATTAATTATTAAATTAAAAAATGGGGATAAGCGTGCATAGTGAACTAGTCTGTATAATGATAATGTTTTATGAAATTAAATACCAATATTAAGTATTGTGTATGTTCAAGCCTCGATAGTGTAAAGTTGTAACCTTATCCTACTATAATTTCAGAATGTGAGTTATCCATGAAAGTTTTTTATTCAGGCACCTAAAGATAACAAAAAAATAATTGTTTACTTACGGATATTTACCTCGAAACATTATATATTTTATTTATGAATTGTATAAATTATATGTAGTATTATGTAGGAGTATTGCTGAATGACGTTATAAAATATATAATATATTATATTTAATCGATAAATTTTAGACTTTTCAGTAACTTATTTTATGAAGTAATTAATAAACGTGTATGATAAGTATATATATATATATTATATGAATCTAAGAGAATCTTGTTTTATTGAATTGAATTTTTAATTTTTATAAAGTTTGTGAATTGCTGTATCATACATTTATAAATGTATGAAAGTTAAAAAAATAACACATAAAGTTAACATTACGTCCTCTAAAATTGAAAACATCCCTCAATTTTAATTTATGCATGTACAATTATTTTAAAATTAAATGATTAAGTGAATTTATAGATATCGGCAAGGAAGAATGATTGATAGAGTTACTATTATTTACGAGCCCCCCCCCCCGTTATCTCCATATAACTAAAAAATACTAATCATTGTTATGAATTTATGATCCTTAGTTGTATAGTATTATTTTCTGTTTAAGAATATATCATTTTAATAGATACAAATATTTCTAATAATTTCATTAAAAAAACGCAAAACTTTTATTTCATTTCCTGTCGACCATATGCGCTAACAGTGGGCGCTGATATAAATATGTGTATAGGTTTGTCAGTTAACTTTTGGGACTGAATATAACACATACTTTTGACAGTTTGTGTAATAAACATAAGTTGTAATTTTTTTTAAGTATATTCAATTCTTTAATAAATTTATTTTAATTAGAAAAATTTTGTAAATTCTCGTTCTTAATATATAAGCATATATAATATACATGTACACATTATACTCTGTCCAGCGAGAGAACGCGCCGCAGACCGATCAAAATCAGTTTTTATGCGCACTCCCTAATGATACCCAGCCTTAATAAGTGAATCAGTTTTGATAGCGTGGCAACGCCTCCCGCAGAACCGGCGTGTTTTCTTGCTTGCCAGACTATAGTCACTACATTGTAGTATACACAATGAGCCAAAAAGAAAGATAATTTGAAATCGAGGTAAAATCATTCTGTTAGGCACTCCAGAATTTTTTTTTAATTTATAAATTTAATAGCAATTTCTATATTTATTCTGTTAATTGGTGCCAAATTAAAAGTTTTATTTTATTATACATTTATATTTATTTATAAGTTAAAATATTATTCGGTGAATTAATTATTTACTAAGTTCTAAATTTTATATTTTTATTTTTAATATATACAATTTTTAAAACTTTATTTACGATAAGAATATGTGCTATGATAAACATGACATGAGTCATGAGTTATATGAAAAAAAAGTAACCTAGTTGTTACATTTTATATTTGATTTTTTTTTTTAATTTGTTACACATATATTTTTTGGGGATTTTTAATAAAAGATTAAGCGTTTAAATCACGACACCATCTTTTTTTAAGCCTCCTTTGGGAATTTCCAGGTATTGACTCGGAGTCTAGTGCTAAAATTAGGAAAATTTAGAAATAGTATACAGTTTTATTTTTCAGGTTATTTAATTACGGTGCTATGAAAAGTTAAAATTAATTTTAAATTTTTAAACATATTATACATATATTAAAAAAAAAAGTCGTTTGGGCAACTGAGCAGTACTGCTATGTCGTACATTAAGTGAAGCGAATTTCTGTAATAGTTGTATTACATTTGGATTCAATGGTATTGTATTTATATCATATATTATATTTCAAATGACTTAAAATGATTCTGAGCGGACACTGCAGATAACTTGGTATATTTCATAATTAGTTTTTTGGATATTGCTATTAAAATTTATGGTTGTGAGCGATGAATGTATTGATTTTACAATGATAGTGTATTTTTTCTGATTTTCAAAATGATCTGATTTTTAAAATTTGTGGTGGTTTCTGGAAGCAAATTTGGTTTAGTTGGAACTTTAACGATAAAAAGTAAAAAATTATTAATAATTTTCTGAATAAAAAAAAACAAAAAACGAATCAAGGAAAAACAAGAATTTTACGCTAAACCAGTTTTTGACAAATTTATTTATTTGTTTTGTTATAATTGATAAACAAAATACCGTAGGAACTTGAAATTTTTATTAAATATTTATGTTATTATTTTTTATAGATGGTTTAATTTTAATTGCAAATATTTTGACTATTTTTGAGCTATAAATGTCTATAAAAAAGTTATATGCTCAGTTCACATTGTACACGAAATCTTATCTAAGTTTTTTAATATCTGGGCACAATTTTTTTTATGCATTTGAAGACTAAATTTTTACAAATTCGTCAAAATCATTAAAATTACTAATCATAAATTTCTTACAAAAAAATGTTCCTTATAACTCATAAGTAGTTCATATTATAACTAAATATCTAAATATTATATCAACATAAATATTTTTTTATAGATAGTTGAAATTTAAATTCCTTTACTATATTATAAACTATTATTAATAGTAATAATAAATTATATTAAAAAACTTATGAAATTTACTTAGTAAATATAGTGATATTGGTTGAGAGACCGTCTCCTACCTTTTTTTATTTTACTTTTAGTATTACGGTAACTTAATTTAATTGTTATTGAAAACATTCAGCGTTTAATTTATAATTATAATATATTCAATATTCATGTTATTAATATGTATTGTTTATAAATTATATATAATCTTTATATTTTTAAAATTTAATTTTGTATAGTAAAATTTATAATTTACGTAAGTTTTATTTCACCTTGAACAATGTTTTTGAATTATAACAAAATAATGAATATATTTAATCAAAGTACTAACTAGATCAAATTCGTTACCAGAAACCATTATTAAATATGAAAATTAGAAAATTTTTGCTTCCTTTAATAGATGATGATAGGTGATCAAAAAACATTAAAAAAAACACACACAAACACACACACAGATAATTTTAAAATCAATACATCCCTTCGTTTCAGCCATCTGAAATTAAAGGGGTAACGTTTAAAGATCGTTACGTACGTTTTGTTATCTGTATAATGGTTGTGAAAATTATATATAGTTTATTATTTTATCCATAAAAAAAATTGTTAATAATAATAATAATTTCTTCGTTTACTTTCCGTTATTATTTTAATATTTAGTTTATATAACGTTTAACTAAACAGACTGTATTTTTGTTATGTTTGGCAAACAATCGGATCAAACTTTTGAAATATTTATTACTGTTGAAGAACTCGTAATTAGTTTACAACTCCCACGGCACAAGTTGAAATTTAACTGTCCTATTTCCTTGACGGTTTTCTATATCAATGTCATATAATATTTTATATTATTTTTCGTTCATTAACTACAACAACAATTATCGCTTTCCTCGATAGTATAATTAGTAATAATTTATTAATTATTCAAATATATTACAAAAAAAAAAAAAATAAATAAATAAACTTGTATAATTATTATTTTAATATCATTGTCAATTATATTAATTTTTGTTTATAATCTTATATCATTTTTACATTACATAATATGATACAGTGTAAACTGCATTTAAAAATGTATTTAAAACATACATTTTTACTAACCAAAAAAAGTATATGTTATATTGTACATAAAATATAATATACATTTATATATATTTAGAAAGATCAACTGAAGTGTTATTCATTGTTATTTATTATATATTTACGTTATTTACAAACATAAAATATTTTTCATTTAAAAAAAATATATATTATTATAATAAACATTTATGAGTAGTTATGTTTGCACGATACATAAATGATATCATTTTGTATTTTCGTAGAAAACTTTACGTTGTTGTGAAACTGTGTAATATAATATATAAGAATATTAGTAATTTTATTTGCAGCGTTTCTACTTTTGAAACAAAAGTTTACCCCTTGAGAATTGACTGTTAATAGTTGTTAAATGATCTGTATAGTGTACCTCGTGCACTTGAATAATTCTTCGTGAATATTTTATTACTTTTTAAATAAAAAAAGCTTAAAAAATTTGCTGCACTTTAAATTTTATTTCATTTCACAAACCTGATTATAATATTGTATAATATAGCCTTACTATTATGTATAGTTTGTCTAGTAGGATCAAATTTCATCTTATTATTAGATAAAAAGTAGTTAGTTACTGTAAAGTTGTTGGTAAGCATACGCGTGTGACAATTTAATTCGTATTTATTGCTGTTAATTGCATAATATTAATTAAGTATTCCTTTAATTTTTATTTTTATCAAATGGATATTTTATCGATTCTAATAATGGTTATTATTGTGTCGCCAATATTATATGTATATTATCTATTTTAATTGTTCTTGTATATATTTAGGTATGTAAATGGAAAATTACATATACCATTTAATTTAACCGTTGAATACCATTGAAATGCCATCGCGTAGCATGCATAAAGTTTATATAATACTTTTTATATTTTTACATTTTTAAATAATGTAAACGCGTTTGGAGTGGATAATAATTTAGCGAATTAATACAATGCGTTTATTTATACTGACATCGTTTTCAGGTATGAATTTAACAGCGATATTGTTATATACGAAGACGATATATTATGTAATTGGTTTTAGTCTTATTCTTTTATAAGTATGTAAAATGTTATATAATTTTTCTATACCAATCGAATCTTACGATGATCTTTCAGTACTTGTATGTGTAACAATATAATACACTTGCGCAGTTGGATCAGCTTGCATTAAAATAGATGAAAATGCCAATGAATAGAATGCTTGCATAGCCTAGCATTTGCATGCATTAGATATCCATGTACCAGCAGCTAGCATTTATTATACATTAAATGAAAGTATGTATAGGTATATAGGTGGTATAAAATAAAACGCACCCCCCCCAGGGTTGTTCTATATCAGGGGTGGCCAGCGAGAAGAGACTCGCGAGCCTTCAAATTTATTAATAAATATGGAAGTGCCAAAATGTAAAAAAAAAAGCTCATACATAAATTCATAAAAAAATTTTTTTGTAAAAATGTTACGACAAAATGCGAGCCGCTAAAGTCTATGTACGACGCGAGCCACGGTTGGCTACCCCTGTTCTATATCTTCTCATCATGTAGTAATTTATTTTATTTTATACGATATCATTTTTTGTACAGTTTTATGTTGGTCTACATACTCGTACATAATATAATAATATATATGTTACGTGAGGATTTGTGTATTGTTGTATAAGTCTATAGGATACTATCGCCACAACCATTCCTGATTTCGCTACACAGGTGTTCAGTGTGAAGCTCATAATTTCTATCTATACATAGTTTCTACACGATGTATATATATTTATGCATTTAACCCGTTTCAAAATCCCTTTGACCGCATAAAACCATATTCGTTTCGACCTGCTGAACATTGCCATTATTATATTATTATTATTAATATATACATAGGTACTCGTATTATTTCTCTTCGTTATATGTACTGCACATAATTTCACCTGGTGCTTGTGGCATATTAATTAATGTCATCCGCGATCTAAAAGGCCGTATGCTACGTATACCATTAATGTTTATGTATACTATTTCAGTTATGTGTATTATAATTTATAAGCCTCCAGTGGCTTTTCAGTTTTTACTATAGACGGCGGATAAAATATTGACCGGTACTTTTATAAATGATCAATGTTTATTCCCATGGTTTTTGATTTTTACAGTGTGTATGTTTATAATTCCTCTATGATGGCTATTGAACTGGTGTTTATTATTATTTGATATTTCTTGTTTATATATATGTAATATACTTTAGTATTATATGGTTAATTAACAATCTACAATCCATAATGTATAAATACTGCAATGCTTAACAAGGGTTAAGTATACTAAAAATTATAGAATGATGTTTTTATGTGGACAAAAATAAATGTTCATGATGTATATTTTTATTTAAGTTATTTTTTTGTTTGTCTTTTTGGAGATGCAGTTTGATTACTAGTCAATCTTAAGAGAACGTTATACCCGCATGTGTTGTCTCTGTCTTACTAATGTAGATCATAGCAAATTTTCGTTCAGGAAAACATATTTTGTGATGTTAGCTTTAATATTAGAGTCAATTTATCAAACTTGAAGGTAATAATGTTATCTAGGGCATCACATTGACTTTTATTGGTATTAAATTTTAAGCGAGTTACAAGCATTTTAAAGTTTTAATATTTTGCATAACCATAACTTACTTAAAAATTAAGATATCAATAAAATCCTATAAGATGCCCTAAATAATATTCTTACCTTTAAATTTGATTATAGGTAAATTTACTGTAATATTAAAGCTAACATCACAAAATGTGTTCTGTTGAACGAAAATTTGCTATGATCTACATTATAGTAAGACAGAGACAACACATGCGGGTATAACGTCCTCTTAAAGATCATAATCCCCATTGGCCATTAGACGTATGTGAAGTTGGCACCCCGACTTTGTCCGATCGTTTCCAAATCAGTCTCATTTTTTTGCAACTAATTTGCAACAATTTGCAACGTTGATAAAAAATTTGCAACACATTTTTTACGGCGACAGAGCAAAATTCAGTTCGTGGTGCCAACTACCCCCGCTTTGTTTGCTAGGTCAAAGGTTAAAAAAAATATAAATAAAGTTCCACATTAATTGCGCTTACAGTAATTTAAAAATATAGAAACTATACATAGGCACTATATTTTATACAAATATATTTTGCAAATAGTTTGCAATAATGTGCAATAATTTGCAAACTCATTTCCAGAATTTGCAAACTTCAACTTTAGTCGTGGGAATTGTTTAAAAATTTTGAGGGCCCTCCCACTACGTGCGTGAAGTTGCCCCCCACTTTAAACCAGGAACTTAAAACTTTAGAAAAATTGCTACACCTTTTATTCTTTTGTAATTTTTTATTCAAATTACTTTATTTATAATTAAAATATATATTTTTATCCTCGATTTGTTTTAACCAAATAAGATTTTCAATTTATTGTCGTTTTTTTATTCCAGTTAGATTGTTTTATTTAATATAGAATCATTTTTTTTTTATTTATTCAATTAAGAATAATTTATAAAACATAGATTTTTATCTAATTAGAATAAAAAAACTGAATAAATCTAAAAAAAAATTATATAAAAATTTCCAAATTTAATAAAAAGCCTAAATTATAAACATTTTAATGTTTATAAGAAAAACTGAATAAGTAGACCAAGAAAAAATGTTAAATAAGAAATGATAAATTTAGTAAAAAGCCTAAATAAATAAAAATGTCTAAATTCCATAAAAAATATTCTTAATTTAAAAAATTCTTTTTTAAGAAAAGTTTTTGATAGGTACCAGTTTCGAATGCGTAGATTAATTCAGGTGGGCTACTTGAAGTTTTTCATTTACCGATTCAATTAGTAGTTATTTATGTTGTAACAAAATAATACAGAAAAAAATATATACTTAGGTATTTGAAACTTGTTTATAATAAGAAACAAATATATATATTTCAAGATTTTTACGGTAAATGTCATAGAATATTATAGTCCAAAATCGTTGAGACTTTTAGAACCAGTTTCCTAATTATGATAAGTATTAAATTACCCTGAAAGTTCCTTTTATTTTATCTTTTTAAACACCGAGGGTACTGATGTCATTGTAAATTGTATCCACTCTGGTTAAAACAAGTCAAGGACAAAAATATATATTTGAATTATAAAAAATGTAATTTGAATAAAAAATTACAAAAGAATAAAAATGTAGCAATTTTTTTAAAGAAGTTTTAAGTTCCTGGTTTAAAGTGGGGGAGGCCAACTTCAGGCACGTGGCCATTAGGCCTTTAATAATTAGATTGGGATTTTTTGAATGCTCTCTTTATCTCCTACAAATTATGCCATTGCGTGTACTGTAAGCCCTTAGTATTGTTAACGTTGAAAACGGTAATTATATGGATTATATTATAACAGTATTACCCTTTTCAATCAACAATTTTTTATACTATAGCTAAATTTATATTTATAAAAACTTTTCTCTACCCATAATAGCGTATTAAAGAAGGATAATAACCTTTAGTTTTGTGAAGAATTATCAGTATTAGAGACACAATTAATGTAGGTATATTATCTATGTTAATATTTTCGGAATTATTTTTTTTTGGATATTTATTGGAAAACTACTGAAGATTTATTTGTCAAACCATAAATGTATACAAAATAACCAAAAACTAATATATCTCTGCTATATAATTTAGATTTATATTATATAAAAATTGCATTGTACATACATAAATATGCTTATCTATAATATCAAACTGTTCTGCAAATCGGGTTTTTTTTTAGTATACGCTATAAGAATAATTAAATTATAATCGTGGTACCTATTTACTAATAGTATGTATTATATATATAAAATGATAAATTATTTTATTGACTTTTGGCACTCTTAAATACATAAAGAGGTATCTGTCGAATTCGCTATTTCTAGAACTTTCTCGTTGTAAAATATTAGAACCTATAGCGTCAAATAAATTACTCATGTATATAGTAATCACGATGCTAAATATTTTTGAACATGCATTTACAGCATCTAATTATTAAAGTTTAACTTAATTAATTAGTATAATATCTATTTAAAGTTATTCTAAGTTAATTTATTTATTTGATTTTTTTTTGATTTTTAATCTTGGTTTACTCCTTGGGTACTGGTGACTGGGTGATATAATAGTAATAGTGTATGAATATAATATGGTATCTGATGGTATAAGATAATAATTGTATATCAATATTAATATAGTATACGAATAATACGTATTGTATTTTAAAACGTAGGTACTTATTTAAATGAATTTGATTACCTACACTACTTGAATAATTATCATAATAATATCCTGTAATACGATTTAGGTATCCGTTGTTTTTTAATTTTGTTATGACTATTGATTTTGATATATGGTTTTTGTTTATAGAACTCTGGCGTGGAGATGACTTGGGTGATCGCGGACTTCACAGCAACGGCCGCCGGCCAAGTAACCGTTTCCAAAGGTCAGCAGGTAGAGCTCCTGGACTGCTGTAGTGGTACGAGTGAAATGGTTTTAGTGCGCGTACCGTCCGACTGTACTGAAGGAATGGTGCCACATATCGTACTCAAGCAACCGCCGTCACTTAAGTCACCGCAGGCCACAGGTAAGAAAAAATACCATTCGTATTATAATAAATATCATATAAATATGTATTTACAATTTGTAAGGTCGTGATCAGGTTCCCCCGCTATATTATTTCAATTAAACAATGATATTTTTTTATCGCATATTATAGTTAATTTAGGTATAATAATATATTTAAAGACTTTAAAGTAGTAATATACATACCTACAATAATTTTAATATTTTTGCTTTATACATATTTTTCACGATATACCTGTATTATAGGTCCTATATTATTTTGAATGTGTATGATTTTTCGATACATATTTTGTGTTAAGCACTCTATTTAGTAATTCTTATAATATTATTTTCCTGGTGCAGCAAATTTGCTAATTATGCGTTATATTTATATTGTTAATATAGGCTTTGTAAGTAACAAAATATTTATATACCTTGTAAAATTCAGTTATTGCTTTTTCTTGATCGCTTTATATGACTAGGACATCGTCATCTACCGGGACGTTCAAACCACATATACGTAATAGTGTATAAGACTTGAGTTAATGACTTATTTATGTAGTAACAGATAATAGCATTTGTTTCTGCTACACAGGCGTGTGTAGTAGAAAATTTAAACAGTTATTGCTTATGGTTTTAATGTATGATAATAAAACAAGTTCGCTGTTAGCTTATACAATTTATTCACGACATACAATTATTGCAATTATTATAATAAATATATTTTATGTATTATAATTATTGTTACTGCTACTCCTACGTTATAAGTACTGAAAATATTAATGTGTTTGAAACAATTGTCAAATAAATCAGGAAAAATAGATGATGGTTATATTTATATGTTACCTGCTATTTAGTAATTATTGTTAACGTTAATACGTAAATTATTTTGTTAATAATTAATGATTTAAAACGTTTACTATATTTTTGAGTTGCTTCGTATTAATGTGTTATATTTGTAAATTAGAATTAGTATTTGATTAGGGTTTTAACTACCTATCCGTATGATTGATTTGAAACAAACTTAAGTTTAATTAATACATTTCGTAATTTATCCTTTACTAATTACAATATCAACTATTTTTCAGTTCTTATTATCAATCTAATATTGATACATTAAATGTATGTTTGCATACCACGGAAAACTGTTTGTTCTTTTTTTTTATGAATAATCAATGTTCTTGTATTAGTGTAAAACCGCATTATAAATTAGCAACCACGTATGGTCATTGTTGTTGTAAAAAAAGAAAACAAGCATAAAAAGTTTCTACGGTGAATTTTAAAATTAATCCCGACTCAAGTGCAACCTTATTTCCTTTTATCCTATCGATTTCATCATTGTTATTTGTGTAGATATCTAATGAGAATCTATAATTATTAAAAATGATTTATTGCTTATATTTTGTAATTTGTTATATTTTTGCAATATCGTATCACGATTTTGGAATTAATAATTATACATTTACTTACATAGGTTATATTTCAAAAATTAAACAATAATATTTTGTAAATTAATTTGAAACCATGAGAACAGAAAATCTATAGTAAATTATTCGAGTACCCTCGAAAATATATAAATAATTGATGAGTACAAAGTTTGTTCGTTTTATATTATTTTTTAACTTAAACGTTCATTATTTTTACATTTTTTGACATTAAAAATATTTATTATTAGACAATTTTAAAAATAAACTGTTCCCACGCTTTGATTTTAACCGAGTACTAAGTAAAATAATTTAGAAAAACACGCCGTAATGTGTATAATTTGCCAAGTTTTTTAATTCTGGTTCTCAAAAAATACGGTTGAATATATTTTTTTATAATTTTAGTTTATTATATAATGACTAATTTGATAGTATTTTGTGTTATTCGGTTATTTTATTTACTGTAATAATGCTAAATGTCGTCGACGCATTACGCCGACGCCGTTAGATTGTTCAGACTTTAAAACCAGATTACATAGAACGGAATTTTTCAATGACGTTTACCTAATGGTTTATATTTGTATATAAACAGTATGTGTGAATTAAAATTCCAAACTATGTTTCCAATTATAACTTGACATGAAAATTGATAACAACGATTGTCCGTTGAGCAGTGTTCGAGTGCGGTAACTTCAGTATCAAATGTATTCAATAGTTTACGTTTACGTTGTAAATCGATCGAACAAAGGTCGAAAACGTGTTAGATTTTCGTGTATAAATTGTAATGTCAGTTTTAAATATTTTACCCATAAAAAAGTGAATAATCGCATACAAAACAATTTCAATGTTAGCCAGGTGTATCGTGTAAAAGGTAAATTGAATTTCAAATAATGAAGTTATTATATCGTTTTATTATTTTTTTTCTCAACTACATATAGGTGAGTGTTCGATTTTTTTTTAGCTTTCGCGTGTTATTATACACGTTAAGAACGCGTTAACATAATTATATAATAATAATAATAATATATAAATATTTTTTTTAAAGGTTTCGTTGATTTAAATTTCGTAAATATTATTTTTATTTTTATGATAAATTATTTTATTTCTACACTTTATTGAATATTATAAAATATTTAAAAACCTCCATTAACTCAATCTCAAGCTTTTCAAGTTTTAACATAGATTATATCTGTAGAAATATTAAAGTTAATTATTTAGAATACGAATTAAAAGTGTATAGCTAATCTGATATTTTTTTCGTTAACGATCTGGTTTTTGCAAGCACGTGTATAGTGGCGTATGGAAGATCCGTCATAACCGCTAGTAATTTATATATATATGTCATATATGTATATATCTCGTATATTAACCGTGTAATCTATATAAACTGTCAAGAAACAAATCTCAAAGTGTCACGATTATAAATAAATTTTCAGTCGCATATACTGATATAAGTGACTGTAATTATTTTGACGACATTGATCACTATCGGTATCGGGCATCAGCATTATCACTGATATGACATGTTGGATAGAAAAATACGCGTGCGTCCCCTGTCGACTCCACCCACTCATTGCAGAACCAAATTTATATTTTAGTTATAACCCCCCCCCCTTCTTGCTATTTACGATTGTTTTGGCGAAGAATTTCAGTCATGCTGTTACTGCATGCTATATAAATATAATTAACCTATTATTAAAATTATACTCCATCACTGCTGCTCGCACAGTGCATATATACATTATACGTGTACATTTCACGTACAACGATGATATAAAATATAATAACGGTGAAAAGTTAGTAGTTATTGAGTATCGATAGGAGTGGGCTAATGAGCGGAAAATAATCTGGTAAATGTACAATCATGACAATAAGACAAATTAAAAGTTTAACTCGAATTTTTCATCGCCTTTATTGCACCAGGAATAAAGTATACTATTGCCGAAATTGCATTTTTAACATTTCTAGATCAAACCATTTGACTTGCATCAGTTGTATCACTGCAAATATTATATGATATTGTCGTAGTAAAACTAATAAAGACGAAAAGTTCAATCTCAAATCTTCACTTTTGTACTCGAAATTGAACAAAAAATTTATTCTTTTATTTTGTTTATAATATTCGATATTGAAACTATGTGGATGTCACATTGTTGTAACTTGTATTGAAATTAATATGAGGGAAGGCCTTATAAATACCAATGTGTTATGGCACTTAAACTCACTACATTATAATATAGTAGTCGGTGTCTTTACTTTTGTAATTAGGGCTGACTTACCGATTTTGGTAAAGAGATGGGTGAAAAAAGGACAAGTGGGTAAATTTCTGAATAAAAGATTGTGATTTATGACAAATGTACGAGTTGATATACATCCCTTGCTACCTACCCCTCTCCTTCTTTAAAAGATTTTTTTAGTGTGATAACTAATGCGCATATTTAAATTGTAATATTTTACATAGTAATAACTCATTTAAGTAAAATACGTCATACCCGCATGTGTTGTCACCGTCTTATATATGAACATAAAACAGCAAATTTGCGTTCAGTAGAATCAATTGTATGCTGTTAGCTTTAATATTAATAGTCAATTTATCTATTATCAAACTTAAAGGTAATAATATTATCCAGATCATCTCATAAGCTTTTATTGATATTTTAATTTTTAAATGAGTTACGAGCATTTTAAAGTTTTAATATTTTTAGATAACTATAACTTAAAAATTAAAATACCAACTAAAGCCTAGATCTGAGATGCTCCAAATAAAATTATATAGATATACCTTTAAGTATAATAATAGGTAAATTGACTAATATTAAATTTAACAACATTAGATTAGTTCCTCTAAACGTAATTATACTATATTATATTTCCTGTGGGTCACAAAGATAACACAATTAGTGTGTAATTATTTGAGTTCTTAACTAATAGTAGCTTTAATACCACTTTAAAATGCAAAACTCTTTGTTTTTAATTTTTAATTAAATGTCAAATCCAAATCCAAGGAAGTCGCTTTGCTGTATGTAGTAGATTTGGAGTGTATTTTTTATAGGATGTGTTAGATTTTAAATTTATAATAAATCACTACATATAAAAAACAATTTTGTTTGGAGAATATCAGCATCTATTTTTAAGTTCTTTTTTTTATTTATATAAATAATATATTATGACTTATATTTCCAAAAAATGTTAACAAATATATTTTCTATACGTTTAAATCTAATTATAATAATATTGATATATTGTTGTTTGATAGTAGCTACCTTAGTTAATCTGTTTACATTTTTAATCAGTTGATGAAAGCTTACATTTTTTTATTCTTGCTGATTTATTTATGAAATAAAAAAAAACAACCGTTGAATATATTTTCTTATTAACTAAGCAACATTTTGAAAACATGCACAATATAATTTCTAATTTCTATATATATATATACCTATACCTATTTTATTTACTAATAATATTTATCTCTACTATGTTGTATGAAATCTAATAATATTTCCGAATCATTATGGTTTTATTTCTGAAACATAATTATAATTATCTTAAGTTTTTAAAATATTATAAAATGGAGATCCATAAAAAATGTACTAAAATAATTGTTAAAACATAAAATATCTATAGCCTCCTGAGGCCCAATGTTCATTATAATTGACAATTATTATAACTGCTTAAGCGTCCAAGCTTAATTTAATTTTCGTATTTTCATAAGCCCGTTGTTCACTAAAATGGACACTTTCTCTTATCCCCACAAAAGCCCGCCAATTGTTTTTGCTGATATTATACGTATGTCAATATAACCTTAAAATAGTGATAATTTTGAAGGATAAACATGTGTTTGATATGTCCATTGAAATACATATTATGGTACTACACAATTTAAATACGTGTTGGGTTTGAGGAGGATAGATATCATTCAGGTTTTCGTTGTGTCATGATTATAAATACATAAGTTATTGAATAACAGATTTTTAAGGGCAACACGTAATTATATTGTTTTCTTTTGTCCATGATTTTTTTACCCACCGCGTAGGCGTAGAAAGTTATTTATATTATAATATTTTTTAAACAATTTTGGAACTTTGGTGGCTTATTTTATAATTAAAATAAATATAAATGGAATATACTTTTGATTTCAGTACCTATATTTGCAGAGATCATGAGTTTTAAGTCTATAGCTGAGACTATATAGTAGTGGTAGTAAATGTAAATAGTAGTAATAACTATACATAATATTATATTTATACAGTATTTGAATGAGATAATAAAATTAAAGAGATGAAGTGGACTTATTTTAAATTACAATTAGATTCTATGGATTTGTTAAGTTCGCGTATACTTGTTCTTGTTCAGGGCTTCGCGCTTTCAGCACTACGCTTGATCATTGTATACGAATTGTTGTAACTTATCGTTACATATAGCTTTAATATACTATAACTAATATAGCTGCTAAGCTTACCGAATAAATACTACTAAATATTTAGGGATTAAAATAATTGATTATGATTTATAAATTATAATGATAGAAATAAATACTTTTATAATAATTTTTTTTAATATACATTATATAAACGTCGCAAAAATAAAAATATTAATACGTAAACATCTATTACATATTTTGTTCATGCATAATGAATTTATATTCTTAGTCTTACATACAATCGTTGATTAAAAAAAGAAATTTATCATGGACTTGAAATCGTCTTAGTTGTGATGTTGCTATAAATGTCGTCATCATCGTTGTCGTCGTTGAAGTTTTTGTTCACTAGTGTTTGAAATGTAAACTTTTTACAGCCTCATTTCCTATGATACGCACGATGGATTGATTTAGGACTGTTAACGTTATTTTAAAACTGTACACAGGGCGATATTTACTTAGTATACTAGCTACCAAACAATATCAAAGGAAATAATAAATATAAATATATATAAAAAAAATAATATTTTGTTAGATATTGTTGTTTGATTTGCAACAAAAAATATGACTGTTTATCGTGTGTGGGTGCTTCGGACATCATTTGGTTATTTCATAGTATATAATGTGACTTGCACATTGTGCGTCACGCCTGCCAGAAATTAGCGTGCATTTGCGAATTTTTTGTATGAATGTAATCGTAACACATGATAGTACGATTAACGATATAATGCCCTTATATTCTCTATAACTACTCTTGACGCCGTTAAAACAATGATTTTGTTTTATTGATTTACAATCAAATCGGTTTTTGGACGTGTTGGCAAAGGGATATAGAGAGATGCGAGATCAAATGTGACCGAAGGTCAAGGTCAATGCGGTGGGTGGTTGAGGAGAATGCGGTGGGGGTGATGGAGGCTGCACTGCAGCCGTAGTCAAATCGATGGAACAACCGCGTCGACGAAACGCCACACGACTGCGCGCAGCGTGCTTTCGGTGGCGCGACGTGTATCGCTTCCGGCGCCGTTGCCGATAGCGTGACGCTCCCGAGACGGTTGGCCGTAACGACATTGCGAATCGTCGTTTTTAGCCGGTTGCAATAATGATATTATTGAGCCTTTGCCATCGCCATGTGATTACATTACATATTATTTTGCAAACACACATACTCACCCCTTACGGTCGTTTATAAGTTTTTATATCTATATATCGGTGACAGGTGGTAAACGCCATCTCCTCTTATCTATATAGTGATTATTCATCTTTAAACTGTAATTTTATCGATTAATGTATGTGTTATTAAAATAAATAATACAATTATAACTAATTTATTAGTAATACATTTCTGGTTCAAAATAATTCGATACCCTCCCCTATGCACACATTTTGCATAAAGGCGACATTGCAACATTATATACCTATCTTTATTATTATATAAATAATAAAAATATACATAATCTGTCCAGCGAGAGTGCGCCGATTCTGCGCACGAAAACATGCTATCAAAACTGGTTGGTTTATGGCTGGGTACCATTGGAGAATACGCAGAAAAACTGATTTTGGTCCATTTGTGGTTCGTTCTCTTGCTGGGCAGAGTATATACTTATAATTACCTATATATATTTATATACGAGGCGATCGATAAATGGATAGGATTCTCATCATGGATATAAAACGATAATAATAATTTTTTTTAAATAAAAAAGTATCTATATTTCTTTTGTTTTAAGACAGTCATATAATTTGGAAAGGCTTAACATATACATAACGACAACAACTAAAAGAAAATATTTATTTATACGAGTGAAACGATGTACACAAATACATAATATATAAGGCAAGTCCGCGTGCAAATGTGTACGACGTAGTATAAGTATAAAGAAAAACGTTTTATCGCTTTAACGTCGCAATTTTCGCCCGTTCAATACTTACTCGTTGATATGTATATAATTTATATATTATGCAAACGACCACTGTACTATTACGTATTATGTTACCTATTTATGTAGTAGATAATAGTTTGTGCGCATGCTATGGTATTCTCAAGTAAACCGTAATATTTGTTACTTTAACATTCATGTTCTATATGATAGTATATGCGTGGTCGTGGTTTTCTATAACGTTAATGTAGGTAATCGTATTGATGACAATACATGCTATTTTATTGTTTATAATATATTATACAATGAAATCTGAATTAACGGACAAAAATTCTAGTTCAAATATTAATGTAATATCAAATTATGTATGTACAAACTACGAAACAGCTTTAATACAGAGCGCAATTAAGTACATGTGAAAACACAGTTTTCGTGAAACCTACGACCGATTGCATTATCCCCAATTTCGATAACGTTAATTGCAAGTACCTATTGAATTTATGAAGTTGAGATACAATATTAAATACAGTAAAACCCCGTTACAACGAACTCCAGGGGACCAAATTTTTTTTCTTTATAACGGAAATTTCGTTGTAACGAAAATTTGAATAACAAATTTCGGCAGGGACTTCTATGACTTTTGTTATAACGGAATTTTTCATTGTATTGGTATTCGTTGTAATGGGAATTTACTGTATAAATAAATCAAAAATAAATTGTAATAAATACGTATAAAAGAAAACATAAGTAATTTTAATATTTTGTTCAGTTTCTATCAGTTCGCAGTCAAATTTTACATATTTGTTTTAGCAAAAGCACTTACCGTACCGCGTAAATCGCGGTTTATTTTAGTTAAAATAAAAGTGAACATTATTCGTTGTATAGAGTTTAGCGGTTTATCTATTCGTAAACATGCTGATAAATATTAAAATTAAATTTATAACGTAGGTATATGTAAAATATAATAATAAAATAATAATGATTAAAATTATAATAATATGTGCAATATTAATATAATATACCTACGTACAAAATTTTCATTTACCCTTAAATAGATGTTTTTAATTTTACTTATAAAACATTAAAACCTGTCTAAAACGGACACCAGTCTATAACGGACAATTATTTGGTCCCGTGGCTGTCCGATATATACAGTTTTCACTGTAATATCATGGTTAAATTGCTTATTTCGTATTGGTAATATGTAGGTAGGTACATTATATATAAGAAAATATAAGTGATATACTAAAAAAAATCAAGTACAATTTAAACGCGTTGAGAATCTTAAGTTTTTTGCATGTAACCTGCAAATATCGTGTTTATATTAATATTTTAAAACCATAAGTAAGGATAGCTTGAAAGGCTGCGTAACGATGAATCTATTACACTAAATTTGATATTGTATTAGATTTCATTATTATATGCGATCTATCTATTGGTTTTTGTAGTGTTACGTGAGATCTAAATATTATATGTGTTAACATGTTTTAATATCCATATTTTTCACAATTTTGAAACACCTGTGTAACACTATGTAAGCCCCGTATTAAAATTTAGCCCTCTAATTTTTTTTTTTCAAAACAAACTTTATGCCGAATTAAAGTTAATCACACGATGAGTATTTGTTCATTATAACAACTTCTGCAGTTGACTAAGCTTGTGATGCTCCTCAATATAAACTCGTACATAAAACAAATATTTAATGTAATATTTTAATTTTTACAAATGAGTTAAAATCGCACCTTAAATTCAAATTTGCCGGGATAATACATACTAATCTGAGAATCACGTATATGTACCTACAGTTTCTTAAAAACGGGCTGATGTGTATAATATATTATATTTTTTGCGGACGTTTTTTAATTTTCTGAGGAAGAAATCTTCTCAATAGTTAACATAACTATTGCGTTTGACCTTTTTTGTTAGTGTTAAAAAATAAATAAAATAAGTGAAAATATCAATAATTTGGTACGCAGAAACTTCTAGTTTAAAGTTCATATTTATTATTTACTGTTACCTAATTCCTACAAATTGATTGAACATGATGGCGTACAATATATACAGTATATATATATATATATATATACTACATGTATAATATATTATTTTGTATTCGCGCATATTATAAACCTCAAAATACAGAGAAAACTTTGACTTGACCCAAAGCTTGAATCGTCTTAACTGTGTTTATGGCGGGTCGAAGAAAAGCATCACTCATAAAATTGTACGTAAGATGGATAGTTTTTGACTTTTTGTAAAGTATGCCTTTTGCTCAAAAAAGCTTAAAATCGTGAAATGTAATAGATGATGGATGTTGTTATTACGTGGTTATTTTATGTGTTTTGTTGGTTTTTCATTTTCAGAACGTATTTTCATTTGAAAATAAAATTCTTTAGCGTTTATAACAGGAAAATATATGATTTTATTACATAATTTGAACTCGTCTGAACAAATCGGTTTAAAAATACTTCATTAAAACTCGACGACATTATATTATCTAGTCGCAGTTATTAAAATACTATATAATATATGGCACGCGGTATTAATTATGCCGTAACATTATATTAATGACGCGAAAAACACTAAATTAACTTTTATATTAATAAACGCGATTTAAATTTGACTATAATTTAATAAACTGCTGCATATTATTTTTATTATATGTGCTTATTATAATTATGCCTTGTACAGTATTTACAATTTTGTATACTATAACAGCATGTATCTACTGTGAACGAGATAATAAAGTTGTTGCTATACAGTAGTATAGTGTATAGGGACTTGATAGAAACTTTTTTTGAATATTGGTCATTGAATATATTATATTAATATAGACATAGTCTTGGCTTATACTTGTTGTTTAAATTCTTTTATGCATATAGTACATTTAAGAGATGTTATTAAATTATAAATATCTATACTTGTGGCAATATTACATTAAAAAAAAATTCCTCTGGAATTAATATTGCATTCATTAAATTTTGTTGATGTACTAAAAAGTATTTAATTTGCCTGAGCGTTTTAAGAAGTCTATAATATGTGGAATATATAATACTTGTACTTTTTTTTATCTATACCTAACACTGAACTGAACGGGATTGAATTTAGAGATAATCAATATTTGGGCATATTATGTCGGATTATCATGATCATGAGGAATAAATAAGCTATATAAAATGGTTATATAACTTTAATCCGTGTGTATGTATTTTGATAATGTAATGATGGGTCAATAAATTTGTTCTTGAGATTCATCGCCAGTTTCGATATACTTCTTCAATAAATCCCAACTGGGTCATCGCGGTACACACTCGAACAATATAATAATGGTATTATGCGGTAATACACACGCGTCTGTTGTCTTTTTTCTCCTTTTCTATCTCTGTTTATTTCTTGTTTACACACACACACACACACACACACACACATACACATATCTGGCCATTGTCCAAATTCTATTTCTGCAATACGACCGTGTGTTTCAGACTGACACAACCTTTTTTGCTTTTTCCACAAGACATTTATTAGTTTTTTTTTTATTGCCCCAAAAAATGTACTACAAAATTCTGAATATCCACAAATTTAACGATGACCCTAATTTATATTTGTATATATATGTATAAATGTGTGTATATTGTATACGTTGGCGTATACGTTTTTTTTTTAAAAATAATTCCTTTCATTGACGTTTGGCATATATCGTTCTATATTATTTTTGTTATATTCTCGCGCCAAATCGATATGTCGTAATTTGCGTAATCCTATGTATGTGTGTGCAGATTATGCGCATATTAGTAGTAAATAGTGATGGCCAACAACATATTTTCAAATTTCAAATGTCGATACTGTATCGAATTAACCATTAAAAGATAACTATCCATATTTCTTATACTTTATATAAACCAAGTTTATTTTTAAATTTAATTTATTTTATCATAGTCAGTATATTTACAATTAGTAACTGTGGAGCTTTCTATTCAGTTAAAGTCTTACGTTCTTCAGATTTATATTTTAGTTCTCAAAACCGAATATAACTTATGTATTCATGACATATAACACAGCCTTTTTTCTAATTAACTGGGTTCTATATATTAAATAGTTGTAAGTTACATAAATTATGTTATTATAATATCAGCTTATTAATATAATTAACTATAATTACATGTTCCACTTATACATAATAAACTCATATGCCTTTCTTTATATGTTATGTATGCGTAAATCATGACAGTCTGCATTTGTATAGTCATTTTTAGTGAGATATAATAAGAGAGATTTACCCCTGTACTTTTTACACGAGTATATGCATATAATATGTATTCGAGTTGTAGTTAATTTTATACGAATATGCGTATATTAAAATCTACCTGCTAGCGCTGATTTATTTTATGACCATACTGCAGTAATATCGTTATTATTATTTATTATTATTGTATTATTGCACGTGTTATTACTCCCAGAATCAATGATAATTATCGTTATTTTCGCATGGCTTTAAATATTATAAAGTATTATAATATTATCTTTATAATTGTTCGAATGTCATAATACATTGTGTACCAGTCACGGTTATCGCTTTTTGAACGAGTTTGTCGCTTCTATGCTTTCTCTCTCTCTTTCTCTCTTGTTAATACTTCGTAGTCATTATTAGCGTTTGAAAATGTCATTAGGGTCCTTCGCGGCCTTGATCTGAATTTGCAGCGCACGGAATCAAATTCGAATTAGGCACATCCTCCTACTGCAGTATTCCATCATTTTATATTGTATTATATATAGATGACACTTGACCAAGGTCACCCACTGCAATACTGTGTGACATTGTTAAGGTGTTATTATTATTATTTTTTTTTAACCGTCATCCCGGCAGTCCGCGCCATTTTATTATATATATACGTACATTGTGAAAACCTCCGCCTCGACATAATCGGCATCTAAATCGTTTAGTATAAACAATAGTAGGTATGCGCAATTTTTTTTCGTTTCGCATAATATAATAAACATCAATTAGCGTTATATTTAATATTCTCGGAAATCAAATAAGTATGAACATCCCGCATAAAAAGCGGGAAAATATTATACAAGTATTTATTAATGTTTACAATTATAACTCTTGTGTAAAAAATAATTTAATTATTAACATACGTGTCATTAAATACATACATAGGCCAAAAAAACGCGTATGTTTTATTAGTTAGCTGGTGATGACAACAGGTGTACCTATATATTATGTAAAATACTACTTTAAAGTACAGCGTTAAATAACATTTTTATTTTGTGATATTCAAAATTACGTCGAATCAAAGTTATATTGTTATGTTTATTTAATAGGTTTATTGTCTTCTGCAGTTAAGTAAAGACGTATTACGCGTTACGCTTATACTTACATATTTATACCGAAACACAATTTTGATAAATTGAATAAAACTTAAGAAACTAAAAACCCATTCTCGAATGTTGTGTATCTTTTATCATGTGCATATAACTTCGTTGTTCTCGATATCACGCAGTCCATTAATTTGTTTTAAATTACGTCGAAAAATCATTTATCAACATCCAAATGTTGTTCATTAATCAGATATAACCTCAAACTTATGTGAGTAATAGTCAGTGTTTTTATTGATCATATATATAATATATACATGGATAGATGGATATATAGATTATAGAAATATAAAGTAAACGTGTTACGTACGTTTTATGGAAGTATTTATTTATATATATTGTGAGAGTCATAACTCATTATTTTAATAATATACTTCCTTATTCTATTTTATTACCGACTTTAGAAAATCATAAAATACTATGATACCTATTTATATTTATTTCATCATTTTTTATGCTGCCTCGATTATGGTTTACATTGGCTTGTAGATTTTTTTATGAATTGTAATTATATACATACAGTAATTTGTTGAAATTAATTTGTTTGGTGAATTATATTACATTTACATTTTTAATGAGCTTATTGTATCTACATTGCATGAATATATATTTGATCGATGTAGATAGTATCTAAATATTATTTTTGACATATTCTTGTAGATATTTTTTTTTATAAGATATATGTATTAGTTATATGTGTATTACTAATTCTCAGATGGTTTATTGCAACTTATATATCGTGTCTTCTGTTTGTTTCATTTTTATTTCACTTAATTTATTGCTTATATACAACTTTGGTTTTGCCATTTATTTCTAGTCGATCGTTGATACATTTTTTATAACTTTATATTTTATTTTTTGTATTTCAAAGGTATCTAGAGACTAGAATGGTGTTGTGTTCTAAGTATCGAACTTAAGGTCTCAGGGCTCCAATGCAGTTACTAAAAAAAGGGCCTTTTTAAAATATATTAATGAAAACTGCTTTTAATTTGTATCTAAAAATGTATAAAATATGGTTTCGATACAAATTATCACTTAATACATCCATAACAATACAGTGTAACATAATGTTAATTTTACCAAAAATGGGGTTTGTTAAAATTAAGTAATTTTTATTTTTTAAGTTATGATAAATATTATATTATATTATATTTACTGTATTTTATATAATTATAGCAGCTTTATATATCGTGAGTATTTCAGCTGTGTGCATATATATTACAGTTTTCTAATATTTCAGTTTGTTAAATAATTGTTGCAATATCTACACTCTTTTAGTTGTTTTTGAAACATCTGTGTATATGTACATGTGAACCAATATTTTGTCTATTCACAGTACCTATATATTTTTATTTACACGATTTGGAGTTTTATTTCTATTGTTAAGCGTAATTGGTATGTAAAAGAAGTATCTTGTTGTCCATTGTGGCTTTGAATTTTATCTTTGTTGTTTCGTTTTTTATTTGTATTTTTAGTTTGCGCGTTATTTTTTATTAATTATTATTCGTTACTAAGTGTTTTCAAATTGATTATTGAAAACAGTTGCATAAATTGGTTTGTTAAGATCTGTTGCAGTTTAATTGTTGTAGAATTAATTGAAATATTTGTATTTTGTATACTTAGTGTCTAGTGGGTGCTTTCCGGTAATACTGTTTTTGAGACTGCCTTTGAAGTCACTTATTGAAATTCTTAAACATGCAATATAAATATCATCAAGTAATTTGAATAAAGATATTTTTCTGATATATATTTATAATCATCATACAACATACTAGTGATCCGTAATTCAAAATTTATCTAATTAATGATTTGTATTTTGTTATCAGGGTATTTTTTAAGCACCCATTTCGTGTTTGATAGTATTTTTATTATGTTCATATCATAATTTTTATTTGCTTTGTCTTGAATTTTTAAATGTGTTATGTTACATTTTTGTTAAAGTATAGGATAGATATTTGTGCGTGCTTTGTTCATCAAATTTTTATGTATTCACTTTTCTTGTGGGTTTTTAAAATGTGAGAATATTTAGTATTTACAGTTTTTGGGTAAAACTTTATTAAATCTTTAACTTTTGAATTTTTCATTTAACTTATATATTACATTTCAAAAAGTTATTTTCCTATTATAATTTATAGTAGTAATTACAATATATTTACGATTTAAAATAAAATTTCTGCCGTCTGTTTGTTATATATTTTTCCCAGATTAGATATAATAACGTGTAAATATGTTAGCTAGTGATTGCAATTTAAAATAATTTTATGTCGATAAAGGATCTGTTGAAATTTTATTCCTAAAACTTATATTATATTATATTTAATAGCTTATTATTAGACGGATAGATTGTAGGAATAAAAATTCAGAAAAATCTTATTATAGTTATGTATTTAATAAACGATAATAACTGTCGCAGGATTGTGTAATTATATATTATGGTAATAGGTATACGCAAATATTATAATAATGTGGCCGCTGTACAGTGCAATTTGTGTGTGTGAATGTGTTCGCACTCATTCTCTGAGGAGGCAACACCAGTTCGGACGGGTGTCGCGCGCACGTTTGGCCGCACACCAAGTTCTGTTGCGTCCGTGTGTGAGTGTGCGCGCGTTCACAGTTTGTCACTGACGCGCGTCCCAGAAGTGAGAGAGCGTGAGAAGAACTGGTGCAGCGACGTGCAAGTCCGACGCCAACGACGTTTTTTTTTTCGTTAGACGCGCGGCACGACTGTCGGTGAAACGACGACGGTTATCACGCGAGTGTTTTTTAGCATATCGCGCTTAATTTCTATACACCGTCATCGCTTTACGTGTCTTTATATTAATATTAATATTATTAATATATCTTATCCCCGTTATCGTACAGTATATAATCGCGGGTCTCGATATTGGTATTTTCAAAAGCGCCTCTTCCCGTAAAGGCGGGTGTCCGTATAACGGGAGTATAGTGCGTGAAAAACGACATTTAACTTTAACAGTCGGGCGACACAATGGGTTTTTGGTCGAGTAGCAGTAGCTCCGGCAGCAGTAGCAGCAGCAGTACCGGTAACAACAGTGATTCGTCTGATTCTTCGCCGGCCGACGATGCGTCTTGCAGCACGATCTGCGGTGGGGGGGCTGACTCGGACGGGTCTTCGGAATCTTCGTCGCCGAGCCGGTTGAGCCGGTGGAGCCGAAAGATACGGTCTTTTCGGCATAAAAAGTCAACTTCGGTGGCAGTGGTGGCTGTCAAATATGACCCCCACAACCACCACCACCGTCATCACCGACATCCCCATAATCACCGTCACCATCGCAGACACTCGACCGTGGTAAACGCAACCGCCGGGTCGTCGTCGTGTGCGCAGTGCAACGGAGGTAGTGCTCCTACCCCATTATCTTCTAATCATGCAACAGGTAGAATAGTCAAGTTATATAGACCCGATCTTGTATAATTTGGGCCATTTCCAATTTTTTTATTTCTAATCCACTATAAAATAATGACAACGATATGTATTGACGTTTTCGAGCAAGTTTATTGAAACAGAAAAAATGTTAGGTATAAAATGGTTAGGTATTTAGCCAAGTACTAAAATACTGCGTAATATAATAGGGCGTAAAATAGTATTTATTCTAAAAATGCGCCATGCTTCCTTCCCACCACCCTTGATCTTCAATACCTCATCGTCTGCTTGATTGTCATTTTCGTCATTCTTATTTTTATTTTATCGAGAAAATTCGGTAACCGCATTTTCTGACGACGACGGTGCTGTGTTAAGAGAAGGGTCGGCAAACAAACTATTTTTCCCATCGCTATAAAATGCTTGTTGCTGCCGTGAGTACTCACTATATTATATTATTATTTTGCTGCAAATAATCGATTTTATACTTATTTTTGCGTTATTTTTTATTTGTGAGCGCATAAGAATGCGTAAGAAAAGTGAGTTTGTGAGTTAGAATGAGAATTATATATATATAGAGAGAGAGAGAGAGAGAGAGAGAGAGAGTAGGAGGGAGGATAGTACATTATAATCTTTGTTTATTATTGGTACTCATCCCGTTTTCACTTGTCTCATGTGTTCACTGTTCACTCATAATAAAAGTCATCTGATTCGCGCTCGGTTTCATTGAGAACGTATATACGCGCCTGTCTGTCCTTCAGAGACACTAAAAATAATAGTTTACGTTATGTAGTGAATTTGTGAACGCTCAGGAATTTCGGACTCGCGTGTATTTGTTATTTATGTGTGTATGCTGTGAAAAGTTTAAAATCAAAAATGTGGTTGGATGGTTTTTATTACTATGAATTTTTTACGATAGTATACATTACTTTTAGTATACCTATCGCCGTAACCCAATCATCAGCTATTTGAAACCGAATATTTGAATTTCATTATATTTAACCAAACTGCATTTACCTTTATTAGAGTTGTTACTATAACACTGCATTCGCATTCGTGTATTACGTTTCTAGGTGACAGTGTTCGTATTTCAGTCCACATTTGGAACTCAACAGTATATAACAACACCATATACGTGAATGGGTACACTATCGAAAATTATTTAAACTTGCCTACTTCAACCGAATCGCTAATGTATATATATTATATAATAATATAATACGCCAATTGTCCATTATCCCTCACCCCCTCATCAGTCATCACTACTTGATTATGTATTAATTATGTATGCTTATATATGTAAATATTGTCTACAGTTGTATATTACATTATTATATACGTTTTCGACAGTATAATTATCGCCCATATTTACTTGTTTGGTGATTGTAGTAATTTACTGACATTACAATGGATGGTTTTGTTAGGTAGGTGCGTATATACATAATGTATTAAATTATTATCGTTATTTTAGTTAGGTTAATATGATTAGGTATATTATATTATCGAACGCGACTGTTACCTGATTACACATCTGAAATTATGATAATATATTATTTTTCTACACTCAAATAATTTATTTAATATATAAACAAATATCATCTTTGTGAACGTTATTTGTTTGAACTAAGGAAGTAAAAAAAATATGTTCAATTATTTTTTTTTAATTATTCGTGATTATAATTTGCTAGCTTTTTTTTATATCCAACCCTTGTGATTATGAATTGTTTCCGGCACTTGGCTATATACACGTTTATTGATTAATGTTTTCCGGAAATCTATGCGAGTAACCTAAAGTTTGCTATTATGATTTTTTTATACAGTTATTACTATTATCGGCATTTAGAGTTACGCAGTGTAGCTTCCGCATAGTACCTATAAAATAACATTATTTGTTTTATGACATAACTACTTAAGAAAAAAGATAAACTAAATTGTGTTTATGAAAATTATTATTTGATTTCCAATTGTTTTTGGACACACATTGTCCATACCATATGTTTCGTCTTCAACAGTATAATTGTCATTTCTCATAGGATTATTATTTTTAATATTATATTTTTTTTTATAATTTTATATTATTATTATTAATTTATATAAATCGTAATAAAACATATAGTAAAATACCCATCAGTGTATATTGTTCCGCACCCTAAGTCTCAATGACAATATTTGATTAGGACCACATTCTTTCGGCCCGGTATGATACATATTATATATACTACGGCGCAGTAGATCAGTTAATCCATCGGAGTGCCATTTCATATAGAAGGTGTATATATTATTATACCTTATATATTACGTGATACGTGAGTGAGGTCCGTATAAAAGTTAAATGGGGTATCGCATGTCTATATATAGGTATATTCTTCAGATACGTAAGCGTCACGTGATTAAAACTTACACGTTAGGCTAACACGTCAAAATGTATGTATCTATTAGTATATTTCATTATAATATATTTAAATTAGGAAAATATGTCTCATGTGAAAATAGCTTCAAATTATATAATTTAAATTAATGTTGTATTAATTAAAAAGGGAAAATTTAAGGAGTAACGTTTAAAATCCAAATGAGTATCTATATTTTTTAAATATGTTTTATATGTATGAGGGTTTTTTTTTTTAAATATTGTTACGAGTCATTTTTATTTATGTCTGTGGTCTGTACTTCTATTATACGTATGTTGACACATTGTGGTACAAAAGTTACCATGTATAGAAAATGATAATATTAACATTTGGAGAAAATTTCAAGTGTCTAGAGTTATTCGTTTTTGAATTATAACAAAATAAGGAAATACATTTTATCAAAAGCTGGTTTAGACATGTAACACATCCATACAAACGACCTTCCAAAATGCATTAAAATGTTTAAAAATATAGGTTCCCAATTGAGTTTTAAAAGTTAGTCCTTAAATTTCCCTTTTTAATTAATAAAAAAAAATATTTAATATATAATTGATCCCAATTATATGATTTAAAATTGTTTTCTCGTAGGTCATTTTTTCTAATTTAAATATTAGTAGTGAAAACTACAATCGTATAGAATTTTGATGGTACTCTGTATATATGATTCTTTGTTATTTTAATTTATTTTATTATTATTGCATCAAGTTTTCGCTTGAAAATAGCACCGTTCGTTTACACGATATAACAATATTTATAATGACCGTATTTTATAGATAAAAAAAAAATAGTTATAAATTAATTTATTGTCTTATTTTTCATCTTTTTTGTCTTATATTGTTGTACAAACATTTGCGCTCTTAGTTATATATTCATAATAAAGTATTTTTAAATAGACAAAAAAAAAAAAAAATACCTAAAACATTAATGTATTTAAATAGGTACGCAAATATATTATAGTATTAAAATAATGATATACGCCACAGATGTGTACTCGAGTCGACGATGACTTAACTCGTTTGGAAACGTAGTAGTGACATTATAAACGATAAACCTATGTATGTCAGGGGATCGTGTTTCATCGTCTTGTTTGTATAATAAATATAATGCATACAATCGGTTCGAGATGTGTTGCGTGTTTGTACGGTGTGTATAATATATATGATCCAAAGTATAGGGCTTATTTCAGGAAGTGGCCACAGCACCTGTCTCTTGGCATGTATTTGTAGGCATTTAAAAAATTAGTAATTTGTATAAGTCTAGTAATACCACGCGAATGCAAGCTATATATATATATATTATATTGTGAGTTTTGACGGCTAATCAAAGCGCGTTTTCGCAATTTTGCTGACCCACAATGGAACTATCAGACAATGATCCAGTCAAAAAGCTTTTTCCGCCTGATAAATACCGACGTAGTACTTACAAAGACAGAGCAGTCTCTCTTTTAGTTCTTTAATTTAACATTGGCTGTTGCAATGATCGGACCTTCAGAAATCGCACCAGCATTATTCCGGTTTGGCCTAACATTTCCCCATAATAATCTCATCGTTTGTGATTTGCGTACTAAATTTAATTTAACGTTTAATTTTGATTGTTTTTATTGTTATGTTTTCGTGTAATAATTTTTATAAATAATACTTTTATTTATACATTTATTTATTGTCCGTTTTGAGATATTGACTGTCCATCGTTGTTATTAAACAAAGTTTGTTAATATGTCGTTATTATATTAATCAATGTATTTAAATGATTTCTACTATTGTTTTTTGAGCGATGATGTGTGAATCTTGGAGGTATAAAACTGGAGATGTATAACTGACACACTAATACATTATAAGTATACATTTAAAAACAAATTTTCCTAGTCAAATTATCCAATAATCGACTATTCCTTCTTCCCTTCTCCGATGTTCATCTACGTAATTTAATTTAAATCGTCGGTTTTATGAATCTTAGTTGCTGAACTAAAGAAGTAAAAACCAAATATTATAAATACGAATAAGAAGTTTTATTGTTGTTTTCGCAGCAGTGTTGACGACGATTTAAACACATGTATTATGTTATGATTTATTATATAGGTACTTCTATTTTATAATCGAGAAAAAAGTGTATCTCACATATACTATAGTATAGTGACAATACTATGAGCAATATACGCTTGCACTCCAAGGAAGATAAAACGTTTTTCGTCCAGTGGTGGTTTTAACTCTATTCAAAACTTTATGCTTTTATTTTAGGCACAATATCAGCTTATTGACACGCTAACTATATGTTTATTGCGTAATCAATTTATATATTTTTGAAATAAAAACGTTTAGATTAAGATTGGAAATATTAAGTTTATTAATATTAAGCTAGTTTAAAAAAAAAATTTTTTTACGAAAATATGTATTCTATATCGAAAACAGTATATATTTTCTAAAAATATCGGTGTGAAAATTATTAAATACTGTTATTGATTATAGTTAAATATGCATTATTAATGTTTAATATCACTTGCTATTTTACTCTCTTTGTCTAAACTTAAATGCTTATTTATATAATACTATTTGTTCACTATACTATATTTATACATCAATATTTTTAGAAAAGTGTTCTGCTTCCGATCATCAAATTAAAAATAACTAAAATACCATTATTTATAATAATAATAAAAAAGATTGTAAACATTTAGTATTATTAATACTTTCATAATTGATAAAAAAATTTCATTCAAAGCAAACACACATACAAAAAAAAAAAAAAAAAATATAGTGTACTGAAAGTTTGATGAACCAGGGCGCACCTGTGACTTCTATTTCTTACCATAAAAATATAGTGTGAACAACGATATATGTTTGTAATCACGTCCCCTGTTCCCCACTGCATATTGGACTGCAATATAACATATTCATGTACTTACAATGATGTTATATAAATTAGTTTCTCGAATAGATAGGACTTTGTGTGCTTAAACCGTATTATATTCTCGCAAATAATATTCATCATCAAATATGATGAATATAATAAATAGTGCAGGTGAATCTTCATTATGTGCTTATAGTGTATACCTTTAAGAACGAACAATAGTGGGTTAGCACGTCGAGCAATCTATTCACGTAGTTGTGCACATATTTTAATGTTATGGAATATAATGATATTATATTTATTGATGATATTATAATACTATATATAATATTTACAATGTTTGAATAATGATTGATGATAGTACCGAAAAAAACATAACCATGCATGAAACTGCGATTTAGCTGAAAATACTTAAATATTTTTACACAATTTATTCTAGCTGCATAAAATATTATATATTATTTGTATGTACGGTTCAACATCTTTTATTAACTAGATTAATCATATTGCATTATACTTATACTCTGTACAGTGTACATACGCAATCACCATTTAACCTATTATATATAATTATAATTTGATAAAGGCCTAACATATTACTCTAAAATATTCCGCAAACACACTACAACGATATAAATATTTTGTCGACCGTTTGGCACAGTATCCACTACACGCAACATATATTTTTTTAATTTCGTGTTTATTAGATGAAAAAATAAATTTATATGTGCATATTTTATTGTAATAGTAATAATGCGATGGTGATTTTCCATGAATGATTATTTCTTAATTATACTGTTTTGGAGATAAATATAGTATGCCTTTGACTTAACTGCATGTGTGGCAGTTACGTGTGTATAAATGCTGAATAAACTTACAACTATACTTTGGTTTGTAGTATTTTCTTGAATTCTTTATTGTAAAATTCTTCGTGAGAAGCAGGCTTTGGAAAACGGATTGAAGGTTACTGCAGAAAATTGCGTAGTTCATTCAGATTCTTTTTGTAGATTTTTTGGTCACTGATGCCGCTGGATAAAAGTAAACACAATTATATTATATATATATATATATATTATATGACTGCCATCTTCAAGGTCAAAACTTTTATAAAATTGTATTAATAAAAAATCACTTAATTATCCTTCTGTCGAAGACGGCCAAGTAGAGAATGTCGAAAATATGTGTGATATACATTTTTTGTGTCATACAAGGTTAGGTTAGGTTCTTAGATTCTTCAAAATAACGCACGCAATGCCATTGTATACACAGTTTAAGATATCGTTCGATATTCTCCGCAACATTGATTACGTCGTTCTTCTGAGAAGTATTTCAATGTCGAAAAAAGGGCCATTACGTTTTTACAGTAATGAAATGTGCATACATATCATGTTATAATTACCCATTGTTGCCATCAGATAACACTCATTCGTTTCCTCTGCACTGCGGATTCTTAGGATGCTTCATCCGCATGTGCTTTTTCCGTCCTGCAAGGCTGAAAACGTATAAGTGTATAACATAGTGAAAACCATTTCACGAGGATAAGAACCATTAGGGCTGTAATTGAATTTTAACAACCCAATTTTCATACTATAGAAAGAAGAACATGGGTTGTATAACATCGTTTTTAATTTTTTGATATTACTAATATGAAAAAAGTTCTTATTGTTCCAATATTTAATTATTTTTGTGTTTTTCAAACTTGAATAACTTTTTTTATCATTCTAATATTGAAAACATACGTATAATAATATTGCGCAGTTTAAAATTTTCTCTTTCTAATGTGAAAATTTGGTTGCTTAACTTGAATTACAGCCTGAGTGGTCCTTACCCGTGTGTTAAACTGTTTTTACACTATGTTGTATAGTCGTAATAGTAGTCGTATAATACTATCTGTTAGTCACAAAGTTTGGAATTCCTGGAAAATTCCTAAGAAAATTTGTTTAAATTTAATCAAAATGTGTGAAAATACTACCCAAAATGTTCTGACTTATACGCACGAGAGATATGGAATAAATTGATTAGAAGCAATGAGCCTGGATCGTAAAAGCTAAGAAAAAGCTAATTTATACGAGTATATACTATTTGTTAATTGTATCATCACTAATATTCATCCACAATTATTATAGGTAAAGACCTTTTAGAGCTAATTTTTTTTCTAAAACGTAGGACTTATAAAACCCACGTGTTTATTTTTAAAATTTTATTAAATGTAAAAAAAACAAATATATAACTAACTGTTGTCAATATAATATATTGATAAAAATGCTGGTACTGTAGTATGACCACAATTTATATAAGCTTTATAGTGATACAGCTAAATGACGTGTCTTATATACCGTCTAAATAATTAAACAATTTTTATGATAAAAATGTTAAGTTAAAAATTAAAATAATCTATGCATTATAAATGAAAAATATGCAATGCATACTGAATACTTTTATATTTATATATATATTTTTAAATTATTTACAAGTTGTATGGGGGCGATGTGTTGTTGTTTTTAACACATTCGCCTTCAAAAATAGCTCACACTTATTCCATTGTATATTTTATTTATATATACATAGGTATACTGTTATAATATTTACTATAATTTATACGTATATTAATTAGTTTGGGGGTTTCATTTTTGTAATAGACTGATAACTTGTTAATTCCATCTATTAATACTCGCCCTCGTAGTTCCACTTACGCTTTTACATAATAACATTATAGAGGGTTTTAGATAGTACGTTTATGTGTATATATATATATATATATATATATATATATGTATCATTAATTCTATAATATATAGAATAATAGCTATTGTATAGCTAGGTGAACAGAAGAATTACACCTATCATGGGCTAAATAATATACTGTCAAAGTATATTTTAATGTACCTGTACTGCTGTTGTATTATTTAGTAAGGTAATATTTAAACAGTATTTTTAATCGATATAGATTATAATTACGCTCTATTACTGTGATTATGTTCATAATATTGAATTTTATCGAATAATATTTCAGTTACATTCGCTCTTTGGTGTCGCTGTTGTTTAGCGGTTATTAATTATTATTTTTTATTACTGAATCCTACATTACCACATTGGCAACATATAACTTAAAGAAACAAAAAAAAAAATTAACCTAATGCATGAATAAGAGTCTTACGCTTTAAAGTCTTAAGTGCATTTTTTCATGTTAGCGTTTCGCCTTCATCGTACACGAAATATATTTAATTTTATCGAAATTCTCAAATTTTTTAATTAAAAATTACTTAATATATATATATATATATATTACAGTTCAAGGTTTTGTTATGTTCATATTATATATTTATATAGGTTTTATACCGATTAAAAATCCTATTGTCGAATACATTGTACCTGTTGCATAATAATAATGCAATAAGTAATTTTACTATATCGATTATGTATATGAATTATTTCATAAAATATATTATATTTGCTCCTATAGGGGGATTCCACATTACTATTTTTTTTTTTTTTTAGTAAAATATCTTAAGAACCCCCCATACACGTTCCAGCATACTGATTTGAATTGTACTTAAATAAAATTTGAAAACATTTGAATTAACTATAAGTTTATTTTAAATCCTTTGAATCAGAATTATAAATAATATATAAAACTATTTTTTTACAATGAAATTTCTGAAATTCCTAGTGAATTTTTTTCTTTTTAAGAATAATAAATTAGAAATGTTGCTTGAAGAATCCAAAGTTGACTTAACAACAATATATTATCGGATTTAAAAAATTATAATTAGTGCAAAACTGAAGTTGGTTAGGTTTAGGAGATCTATTTTCCTCCAAAAAAAATGGTAAGTAATGTGAAATATCAGCATGTGTTATATCCATCTTTAAAAACGTAGAACATAGCAAATTTGACTTCAGAGCATCCTTCATTTTGTGTTGTTAGTTTTAATATTATTATATTAATTCAGATGTTTTTTAACTAAAAGGTATGAACATTTTATCTGTTTTTGATTTTACTATGTTCTCCAATTTATTAAGTTAGTCTTTAAGATACACGATCAATAAACATGCCTAACTTTATATATTATCCCTTGCTCAAAAAGTTCCGTTTTGCAATCGTGTATATAAAAAAAATCATATAATTAAACTATTGTACCATAATTAGGCTAATAATAGTACCACTGTAGAAGATTTATCATTGATTAAAAACTTTTTATATTAGAGCTATACATTTGGAACTGAGTCCCAATAAAACCTTTTAGGATGAATTGAGTCCCGAGTTATTTAAAGGTATACTAATTGAGTACCATGTTAAATACTAACTGAGTACCATCAAAATTAAAAGAAACATCTTTCTTCCCATTTTTACAAACTTAAGAAATGTTTTTTTTTTTAAATATTTTATTATATAATAATATAAGGTTATAATATAATATAAATGATTTAAATATTACTTGTGTATAATTAAATGAATATCGGTGATGATAAAATAAAATTTTTTATATTGGTAAAAATTTGTGTGATAAACATTATATAAAATTATATCAAAGATATCGCGTAGTCGTCTTCATATACGTATATTATGGTTATTGGTTTTATATTTTACTTGAAATGATCCTAGGACTCTTTGTACATCGAAATGTTCAGAATATCTAAATGGGGTAATCTATATAATATCGCTGATGTTTAAAAATACCTACCCTTAAAATGTTGCATCATTCTACACTATAATATACTATATAGTTATATATATATAGTATATTAGTATAATAGTATATACCTACTGATATACGACTGTATCAGTAAATTCATACCAAAATCGATGCCTGTATACATCGTGATACAGTGTATACGCAACACTACTACAACAACGATAACATATTAAGTTGTAATAAAATTAATAAGAATACCTCGTAAATTTTAGGTTGATAATCGCCTGGATTCATCACCCGCTGATGTTACATATTATACTAATTCTTATAATTATTGCAATAAAATTGATTTTATTATTACATCATACATAAGTAGGTAGGTACTATATAGATTTTGGCAAAAAAGGCGCGTGTTACTGAGCATATGATTATTAATTACGTGATTTTCCACTCTTTTTAGTCCAATCGCATATTGGTTGAATAAAGGTAACGTCCAAATAATTGTACATGGGTATAGAGGGATGGGAAATTTCCAATAACACGACTATAAGAGGATTATCAGAAATCATACAGAAATTGTGAAAATTAATTATGGATAATGAATCATAAGACTAATAATGGTGTATCTCGTTTAATATTCAAGTTTTTTGATAACTGTTTTTATATATATATATATATATATATATAAAAAAATATTTTTGCTAAAATTATTAACTATAGTTAGTAGTTACATATAATTTTGAATCATGAAAGTATTATATACTAATCTAAATTTTGAAATTATTAAAGTATATGGAATAGTATAGCTAAACGTATGTAAGAAAATACATAAATCAAGAGACGTCACTGACTATATTAAAAATAAATTTTTTTTGCGTACTGTATGCTTACACAGATAAGCAATAATTTAAATAGTGATCGTTATTTAAGATATATTTATAAACTTAAAATATAAACGCACGCCTACCGGGTTATTTCAACATTTTGTTGTGATATATTTTCCACTATAATAATATTATATTGTATTATAAAAGTCGTAATAGTATTTTTTTATGAAATAAAATGTATTCATTTCTCAACACGCATTTACCGTAAATAAAAATGTCCACTGTGAGCGTTAGTATGGACTGTGAAATATTGAGTGTTGAATTTCTGAAAATACCGCCACAGAATCGTTTTTCAACTGTTATATACCAGCTTATATTTGAACATCCAATGGCGATTTATCTATGATTGTGTGGTTATAAATAATTTATAATATTATATAATTATTCGTTAAATTGAATGTTATTTTTTTTAATTCTAGTGCAATAATTTTTTTTTATAATTTAATAATAATTGTTATTTGACTCGGGTTGATTTGTTTGTATTAATATTATTGGCCCCGGAAGTAGTCGTATTGTGGCTAGTACAGTAGTCGTCACACTCGTGTCACTTGAATATATCCTGTCTAGATAGGAAATGATGCCAGCCGTCCCCATTAACTTAACCTTTTGCGCAATAGTTTCGGTCTCAGTGATAAATAAATTGTAACGTGTACTGCAATCAATTTTTGAAATATATACACGATTATTATGTCTTACGATGATCAACATAAATATGTTAAGCTTTCGTTTTTATATAAAAAAAATACTTCAATCGCCGTCAGTTTTTTTTTTAATTAACTGGTCGAAATCATAACTTTGAGCTACACACGAATATTTTTACGTTTTCGGTGTCTTTTTACTCTATAGAGGACCGATTAGAATATTAGATGGATTTTTATACTAATAATATATTGCCCATTTATTCTGGACCAGTTCAGTCGATTTGTGATCGGGATGATAAATATTTGTACTAATTGCAATTTATTTTTATTTTTCCAGAAACTACCTCAGGAGAATGTGCGGATAATGCTGCAACCACCGTTACAACATCTTTAGTTTGCAACAATTCACCAGTGACCAAAAGACGTGTTTTCAGCGGGTACGTAATCATTTTTTATTTTTCACAATTGCTAAGACTATTTAATTCGTCATATTTAATATCAATTTATGTATGATTCATCCATTCGTCTATACCACATCGTATATAGGCAGCCAGGCATCCATATTTGTCATCGCTTATTAATTGTATATAGCTATTAGTGTGCCACGAATTGTAACTATATTATTATATGTCAACTAATTTTGCTACACCGCCCATATTAAATAGTAAACTCCCTATGTTGTGTTATTGGCTGTCGTAACGCTAGTTCTGTGTTCGCCTTAGTGACATTGTATGGTTTTTGTTAACTAGTTAACTATCATCTATATTACGTTGATTTTTTTGAATTTTTGGTTCTTATACTATCTGTTGAACGAGATAATGTTATAATTGATGTATCAACTACGAATCGTTGAAAATATCATATTGATTGTTTCTTGGCACTATAATAATTGAGTAGTATAGTAATTTATTATGTTACTGGATATAAGTCCGGCAGAAGTTAGAGGACACAAAAGTAAAGTTGAATAAAAACAAAAATATTACTTAAATTCAATATTTTTATATTTAATATATGATTTATATGAGATAAACCACTTTTAGCATATGACGACATTCGTTAGTACGTTGGAGATACAGGCATCAAGTCGCAAATGAAAACTTTGCATACCTCGTCTAACCTAACCTAGCTCGTCTTGATTGTTAGGGGTCTGATAATTCTATTCGTCTTTAGTAAATCCAGTTTTATTAAAATTATACACTCAATGTTTAATTGTTTTGTGGCTGGGGACAGGGTCGTATCGATCGAGGCCTAACGTTATGCATAGAGCCCGCTGCGCTCTGATATGTGACTCCATTTAAAAAAAAAAAAACTTAACAACAAACGCATGTCGTTTACGATATGTTGATACTTTGTTGGATTTGTAAATTTTGACGAAATTAGATATTTATTAAGTTTAAAATAACGGTTTAATTATCATTAAACAAGTTTTTTTCTCTGTAATTAAAACAAATATTAATCGTATATATTAAATCGTTAATTATCAATGATTATTAATATTCGATTTATTAAATTGATGCCGATTTCTTTTGATAACGTTTAAGTTTTAATTTCTTATCCAATGGCTAGTTCTAGCTCCACTTTGGAATTTTGAAACAAAAATAACTTAATTTGTATGTGCTGGTTTATTATTTTTATTTTGTAGTTTGTACTCAACCCATTTCCCAGTTATCCAACTTTCAAAGTAAGAGCTGAAATGTATCCCCAACTACTTCCCTTTATCAAAAATAAAATATTTTGTCTTACATGGCTGATGATAGTTGCCTACATAATAATTTTTACCTATATTGTCTGCAGCCGTATAACATTTAGATCGAAAAAAAAGCCAAATGCACAATGTAATAGTTGAATGAAAGAACAAGGGTTAGCAGTGTTAACACCCTAACTAAAATTTTATATTTTTAGTAATATTTTTTAACAAGTTGTTATATTTTATTTGAGAATAGTTGACTAACCTCTCAAATTAGAAAAGGTGACTTCATGTACAGTATAGGTATCTACTATAAAAATTTGAATTTAAAAATTCGAAATTTGAAACTAGTATTCTATCTCAAAATTACTCTTTTCTCCTCTCATACATTGGTAGATTAAAACAATTTAATATAAATGATAAATGCTCTCATACCTCTCTTATCCGTAGTAAATTATTTTAATCAGACAACTAATAAATCGGTTGAAATAAACATGGATACTATTTCTTTATAATAAATAATAAAAACATAAACAAAATAATTTCAACCTAAATCAATAGGTTTTAAAAATAAACAGTTTAAAGTAACATTAGCGTATAGAAATAACAATGAGTACGTTTATAGTGTTTATACGAGTATATTTGCATTATGCATACTATTTAATTCATTTGAATGTTTTGAAAATATACACATTTTCCGGTTTACTGATTGTCACATAACATATTATATTATTATATTCTAATGTTTGCGATGTGTTATCATTAATTTGATAAATAATTCATTTAAATTATGTCGCATACATACCATCATCGTATAAATCGATTGATTTAAAAAAATGTTTTAATTACAATAATTATAATATCTATAAATTATTATTGATGCATTTCGCATTATTTTAAACTGATACATTTTAACGATTTACACTTCGTTTCATCTTGTATATTTTATGAAGTCCGAATGATAAGTGGGTTTAACGCGTCTTTGCTATTAATATTTTCTCTGTATAAGTTAATAACTTCTATATATTGTTCTAATTAATATATTTATCTGGAATTTTACCGTTTTTTATTCATAATTAACTACATTTTATCATATTGAGAAAGCGAAGTATAAATAGATACCTTATCTATGTTTATATTCATGTAAATATATCATAAAATGTACAAAAAACAGAGTCGTAATCAAACATATTGATTAGTTGATTAAATCAAACGCATTTTTCATAGGCAGTATTTAAATATCTAATACGATAAAATATTTTAGGATTTAGTATTATTGTTTTTTGGAATATAAGTAAATTTTAATTGAACTTAAGTATGGTATTATTATTATTATTATTATATTAATTTTAATATTATTACTTTTTCTTTATAAATTCGTTTGTATATTTTTGTATTAAATAAACATTATGACGGTCGCCTTATATCTTAAGTTATGAATCATTAACAGTGTATGAGTACGATATATTAATATATGATGTATACGTACGTTATGGCAACGTGGAATAAACTTTGATTCTTATACCACTTTTGCTATGTTATTCCGAGGTTGAGAAAAATAAAAAAGAAATGCATGCGACAAGTCCTGTATTATTATATTGACTGAAAGTTAAACTCGTCTCAATTAAAAAACTTTCAAAATGTAATTTATGTATTTGTACAGTATATACTATTCCATGACACTACGTATATAAATTCTATATCGATGTGTTTTTAATGGTGTAATATTTATTATAATATTATGGGTGTATGAGCTCCTCTTAGCAGTATTATTACACTTCAATTATCTGGGTGATTCTTTTTTTATCGCGGAACATCACACCACGCACTAAAATTTAGTATTCTTGATATATAAACATATTACTTGCACAAAATACCTGTGTGTGTATATATTACGGGCAAAGTAAACAATTTAGGCGTTTTCTACAACGCCCGGACGTTATATCAAATAGCCTTCGTATATTGGACAATATAGATAATTAAGGCTCGGATTTATATGTAAATACATATTTTTACTGTGACTTGATAAATTAATTTAGGTGAGTGATAAATTCGTTTCAAGGGATTTCCAATGATATTAACTATATTTTATTTTACATATTTTTTACATATTTGGCCATAAGTACATGTTTTTACATATTTCTCAATAATTTTATTTTTTCCTACATATTTTGACAATTTGTTCATTTACGATTTTTTTAATAATTATTAATTATATTCGATTGTATTTTTCAATGCAGACAATTTCCCATATTTTCTAAAAGTACAAAATAGTAACAAAATAATACCAATTATTGAACTTAATCTACGGTAGATATAACTTATTCCTTCAGACATAGTCAAAATGCAATACTATTCGTCTATACTCTATCCAATAACATCAGTGGAAGCCGAAAGATCATTTAGTCGGTATAAGGCAATTTTACGACCAAATCGAAGATCTTTTGAATTTCAAAATTTCAAAATAGCTATTATCATAAAACTGTAATCAAGATAATTAAATTTTTTTTAGCTTTTTTTGTTTATATTATATAATTTGTAACACTTTTTTTTTAAAAATAATTTTACTGTTTAAAATATAATTTGTTTCATTAGAAACTCATATGGATACTTATATAATTAAATATTAATAAATAAATCATATTAGTAAAATACATATTTTGATTTTTTTAGCACATATTTATGTACATATTTTGCTAACGTAAATACATATTTTGGTTTCTTAAATACATATAAGTCCGATGTAAGATAATGTATTATTTACCTAATCGTAAAATTTAATGAATTATATATATTTATACTATAATATTTATATTATTCAAAAATATAATATTTATTTTTTATTTTTATAAAAACACTAATTGTCACATATACTGATTCCGTGTCTTAAATTTTTGTACACACGTAACTACATTTGTCTTAGCCCTGACTATCCAAATTAGAAAATTTATATTTTTTAAAAGTTTATAATCACTCGAATCCTTTTTTAAAAATTATTCTTTAGTTGAATTATATGCACAATTAATTGATCCTATTTTAACTTTGTAAAAAATGAAGTATTTGAACTTTTTTTAACAATTATATCTACATTAAACCTTTCTATATGCAAACATGTTTGAATTATAAGAATAAGTGAGTACGCAATTAAACTACATTAAATAAACAATTCACGGTTACTGAATAGTTAATTTTATGAGAATTAACCCGTGTAGGTAAAAAGTCTTAACGATTGTGGTATTATACGATAAAAATTATACAATCATATATGTCACATTTAATATGTGGGCTGCTCCATTAAAAGAAAGCCGATAAGAACAAATGAACAAACACGCTAACTAATCCAAATTTACAAAAAATGATCAGTACATAATTTGACCATAGTATTTTGACTATAACTTACTTTACGATTAAATATTATTTTATCTATAGGTACTTGTATTTCCAAATATACGAAGGCCGTTTTGTATAACGCCAGGGCATTTATAGAAAACGCCTAATTTAGATACTTTGCCCATAACATATACACGTAAAGATGTATATTATTATAACGAACTCATCGGTAACGCTATATTTTTTTGATAAAAGTGATTTGCTGCGGCGCCATTGCAACGATGATATTTCGTCCGTTGGGTTTCCTTATAGGGTTATATGAAGATTTCCCAACCTCCAGCCCATTACCATATATATTATAATAATAATACATGTTTTACGGTCTATGACCATATCTGGTTGTATATAATATATATAATTATTGTAGTCTCTGACTACAGCCGCGTTCGCAATGGTATATATTATAATTTAATTATTAATTATGTTGTATACTCATTACGTGCATCGTATTTTGTTCGCAGGAGGATGTGGATCCCACAACCGTTGAGGAAATTCAGCAACGGTAGCAAAGTCGACAAAAACCATGTGCAGTCATCGGCCAAAAAGGGATCGGATAAAAAATTCAAAGTAAACCTAAATTTATACTTAATTAGTTATAGCCACCATATTATTATCTGCTATATTCATGGCGGAAGCCTATATTGATGGCTATATTACATGTATAATAAAATATAACTAAGTAAATACTTATACATACTTACGTACAATTGATAGGTATGTTCAAAAGTAAAAATAATTTAATCTATATTTTTCCCATAATGTTTTTGCTTGCATATATTTCTTACATTTTTACGTGCTGCAGATCTCGAACTATGATTATTATTTTAGTAAGAATTAATATAAACTAACAAGTTCCCATATTATTAACATTTAGTTTTCTGTTGATGTGCGTTTATATATATATTAAATATTTTAATACGTGCGTTGTTTTGTTTCTATAGTCACCCGTCAGTGAAGCCACCAAATCGTTACCGAACGAAGATGAACAGAACGGTGAAGAACCTGATGACGAACTTGAATTACCTCCGCCCATGAAACCCATTTCCGAGTCAATTTTGGTGAATACTTCTGACTCGACCACAGTCGTCTCACAAAGAGTAAGTACGATTATTATTTTATATTTAACGGTTAGGTTTATTTTTGAATCTACGAATAGTGTAATAATATATTATGTTATCGATAATAATGTAAATCAATTTTCATAATTTGTATACCTAGGTATTATAACATTACGTATATCCAACGGTTGTTTTACGAACCAAGTAAATACATATGTATAATAGTGTTGACATGATATAGTGTATATTATAAAATGTATAACAAAGTAGGAGTTTTCTATCTATTGTTTTTATTCAAACGTGATAATACTAATTATTTACTGAATCTAATTAATGCTTAGTATATCGTAAATGACAAATCGGCAAAACATCGAAAATACTATGCAGTTATTTTTACAAAAAAAATCATCTAAATCATGCTACTAGAAATGAAGTTATTTAATGAATCGTGCAAGTTTTTAATGAAAAATGATATATTGAAATCTGGAATCATTACTGTTGCTTCTGGCGTTGTTATGTCAACCGATCTCTCATTCAATTTCGTTAGTGTACTAGGTGTGATAAAATGACAGCTGTCGACTTGCATCGTCACTCGCCCACGTCTTATTTTATTGTTGCATTTTTTCTTGAACACATTTTTCTTGGTTTCTTGTCTGCTTACAAGAAATTTTATTTGTCTTTGTGCGCATGCGTACGTAGTAGGTACGCCAAAAAAGTGAGAAATAATATTTCCCGAAATTAATTGCATTACCTGTAGTGTAATAGGAAATTAGTCTCTCAAGTATTTAATTTATTTAATACTAGCTAATATTTGTATATTTTGTATACTATAGAATTGATGATTCACAAGAAAAAAAATCATAATCTGACTTTCATTCCTCTATCAGTAACAATTTAAAAGATGATTGGAAAACTTATATTTTATGTTCTGTCTTTTGTCATCATGGTTATACACAAGCATAATAAAAAATCAAATCTAGGGTTTAGATGTAAATATGCAATAACTTAACTAATCATAATGAAAGATGACCTCGTGGTGGAAAATATGTTTGTAGTATTATAATCTTTAAGAGATAAAACTAATTTAAATACACAAAAATGTAATTAAGTATCATAAAACTTGGTGATGTCACATCAAAAACTTTGTTTTAAAAAGTATATAAATAAATGTAAGATCTGTAATCATTTGAAAGGTATGATATTATAAATCAATGCTAAGTAAATTAAATTAAAGCACAATTCTTTTGTTTTTAATGTATTTACTTAGCGAGAATTTATTCTGTGCAAGCATAAATTTCCATTCTAATGTTTTAGTTTATAATAAAGTACTATTGCATTTTAATTATTTTTTTTTTTTAACATAGATAAATATTCTAAAAAATTTGACTATCAGACTATTTTATAGTTTTATACCAAAGATTCACTGTAGGTATAGGGAATTTAAAGGAGAACTTTTCAAAAATAAATTTTTATTTTTACGTATTATAACTGTAAGTAAATATTTTGATTATTAATAATCATCGTATATTTTAGTTATGAGAGACTAAGCTAACTCTTTAACATTTTTGTAAGTGATTATAAGTTCTTATAAGCTCTCGTGATTTCTATATATGGTAGTAGGGGGTACCAAACAAGTTTCACATATGTAATTGGTCTGTGTTCAAGACGTATTATGTTTATGTATGTTACACATTTATGTATTATACTCGTGTCTCGTACTATAAATTGTAATATTGTATTATATTAAATAAGATTATTAATTGACAAAAATCACATTGTGTTTGTTGTTCTTCAGACCTCGGGACTGTCGGCGGAAGTGACAGCCTCTTCTTCGGCCGATTTAGCTGAAATCGAACAAATCGTCAAAGATAGAATGGTGAATTTTGAGAGTGAAAATTGTTGTGTAGATTGCAGTCGTTATAGATTATTTAAATAAATAGAAATATTTCTTAGTGTTTAATGTTGAGTTTGTGTGTGCAATCACAGTAATATATAGTAATTTAATTACGCACGGCTTGTCTTTTTATGTTTTAATTTATTTGTTTTTGTTGTTTTGTATTCGTGTCTAAATTCTTGATCATTTTACAGGAACAACACACTACCACCGCCGCAGCTGCCGCCGCCGCCTCCGCCTCCGCCGCTTCCTCGTCCGTTTCTATCGCCACTCCTACCATCTTCCCTTCCGACAAGATGACTGGTGAGTCGAGACTGAAAAACTGACGATGTTGAGTGTGAAGAGGCGCTGCATAAACGGGAGTACGTTATGAGAGAGCTAGTCGAGACCGAACGGGATTATGTCAGAGACTTGTCGTTAGTGGTTGAAGGCTACATGACTGTGATGAGAGATCCCGAAGCAGCCGGCTGTGACATCCCCATGCCTGACGACTTAAGGTCTGGCAAGGATAAAATGATCTTCGGTAACATCGAACTTATTTACGAATGGCACAGAGAGTGAGTATATTTTATGTATTTGAGCATCATGTAGTAGAATTAAATGTATAATATATATTATTATTATTATTATCATAGTAAACAATTTATTCTTTTAATTATATATTATTTAAATTGTGTTTTTTTTGTCGTTCTTATTCATTTCTGTCTAGTATTATTTCTATATACTAAATATGACTAACCATATCATAATTTTAAATTCAACAAATAATTGTTAAGATGTTAATATTATTTATTGTAAATTGTCATTAGTTCTTAATTTTATTATTTAGTTGTTAATAAAATAAATTCTCAGATTATAGTGAACTGGATTTTTTCGGTACTTTCATTGTATAATTTTTACTTTTTTTACAGCGTATTTTTGGCGGCTGTTGAGCGATGTCTCACCCGACCGCACGAGCTCGGCAAACTGTTCAAAAAATACGAACGCAAGCTTTTAATGTACGTGGTTTACTGTCAAAACAAGCCAGTTTCCGAGTATCTCGTTTCTGATCACAACGACTATTTTGAGGTAAATGTTTTCATAAATAAATTTTAACGTATTTAAGTTCGAAATAAATGTTAATTTTAGATACAAAGCTATCTCTTATCTTAATCGTCTCATTCCCGCACCCTGGTTCTCACTTCTTTGGTTATATGTTATACCGTAGTTAGGTATAACTTGTAAATTGTAAAGACAGCCGTAAGTGCGTATAGGTACACTGCAGCAGTGTACAAAACCTTGAAATTCTAAAGTAAATATTTACGATTTCCGGATTAATGACATAATTCTGAACGATCTTTAAATTAGTTCAGTTTTAAATAAAACACTAAACAATTTTGAAATATTATTCCTGTTCAACTAAATGTTTTTTTGAGAATGAATTCAAATTATACTGGAGTTTTCTATTGTAATAATATCTATAATAATAATTTAATATAAATGAAACTGTTTAGACATTAGTCATAGTCTAACTGAAACTTGAAAAATGCTTTTTTTTATAGCATTTGTTACTATAATCAACGCATAACGCGTAAATAATATAAAATTATAATTATTTCCTTGCTATTTTAAAGAAACATTCATGATCAAATGGCTTTCCAATAGCCTCATATGTGCAAAACCGACCAAACATATTTTTTTATTAAGAATATTAATTTTATTTTTCATATTTTTATTTCTGCTAGCAATGAAAGACTACTTTATTTGTCTGAGAACCGTTAGGACATTTGAAAGCGGGACAGTGACTATATAACAATAAATTATTTTAATTAATCGTAATGTTGTCAATGGTTTAACTAAAAATATAGACAGTCTAAATCATATGCTTTAATCTAACCTTTGCTTTATCGTTTCTTGTAGGAAATGCGTCAGTTCCTAGGTCACAAGCTCCAGCTAAGTGACATTCTCATCAAACCTGTGCAGAGGATTATGAAATACCAGCTGTTGTTGCGGGACATGTTCAAGTATACAGAGCGGGCCAAACTGGCAGACGAGATGGAAGCCCTACGGCAAGCTATGCACGTCATGCAAGTAGTTCCTAAGGCAGCCAACGACATGATGGATGTTGGTCGGTTGCAAGGTTTCGACGTGAGTACACAATATTAATACCGCCAAATGCCTGGTAAAACCCGCATTCCAAAATGCAAGGTGGTTATTTTAACACTGTTCTTTAATCTCATTTTTGTCAAATGTATGTTTTTCTTAATAGACTTTTTTCACTTAATTTGAATTTATTAAGAGTATTAAAAAAAAAAAAAAAAAATGATTTATTTTGTCGTTACCTTGACTGACTAGTTAACTAACCTAACCCTATTGCTGAGTACTGGTTTGAAATTCGATATTTTAATAAAAATATTTTGTTTTGAAAATTATATTTTATTGTTATTTAAAAAAATATAAATATCTTGAAAAAATAATAATGACAAAAAATAGTGAAACCGTAACTTTTTAAAAGAATGTTGTTGCAATGAATTAAAACTATATGTGAAAACATTATTTTAATTCAACACACATTTTTGAGAAAATGACAATATTACAGGTAAACAATTTATGGGGTTATATTATATAAGTTATACAGTAAGATCCTCACCTCTAATTACATATCAAAATAATTTTTTAATGATACAATAACCACCTTGTACAACGGTTTCATGACTTAAACCCAAATTTCAGGGGTACTTAAGTAATAATACTTTCTCAACAAATTAATTCTTTTGAAAAATGTAAGTCACGTACAATTCTTATATTTTATTCCGCTTTTATTTTTCCTATCCTTTTAAATAATGATGTAGGGATAAATCACTATAGAAAATCAGTTTACAAATCAATGGAAATTATTGAAACTCTGCAATCTGGTAAACAAAATTTTGTATAATGGTTTACCCTCCTATAATGATTTACGTATTTGGCCATAATACAATAAAAACAAGACTGTGTAGTAGACCCCCAATTATTGCTTTGTTATAGGGCAAAATTACCGCTCAGGGTAAGCTGCTGTTACACGGCATGTTGACGTGCGCTGAGGGTCCTAGCTGCAACCCGAACCGAGTACCACCACACAGGGACCTGCACGTATTCCTGTTTGAACAGAGCATAATACTCAGCGAAGAAATGCGCAAGAAGGCGCAGTTTAGCAGCCCGGTGTATGTTTACAAGGCGCACATACAGGTACACAATCGTCTAAAATATTTTTTCACTTATAAAAATTTAATACATTTTTCTTTTTACAAAAAAAGATACTATTTCATGAGATGGAAACTATTTTTTTTAAACTTTATAAAATAAATTTAAAAAAAATCATCATGGACACTTTTCATGAATTTTTTCAGCTCAAATTTCATGCAACATGTAATGTTTTTATCTCTATTTAGATACAATAAATCATTTTTATTAAAATTTTGTTATATTTTATATTATCTAGACCAACTTAGAAACTTGTATTTGTTAATTTATATACACATTTAAATAAATGAAACAGTCTTAACAATTTATAACGAAAATAATATTAGTTTGTAAATGTTTTTATTATCATACTAACTTCTATTTAAATTTATAAAACTTTATAATTTCATAAAATGAATTTTAAAAAAAAGATAGGCAAGTGGATACTTCTTTGCTGTACATTAGATTTCAAATAGGTCTCTGTTATGGATGTGTTAAATTTGAATTAAATGATTTATCATTGTGTATAAAAAACAATTCTAAGCAGATGGGTCTTTATCACCAACTATATTTCAGCATTACGGTAAATTTATATAATTTTTTCCCAAAATATTGCATTCATTATATTATTAGTATTTAATTATTATCATAATATACTCGTATATTTATTTCATATTATATCAACTTAAATAATTCAACATTTAATAACATAATATTTCTGTAAATACCGTAAAAGATTAAAAATAGGTTCATAGTATTAATAAATTATATCTTTTTTTTTTTGTTTCCGAAATATTTTTAATATTCCAAAAGGTGATAACAGACAGATAAAAACACACATCATTGTAAAATCAATACATTTATCCGCTCCGCTCAACATTTAAAATAATGTATATTATTTTTAACTTTTTATTAGGCTTATAGAAATGAAAACTTATTGTAAGGTAGTAATAATCAACACTTAAAGTGAAAAAAATACTAGTTATATTATATTAAGAGGTTATAATTTCTCAAGATCTGCCAGCAGTATAATAACATAATAATAATAATAATGTATGCTATACTATAGTAGAACAATATTTAAATTTCAGCATTACACATAGATATAGTGAATATACATGATGCCAAATTTGAATGCTTATTTCCATATCCTGATAAATATAGTCAACTTTTCATTAACCAACTTGATGAATTCGGCTGCGCTACGTATATTCTGATCTAACCTATATCGATGCGTTTCAGGTGAACAAAATGACTCTGGATGAGAGGCACGGTTCATCCAGTAGTAACTCATCCGACGACTCATCAGATGGGTCGTTTATTATCAAATCCACCGACCCCAAGAGGCCGCCGCTATGGTTCGTATGTCATGCGCATAGTGCCGAATCGCGTGCTGAATGGTTGCAAAACCTCAGGCAAATATTACAGACTCAACAAGACTTCCTGAAAGCCATACAATCGCCCATAGCGTATCAAAAAGAACAGACGAAGGAGGCCAGTTAGTTGGCAAAGTATGTCACGACAAATAAATAAAAGAAAAATATTAAATTACTATTTTACTATATCGTCGATTGTGATGGTTTAGTACGATTGTGTTCGGCACATTGACAATTTAAGTCTGATCATGTCCCCAAGCAGATTAAATATTATTATAATTATTATTATATTATAATTATCAAGACGACATTCCTATTTTACATTATCTTTTAAATTTTTATCTAAGTAGTTTTTAAACATAATCGAAGAAAATAACACTATTTGTTTTTACATTTAAGATACCATCGATTAAATATAATCATCACTTGAAATTGACTTAACTTTAGAGCTTTCTAGAGGATATATATATTTATGTATTATTTTAATATTTTCTATGAAAACATCGATTTTCAAGAAAGAAATCTCAGTATAGACAACGATTACATACAAGTAATTTGTTTAATGTTCCATATAAACATCTTGAGGTTCTTTTTTTTTTTAAGGGTCTAGTCAAATGTTTATTTAGACTAATTTATATTTTATAACTTTTTTTTACTGTAATAATTCTTATTGTTTATAAATCCCGTGCAGTCTCGTACAATATTATTACTATTATTAAAACATAAAATATTTATATATTTAATATTATAGACAGTACTTGTATAATATAAACATTATTTTAATGTCTAATAATATTTAGTTAAAAAAAAAAGAAAGATTACTAGTGTACTCGTAATATTCAATAGTGATGGTCCAATATTAACGATTATCATATCGATGCCTTATATTATAAGATTCTATTGTTATTGTATCAAAACCAATATCTAACAGACACCAGATAATTAATATTAAATTATTATATTTATTTAATATGTATACATTTAAAACACGAATAATGTGAGTGAATGGGTCTCCGGTAGATGATATGTCATTGCCGTACTCTTATTAAAAACTAAGGTTGTGTATGTTCGATTTTGTGTAATATTTTTTTTTATTATTTTAATTTCATTAATATTATTATAATTATAATTATAATTATTATATTTTTGTTTGCCAAAATTTAATGCACAAACTGTTGATTGTAAGTTATGATGACATTATGTTTGTATATAATATAATATTGAAGAACAATAATAAAACAAAAATTGTTGTTTTTTTTTAAGCCTGTTGTTTTTATTTTACTTTGAAATCTTTTGTAATATTAGTCGTTACTATTTATTTATTTTGTTATAGTAATACTGTGATGTTATAGTATATTAATAATATGTAATGTATTAGACAACAGTAATTGTAGCGGCAAGAGGATGGCTGTCTAGAGGTAATGCTAAAAAATATAACTAGTACGTCGTTTTTATTATGTATCTATTGTATTAAGTATAAAGATTTTTCTATCTGATATTATTTCAAAACATTTCTAGTCGCTATTTATTAATTGTATTTTACTGAATCAAATTAACGAACTTATAAATGGACGGTTTTTATAGATAAAAGATTGAGACTTAAAAATACCAACTACTTTTTAAAAGATTAAATACTTAATCTTATGACTTAGGCCCTTTCCCATTATATCTCACGTTATGTATTTTATATGGATTATAACCTTTAGAATTCTAATGTATTATTTTTGTGATCAGTACACTTTCCCAACATTTAACTGCCCGACAATATCTAGTTTTATTATAAATAATAAATCAAAAATTCAATAAAATATTATATTGTTTACTATTTAATGTTGCGTTCAAAATAAATTTTTTAGACAATTTATTATAAAATTTATCTCAAAAATTAATAATAAAAAAAATTATGAATTAAATAGTTCACTATTTACAGTTTAATGTTATGAGCAATTCCCCTTGGAAATCATAAATGTGAACGATTTTCCCTGTCATTTATAATTACACCAATACGTTTTTCTCGTTCAGCATATCATTGCGAGTTGGAGTATGTGTTCCACGAATTATATCTATATCTTCGGATCTACGTTTCGTTTGAATTTGCTGTTTTTTAATTAATTCGATAATTATGTAAAAACCAACATGACATTTACCCACAAGAGTTTCAAAACACTTCTGCCAATCTTCTACGCGATATTGAAAATCTTATCGAAAATAACAGTTTAGTTCGTGATCGACCACGCAATAGAATTTTATTTATCTACTTCATTACTTTATGTAGAATTTTACTTAGTACTTAGTGTCTTTTATAACATAGAACGATATTATCGATGACAAAATATTTATCTGATTTTGGTTTTTTTTTTTTTAAGTGGTGTGTATTATTATAACGTATTAATAAATAATAATAAAATATTAATAGTATATTAATATTATATAAATATAATAATAATTGTAATATTATATAATAAATATAATTAAAATACATAATATGTATTGTCGGATAAAAGTAGTGTTGGATAATTGAGGTGTCGGGCAAACAATCGGACACATTATTTTTAGCATTGAACACAATGTTATAACTTTTTTTTCTCTAGACGAGGATGTATAAATTAGGACAAATTAATGAATTCGTGTAACTCATTAAATTAATTTAATATAGACAAAAGTAAGTTGAGTTCATTAAAATTTAACTTGTATATTTTTAATAAATTCCTTAAGATAAAAATTAACGAATAAACAAAACTAGCTTAATTCAAACTTAAAACCATAGACTTCCTGGATCTGGAATTATAACGGGCTTAAATAGAGTTCTTGTCTTCAAAATAAATGAATATTTATATTTTAATAAAAAAAAAAACATATTATTGATAAATGAATCGGTACATTCATTTCTCTGCTAGGGATCTAATATAATAATAATTTGTATTATTATAAAAGCATCACATTAATTATTATTATTATTAACTCATAACTGTAAAGTCAATACCGATTTATAGGTGCCTAAATATTTAAATGTTGATGTTGTTTTGATTTTAGATTCTAAGCGGAAATATGAATGTATTGATTTTACAATAATGTTTTAGTGTATGTGCGTGTGCTGGATTTATAGTAGAAAAATACTTTGATTTTCAACTTAATTTTTTTTTTTTGTTTCTTTTTGGCAATATTATTGGCACAAATTAATTCTACTATTCGTACTACTTATAGTAAAATAATTCATTACTTAATAAAAATAATAAATAAAACATAATATAATTGTTCGTGTATGCAATTCATACCGAAATTCACTCGATGCCTACTGTACGTATTATAGCAGAGCGATTTATTAGTGGTTAGTCCATAATTTTCTATCAAAAATCATCCTCAATTAGTTAAATTATTAAGATAAATACCCATCATATGTCATATAATATATAAATAATTTTAGTTTAAAATTTACATTTAAGGTATAGATTAGCATTTTCTTAAAAAAAATAAAAAATGATCTAACTTCTAACCAAACTCATCATTTCTGTACGTTAAAAGCTCAGATATGAATTCTACCATATTTTATGTAGAAATCTCACACAAGTCACACAGAATATGATTTATAGAATGATAATGGTAAAAATTAACTAAACGATTTCTCATAAAAATGGTTCAAATAATGTAACTAATATAATAATGTACAATTGTATATATACAGATCTCCAAAACAACGTTATATTATATAGTTGTATATTGGTATTTTGTATTATATCTATTTGCTGTTCAGCATATTTATTGAATTTAACATTTGATTGCTGCGCAATTATTTTTAATAAATGTATTATACAATATTTTTTATCATTGCATAAAAAAATGTTACATAACGTATTTTGTTTTACTAGCAACAAATTATACTACGATAGAACAGGTATACATATTATGTATGTCACAAATTAATTTTTATCGACTTTATTTTTTATATGTACCTAATTATAAAATGTTAAATGATTTCAACTCGATATTATTTTATCGCTTCGAAATAGATCAGCATTCAAATTTTCAAAACATAATTTTAGGACTCGGTCACGGTTGTCAACCTCATATTATTTTTAGCAAAAATCATTGGCGAATAGACCTTGTCCAAGTAGTACTCTTTTCGTATTTTGTATTTTGACGTGTGAATAGAAAAGAAAAGCTGTATTCAATATCGTATTTGGCTACTCCAAGATTATAATAACTAATAAAGAACCAACAGACTTGTATATTATTATTTATTTACAATAGTTAAATGCAAATGTATAGCTAGTAGATAGTTTAAACATTATGATTAATGTACAATGAATTATCATTGATAATTAACTAAAAATACAAATCTCGATGTCTATAATTAGATATATATTATATATTCTATCATCCAATACAAATTTAAATTTAAAGCATGAAAATAATTTTAAATACCTAAATAATACTCAAAAAATCCATTTAATTGATAATAAAACTGTATAAAAAGTAAATTATGTTTAGAATTATTTATGTAACGGTTAATTATCATTTATCACACATTTCTTTATCATTGCATTGACTACAAAAACATAACACATGAAGTTAAAAAAAAAATCACGCGCATACATAACACGATGCACCCATACAGAGTGTTCATTTATCATTTAATAGTTGTCGTCTTGGTAAGGTTATGTGTTTTAAAAATACATTTTAATGTTCCTTAATGACAACATAATTTTTTTATTTACCCAAAATATATGTATATTACATAGTTTTTACTTTAAATTATACTTATAAAAATATTATCAAGAACATATAATATATATATATATATATATATATTATGTACTCGAGATTAATTGAGAATATGAGAGAATAATACTCATATGTAGTGGTCAAAAAACTTTTTATAGATATACTTACCTAATCTAGGGAGACAATGAAAGTCTATAATATTATATTATTATGCCTTCTATAATGATATACATTATTTTCGTATTCTGATTTATTATGATTGTTAACTACGAAATATTGGCCCACATCTGACGTCAGTAATGTGGCAAATAATAAAGGGAGGTAGGTAGGTGTTTAATTTCGGAGATTTGATCCTTCATCTATTGTCGGATATCGATCGGGTCAATTTTTTTTTTGTAAAGTACTCTATATAACTGTAATCTATACTATAACTACAGAACTAAATTTGATTGAATAATGTGTACATCATAATAAGTTTAGGTATCTATTTGTCAAATCATTCATATGATTGTTTTAAAATATAGACAACAAGTCTCATTTACGACATGATGAGTTGTGACTGATGGTGTTCAATTTAAATGACATGAAAAGCACAAATATAGTACCCTATCTGCTGTTACCTATTATGTTTTAAAATATAAATTCGGGTAATAGGGTTTCATGCGTTGTTTGTTGATAAATATTATCGTATTTTTAGCTATATATGATACCATAATATTTTGTAATCACAATAAATGTCGAGTGCAGTATACGTACCTAACTTTTACCAATGGTTAACAAACAATATGCCAGTGGTACATTCAGATAGTCTACGGTAAACGTTACGGCATACTCTTGATAAACACGTTTTACTTCTAAATAACTTACTTAAACTGCTTATACTTGTATATCTTGGAAAAGCAAACAACGAATGGCTCAGACCAAATACAAACATTAACTATATAGACACTAAAATTAAATTAAAATACTAATTTATATTTTTTTTATAATTATTATTCTCTAAGTTTTCTTATCTCAAATATTTTCTATGTTTGTACTGAGCGTGTTTATTTTAATTTTTAATAATATATTATATTATTTATATTGGCCTAAATAAAAAGTCAACGGCCACCCCAAAGAAAACATTATCTAAGTAACTAATACGTTTAATAATCGTATAGGGTAGGTATTCGTACATCGTAGAACGTATCCAATATTCACGAATGAACAGCGCACACAGAAATAATCGTAATATAGTTAAAATAATGTGTGTGCAAGATATTATAATAATATGATTATGAATCGTGTTTATGTGGCTTAGAAAATGCACGATAAAAATATTTTTTCATCAGTTGAGCGATATTAATTTGTAAAAATATAAGTCTCATCTACAAATCATCAGCTATTCAGCCATCTACTACCATATAGTTCGTTATTGCAGGGAATTAGTAAAAAAATTATTGTTCACACCATTTGACATAAAAGCCATCGTCTCCGTCGTACAGTGTAACACAATACAATATAGTAGTGTAATGCGTAAATATAGGTACGTGAAAACTTACATTAATAGCCGATACCATTTGAACGATCCTGTATACTGTACATTCGTAAATTGATATATTACGCAAATCGAATACAGGTGTACATCACTCTATCGATAGCGATCGTTTCAGTTATTATAGGCTTACTTTCGTTCAAGCGATGATCAGTTTTTCATTTCGTTGCGAACTCACAGTAACGGTTTTTGTCCATTCTCTGAAGTTACAATAAATAAAATTACTGAAACATCATCGCGTTCTCAAACAGACCATTATTAATCATAAAATATTATGCATGGTTAATTTATTGTAAAGGTCACTTTCTTTTTTAAAAATGTTTTTTCAAGTAAGTGCACACACGTTACACATACACAAACACATATACGTACGGAAGACTATTGCTTAACATAATATACCATTTTTTATAGATTTGACTTTTACGAGTTACTGTTACAAGAAGAGCCGTAGTGAGGCCTACACTTGCTCTTGGCTATTCCGTCCTTGTAAATGTATTGTTAACCCCACACGCACACTTTTTTACTCGGTCTCAATAAGATGTAAATGTTAAATGTTGATTTAAATTTTTTTAATTATTGGTTTTTAAATGTGTTTATAAACTAATATTGTTACATTATTTAAATCCAAATTTTTCAATAAAAATAAAAACCAACAAGTGGTAATAGCAACCGAAGCAACCTTTAAATACCTACCTATTAGATATTTTCGTTCTTATATAAAAATATTTTATTAAACCTAGATTATAAATTTATAACTTATTAGTAAATTAATTTAATTTTGTTTATGTATTGTAACAGTAATCAAAAACTCACCGTAAAATTTCATCTAGAACTTCCTTTCAGGAATTTCAAAATATAAATGATTAAATATTAAAATATAAATGGGTAGGTATTCATATCTACCAATAAATATGAATGTATTTTCGGGAATTAAATTTTGAAATCCTTTTTCTAAAACTATTTTGTATCATTGTATTCAATAACAATAATGTAAATCAATTTTCGTTACTATTACTATCACTTAACGTAATTATATTATAACGTCATAAAGTTTATATCAAATGTATTTTGTAATATCTGTATTTGTGTATACTATACCTACATTGTGTATTATTATTTTAATTTCTTTGATCAGATAGATGGGTACAAAAAATAAAACACTCTTGGAATGATATTTATATAGTTATATAGTAGGGCGGGCGCAATCGTGTTACACCCCTTTAACGTACTTAACACATAAATAATATATTTTTGGACAATCCGCAGGAATCGTGCAATAAATCGTTTTTCAATAAATTATTTTTTATGTTAATAGGTAATAAACATAATATTGTTGGGGTCGTTGGGGCTGTAAATTTTTTTCTTGAACCCTGGGCGTACGAGAAGAATCGAAAATGTCATAGATGATAATCAATGAACCTTTTCTATTTTTTGGTTTACTGGCTTCATATAATATAATATATTTATTTTTATTTTTATCGCAGGTTTCAATAATAACCGGGATTTTTATAATCGCCACCAGTGACATAGTAAACTCGATCACTGCTGGTGCGAATATATTGGCGTTCTTTCCGCTGCCAATTTACAGCCATTTTTCCGGTTTCAATCCACTATTCTTGGAATTGGCGAACCGTGGTCACCGCGTGACTGTAGTCACGCCGTTCTATCCAAAGGGTGACGTCCCGACCACTTACCGACACGTTCCCGTTCCAAACGGTATGCAATATATATATATTGTTGATAACATTATGCGTAATTACTGGTTATGACAAGTGCTCTATACGTTTGCGTATTACTTTTTTCAGTATTACAATTACGTACATTTTCCTACCTAAATTATCCTATTAGTTTTATTTCAATAGTTGTATTTAAAATTATATTATTATTTTTTTACATATATAACATAAACCTAATTGAATAATAAAAACAATAGAAATATACTTTTTATGTAACGGCTTTTCAATTAATTTACTATGTTTATTTGAAATATTAGTATTGTTATAAATAACACTAAGTATATATGTTGAGTGTTGACAACGTTGCACTCGTTTTCTTATGCAATCGTAATGTGTTTAATTGTCAGGTAGAAAAATCGTACGCAATTGTGTTACTAAAAGAGACAAAGGTACAAAATCGTTATCGCTGATTTTGATCCATCCAGCATTCACATTTTTAATCAAAAACAATATTATACAGAATACAGTACAAGATTTAATATTTCCCATTATTTCCCGATGCTAATATATAGCCAGCTATCCTAATAGTGTGCACTTGTGTAGAAAAAATATCAATAAACCAAAATTACATTAAAATCAGTTATATAGAGCAGAAGTCTCCCACCTACAGCTCGCGTTTTTGAACCAGCCCGTCAAACTAAATTATGTTTTGAAAATAATTATTAATTTATTAATTTTTTCATTGGGTGTTATTCATAAAAACCTATTAGTTATTATATATGTAGTCATATTTATATACCAATACTGGCAATAGTAGTAGCTAATAATAGAAAAACCTATCGATCACATTTATGATTTATCTGACATGCAGCGTACTCACTACCCACGCAGTTGCGCGTTGGCCCACGATGAAATAACGTATCTCAAATTTGGCCCGCCTTAAAAAAATGGCTGGAGAACCCTGAGATAGAGGATGGTTAATATAGAATGGAATGTATTTAGTAACGGATTTAAAATATATAATTATTTTATGTGACCATAGTGAGAATCCAGAGAATCAAAAAACCAATGGATATTCGCAATACATATCGGGTGAACAATATGATTAACGTTCAGCGATCCATGATGAAAATGGTCGAGAAGACTCTGGTGCTGAATGAGACTCGTTCGTTTCTCAACAACACTCGGAATTCCTTTGATCTGGTGTTGGTTGAATGTTGGTACTCAGACGTTTACCTGGCGTTGGGTCATAGGTAATAATATCTATAATTATGTTTTGCAGTTGTATTAACTATTAAATAGGAAACTTAAATGGAATAACGTAATAAATCAGTGTTCATCTTTCACTTTTTGGTGTTCGGATAAAATTCAATCATATCACAATAAAGTTTTGACATATTTCAAGATTTTTAAT